>NC_092194.1:15599463-15932797 GCF_043641665.1 Enoplosus armatus
AATGTAGTGAAGTAAAAAGTGGAGTAGAAGTATAAAGTGGCGTGAAATAGAAATATTCACATGAAGCATAAGTACTTCAAATTTGTACTTAAGTACGGGACTTCAGTAAATGTACTTAGTTACAATTCACCACTGCCAACAGCCAGCGTCATTACAATATTACATCAACTAATATTATCTAACCACAATCAGACACTAACACAGATTAACTTTCTATTATCTGTTTGTTATGAAAATCATACAGGTAATTATATTTCAGTTGGTTTGAAATTCATCAAAATGTCTCTTGAATCTTGTATCTTAGTGTTTAAATTAAATGACTTCACCAACAGAGTAATTCATTGCATATGAACGTCACTACACCGTAACTGCTTCGGCATTTCATGGCACAGTTAGCTCGTGATGTAGAAGAAAGAAAGCAGCTGAAGATCCAAAGACAGAAACAGTTGAGAAAACAATCTCTCCACAAGGTCAATTTAGTAGCTGTTCTGGTGCTTTCGAGCATAACGCGTAATCCTCATCAGCAGTTCGGCCAGTTGTCATGACGTTGTTGTGTGTTGTTTGTGTCCAAATTGGCTTCAAACTTTAAGGTCGAAGTTCATTGTTGACTTTTGAAACAGCAGCTGAAAAAAACCAAGGTCAATTTAGTCGCTGTTCTGGAGCTTTCGATCATATCATATGATCTTCATCAGTGGAAATTTGAACATCTACAACTCTGTGAATCTCCATCTGCTGATCAAGATCATGTGATATGAAAACAGTCACTAAATTAACCTTTTAACCTTGGTGAGATTGTTTTCAGTCTTCAGCTCTTCATATGCACTGTAAAATAGCTGTAAAATATATCAAAGTCAAATATATTTATATATATATTTATTGTTTTTAAAATTAAATGAAAAAAATGTATATTTCACTACAGACATGATCTGATATTTCTGTCTATATATTGTCTTTTACAGGAACATGATCCCGTCAAATCTAATTGAAGCAACTTTTCAGCAGGTGAGTGGATAAAAGGAGGAAACTCACAATGGATCGTACAATACTGTTCATTAATTCAATGTTCAAAATCCACATATTAACAAATATCTTGTGTTTCTTCTCTTTCATCCAACTCCAGTACCGAACAGACCTGGTTCCTATTGTACAGAGCGCTGACATGAAAGAGTCTCAGGCCAACTATGTATATGTCATGCCTGACTATCATAACCCTCAGCTGGGCCACCCAGTCTTCCTGGAGATCACCCCTGCTCCCGACATCAAGTATAAAATCGTCCCCAGTACCAGCAAGGGCATGAATGTACTGGGGATCGTCATCTTCTCGGCCACCATGGGTAAGACAGTCACACTGCTCATTATATCACAGACAACATCTCATAACTCTGACCCTTATTTACTTAAGTGTAATCCTTGTGGTAGTACTTTCTTTACTTTCTTTTTGGCTCTTTAGTTCATCAAGAAGACTCTTTCAGTGGAGATTTTTGTAGATTATTTTCATTAGAAAGTGACGAACTTCAACCCTTTATTAATGACCAGTTGTGGAAGAAGTAGTCATTCTTTACCTAAGTGAAAGTACAGAAGTATTATCAGCAAAATATACATAAAGTCTCCAAAGTAAATGTACTCCTGCAGAAAAATGGTCCCTGCAACTGATATAACATGAATATAAGATATTATGATTGTAGCAGGTTGAGGTGGAGTTTAAACTACTTTTGGACAGTTAGGTAGTGTAGTCTCAGGGTTCCCAAGCTAGAGTTACCTCTTTGGGCCTTAAACTGTTATTGAAACCTTCTGAGAGGAGAAATGGTGGAACTGCTTACACCTCATAGACATGGGGCCCCTTGGGGCAAGACAGATCTTTTTTATAAGGGGTCATAAAAAAGTTTTAATCTTTAACAATCTGTTGTTTATTTAATGTTAAATCTTAATCCGGAAAGTAAATAGTGACTAAAGCTCTCAGATAAATGTAGTAGAATAAAAACTGCTAATATTTCCTACTGACACTAAGTGGAGAATAAGTATAAAGGACCCAAAAACGGAAATACTCAAGTAAAGTACAAGTATCTAAAGAGTCAGGACAGTGCTTAAGTAAATGTACTTAGTTATTTTCCATCTCTGTTAATGACTTAATAACATTGTGTTAATTGCTGACATGATAACCACCCAAAGGGGCTTTACACAACTCGGCAAAGGTTGCTCTTATTAATGGTTTATATCTCATCTCTAAAGCTTTAGTAAATTATTTATTATGAAACAAAAAGCTGTGAATGTACTTTCTGTTCTCAGGTCTGCTGCTGGGGAAGATGGGAGAACGTGGCGCACCGCTAGTCAACGTGTGCCAGTGCATCAATGAGTGCGTCATGAAGATCATTAACGCTGCGATGTGGTAAGATTGCACTCTCACACTTTCAAAAATAGATTGTGTCACGCACAGTAGACTACGCAGTTCACAGAGCAGAGCCAGATTATATCTAAAAATACGTCTCACACAGCAACTCAGGGAAGAGTCACTGGGGGTGTGCGAGGTTCCCTTAGTGCTTCTCACGGGAGCTGATGGGCCGACTCTTGGATTATATTTGTGTGAATGGAGCAAAGAGGCACTTTCATAAATAAGATTAGTGCCGAAGAATTGTAAATGCAAATACAATTGGTTGGGATGGTGCACATCCAAGAAAACACTATGGCCACCTGAACTTTGAAACCATGTGTGATGTGAGATTGAATATCTCATTGCTAAATCATGGGCATTAATCTGCTGCTGTAACAGCCTCCGAGCTTCAGGAGCCTGGCTGATGGGATTTGCTCACATTGGGCCACAAGAGCATTAGCGAGGCCCAACACTGATGTTGGGCGATAAGACCAGATCAGGCTCACAGTCGGCATTCCAATTAATCCCAAAGGTGTTGGACGGGGTTGAGGTCAGGCCAGTCAAGTTCTTCCACACCAAACCCAGAAAGCCGTTCTTTTTAGACATGGCTTTGTGCACGGGAGCATTGTCAAGTTAAAAGAGCCCAAAATGTCGTCACAGTTTCAAGATTCAAATATTTTATTTGTTACATGCTCGTACAATGTGTACGTTGAAATGCAGGGTGTCATGATCTTGAGGCTGTGACTTATGCCTAAAATACCATTGTATGCTGTAGCATTAACATTTTCCTAAATTGGTACTAAGGGGCTGAAACCAAACAATGAAAAACACAAAACTGCACAAAAGTATGGGGACAGGGTCTACACACTTTCACAACAACATCCATGATCATGATCGTCCCTCCTCTCCTCCATGCAGGTACTTCCCCTTCGGCATTGTGTTCCTCGTGGCTGGGAAGATCCTGGACATGCACGACCCGGCCCACCTGGGAGAGAAGCTGGGCATGTACTTCATCACAGTCCTGTCTGGTTTGTTTGTGCACGGCCTCATCCTGCTGCCTCTCTTCTTCTACTTCTTCACTCGCAAAAACCCCTTCCCATATATCAGAGGGCTACTGCAGGCTCTAGTCATTGCACTGGCTACGTCGTCCAGGTAAGAGGAGACCAGTGTCCAGTGTCTTTGTTCTCTACTTTTTAATCTTAAAAAATATGTACTTTAAGGACATCCCACCAGTTCTAATTGATCATATTTGGGACTGACGTACCCTGACCTGATCATTTCCTCTGGTCTGCAGCTCGGCCACATTGCCAATCACCATGAAGTGTCTCCTGGAGAACTGTGGAGTGGACCGGCAGATCGCTCGCTTCGTGCTGCCAGTGGGAGCTACCATCAACATGGATGGGACAGCCCTGTACGAGGCAGTGGCGGCCATCTTTATCGCTCAGGTCAATGAGTATGACTTGGACTTTGGCCAGTTGGTCACTATTAGGTGAGAAAAGACACAAGCTCATTGTCCTCCTATACGTTTAAATTTATTTTACATCTCTTAACATCCCGGCTCATGTCTCATCAGTATAACGGCAACAGCGGCCAGCATCGGGGCAGCTGGGATACCTCAAGCGGGTCTGGTTACCATGGTGATTGTCCTGACCTCTGTGGGGTTACCGCCGGCTGACATCTCGCTGATTGTGGCCATCGATTGGGTTCTGTGAGTCCCACAAAAATGATTATGCTATAAAGAGCATCAGTGGGTCTTAAAGGGGCTGTTGGGGCAATGTGTAAATTATTTTTTCCATCTCATTCTCAGTGATCGGTTCCGGACGATGATCAACGTTCTTGGTGATGCCTTAGCTGCTGGGATTATGGCTCATTTATGTAAGAAGGACTTTGAGAAAGCAGCCACTGCTCCCACACCTACACCATCTGCTGCTGCCAGTAACGGAGGTGGCCCCCAACGGGTAAGGAGGACAATTTCTATTTGTTCTGGTCAAAGTGCACGTGTGACGAGTTAAAACCCCTGAAAACATGATTTTAAATCTTAAGCATTTCTCTATAACATTATATATAAAACAACTATCAAAAATACATTCTGGGAAAACAAGGCTTAGAGTCTAAGCTAGCAGCTCCGTGAGGCTGTATTTGGGCACAACAGTGCTTTGAGCTAAATGCTAACGTCATTATGCTAACATGGTCACACTGACAAAGCTAACATGCTGATGCTAAGCAGGTATTTAATGTTCACCATCTTAGTTTAGCATGTTAGCAAGCTAACATTTGCTGGTAGATACAAAGTAGAGCTGAGGCTGATGTTGCAGGTATTCGGTCATAAAGCAAAGTGAAATTAGACCTGACCATACGTCCACAGGGGATCACCAAAGTAAGTCGTCTTTATCCTCTGGGATCCACTTCAAACCAGTTAGAAATGCAAGGACAAAAACAACAAATAAAGAAATCTCTTGTTGATGTTGGACCCCATAGGTATTATTGAGAAGCTGATTGAGAAAATATGCTTTGAGGGCCTTTAAATAAGTCATGGACTTAAGATTGTTCCCCCTTGTTCTGATGTTTTGATACACTTTGCGCCTTTTAGTTAACATTTGTGTATTCATTTTCAACCTTGTAATTCTTGAAAAAACAAACCTTGAGAACCCTGAGAACCACTTTGACTATTTTATCTAACTGTTCTGTTGGTGACTTCTTCCCTACAGAGAGACACAGTAATCTCCTTCGGTAATCAGAGCGTGGCGTTGTCCGATGCTCCTCTGATCGCACACCGCTGTGATTACGTGTTTGAGGTGGACGGAGACAACGTGCTGGAGAGACCTGTGGCCTGCTACAACCTCTGCCAAGTCTGAGACACTTTTACAGGATGGACAGCGAGGGATACTGCCTTCTACAGCACATAGATTCACCTCTGGGGACCAAAGGGACCATCATCCGAGGCCCGGAAAAATCCAGTTTGGTTAAAATCCCGTTACGTTTCCGTCCTAAATGAGACCAAAAATCAAAGAGTATATTGTGGTGTCAGGTTTTGGCGGCTTAAATGTATTTTGCCTGTGCCATGCCGACAACAAAAACCTTCATTACTTGATGGACTGTATGTCTCCATTCAGTTTAGACAGGAGTTGAAAGGAAATGCACAAGTTTCACATGTAACCTAAATCTTAAAGAGACACAATGTGTTGCACTGACATGCATCACATGGTGTTCATCAGTCAGTTAGACATTCACTGTAGTCCTACTCTTACGAAGTTTTATAGCAGGTTTAGACTTCAGTCAAGATTTTGAGTTGCCTTATTAACATGATCTCAGTTTTGACATTAATTCTGAGAACTTGAAAGACTTGAAAGTAAACAGAAACTGATAGACGAGGAGCAAATTCATTTTGTTGAAGTGAACCTTTATCTAGGTTAGACAATGCATTTATGGATAGATATTGATGCAACATTAATATGAATATTTAAATTATGCTCATTAGATGATAATTTGTGTTTTTCTACCTATGCTTTTAATTTTGTGTTCATGTTTTCTAATAAAAACCTGCTGCACTTCAAGTCCTGTCAATGACTGTTTTTTTATTTTATTCTGCAAAAATGTTTTTAGAACTTTATTAGGGTCCGTTATGTTTTGGATCAGTGAGGTATGTGACTTCAGGCAGTGCTTCTGCTTTCACCTCAGGTGCATGGAAAGATTATGGAGGCTCAACTGATTTGTCAAAGTACAGACTACGATTGGTTAAAAGAATATACTGAGTGTGTTTAAGTATGGACATTTCAACCATTTATCTGATACTAAGTTTGACTTTGCACACTTCTTTTTGTTATTGTGAGTATATAAAATACATAATATATAATAAATATACTATTAACAATTTTTTTTACCCATAAAATATACATATATATATATATATATATACATATATATATATACATATATATACATATATACACATATATATACATATATATATACATATATATATTTGTATATATATATATACATATATACATATATATATTTGTATATATATATATACATATATATACATATACATATATATGTATGTATATATACATATATATGTATGTATACATACATATATATACATATATATACATACATATATATACATATATATATACATATATATATATATATACATATATATACATATACAGTATATATATATATACATATATACATATACAGTATATACATACATATATACATATATATACATATACATATATATACACATATATATCCAGATATTTGAGTTAATGAGGAAGATAATCACTGACTTTGTTTATTTGCTGTTACAATAAAATAGTGAGAAAGCCATCAAGTGATAGCTAAAAGTAACAGATAATGGTTGAAATGTCCAGCTTTTGCCACTCAAGCAGTAATGTTATATTAACTCAACATCTATTGAGCAAATCTTTTGAAAAAAAGAAAGAAGCCAAACCTAAAAATGACCAGTTGCAGGATCACTATGGCTTGTATGGTGGCTGTGGTTCAGGAGGTAGTGCAGGTTGGAGGTTCAATCCTCAGCTCCTCTTGTCCACATTTCAAAACGTAGCCTCCAGATTGCTCCCGTTGCCATCGCTGTAACTTCCCCAGTGTTGATGGTGGTAGTAAATATACACGCAGACATGTCTCCCCCATGTGGTCTCAGAAGGTTATAACTGGACCTTTACCACGAGATGAGCTGGTCTGGTGACATTACAAGATAAATCATCCATCTTCCTGTCACCACAACACAAATGTTATGACTGAATTATACTTAGTTGCTGTTGTGTTCACTTCATCTCTGTTTCTACTTGTTGGCATGCTGATGAGTAAAATAGAGAATATAGCCATCTTATAAAAATAAGTAACATGCAAGACATTGATATAAAAGACAAAATGTGCATTCAAACGTTCATACATCTAGCGTTTGTCAAGAAAATCACTTACAGCAAATCCACAATAAGATTCTGAAGAGACATTTAATTCTTTCAAATTTGAAAAGCCATCATGTTTTTTTTTATTGAAATGATCCAATGTTAGAAGACATTTAATGGGCTTCAACTTAGTGTCCTTCAAAACCAAGAAAACAAAAAACTCAATCATTAAAAACACTCCAATAAGTAACACGAATGACCGCATACATTATCAAATAAATATCTGCGCCTCCTCTGATGTAAAATACACCATTTCCACTTATAAATTAAGGCGGAATGCAGTTTTTTCTGACTGCCCCTAAAAACAAATTCACTTGCATCTTTCAAGCAATTCCAACTAGACTGCTGAGAAAATTAAGCAGTAACATATAACGTCAGTAGAAAAAAGAAATTATAAAAAAAGATGACAGTCCAAGACTACAACAAATTTATAATTACCTGCTTTGAGCAAGTCATGAAATATTGCACAAAGTTACGGATTGGGACAAAAGAATAACATGGAAATCCTAAAATCAAAAAGCACTTTTAAAACCAAAATCTGAAGCTTGTGGTGGGAATACTCCCTTCAGAGGGGGCACACAGATTAAAGAGGGATTTAATGAAGCGTCCGGGGAATTATTGCTAAGGGGGGAAAAAAAGTTTTTATAAAGTGAATCCTAAAAAGTGTGAGCAGGTACTGCTCCCAGGAATCTTTTGATGCTTGTAACTATCACCAAGTGGTTCCTCTGTTCAATTTGTGGTTGGCTCAAGAACAATTACAGTACCGATGCTAAAGCTCCACCTTTCAACCACCTCGGAGAACAAGACAATCTACCATACTCACCACTATAACAAGATTAGCTGTGATATGCCAATGATCTTTTCTAAATGGATGATATCAGAAGTGTTTCACTGAGCAAGTAAACAAAGCCAAGTCCTCACTTGTTCACAGTAATCCCCGTTAGACAAAGATCAGAGTAATGGGTTTGGGTCTAAAGGCCTACATCTTCAAGTGAACAGTGAATACTTATTTGCCGTGTTGAAATATCAAACACAGCTGATGCACAACAAATCTGGCTTCATTTTAGATAACTACACTCAAGCCGACAAATCAAGTTTCATCTAAATGTAAATCGCCTCTCCCCAAACAGACGGGTACCAAACATCAGATTTACTGAGCCAGATGTCCATAAATAAGCCGGACATTCAACTTACAACTGCTGAAAAGACGACTGTACCAAAAGTGCCAACATAAAGCTTCTAATTATAACTTGCTAATTATGTTTCTCTTCAGTGGTTCAAACTCATCAGGCAATCATAGAAAAGTAGCTTCATGAAATGTTTGCAGGACAATCGCTTTCCTTCAAGTGTCTGTGTACAGGTTAAATAACTATCTCAACTAACATTGGTCCATATATTGTTAATTTAAGCCCGTCTCAGACGTTTAAAAGCCTCCAGTAGAAACACTTTTTATAACAGCCTGTTTTTGTTTGACCAGGGATCTTTTATCGTCACTGCAGACTAGAAAAATAATAGAACAAAACTTCAAACCAAATCTAAAAAAAGGTAAATAAAAAAAGAAACAAACCAAACAAAACTTTCAGCGAAAAGAAATAAAATTTAATGGTTTATGCTCAAAGTGAAACAATCAAAACAAAATGAAAAGAAAAGAAAGCAAATCTAAACTGAAATCATTAACAAAGGCCATTAATTTCTCTCCAAACTTGAGATAAGCACTCGTTAAAACAAGTTTGTAACTTACAGTGTAACAAATAAAAGTCTATGCCTTTAGAAAGAAAAAAAAATCCAAACAAAAAGAAAACAAATAAACCAAAATAAAAAGAAAACAGAACGGCAAACTGAGCCAAAGTGATGTTGCTCCCAGTCAGCGTCAGATATAACCTTAGTACCTCTTCAAAGAAAAAGAAAAAAAACATAAAGGTGTAAATTTACCTTGTGAAAATCTGCTCAGGGGTTATATGATCAAATCTCTCCCTGCCTTTGGTCCATCTTAATTCCCTACTAATTGACTGGGGTTCATATTCACCAGGACTCTCCTGAAATACAACTTATAATAAAAAGACACTTTACACAGGGACAACAAAAACAAACATTTCCCTCCAGAGCTCGTCATGTTTTAAAGTGTTAACCTGGTACGAGGGCGAGCAAAAGTCATAGATTAACATCAAAAAAGACTGATATTCATAGTAACCTAAAACAGATTGGTTAAAAGTGCTTTGCTCTTAGATTGACTCGAGACGGTGAGTGGTATTGTAGGTCTATGTGTCCACTGGATGATAATTTAAGGCATCTATTTCTACTTATGACGAGGATCCAGAAAAGAGCACAGCTTTTCCAAAAATAAAACAACCACTGGCTACAGGCCAAATATTGTTCTTATCCTTCTTTACACTAAATCATCTGCTAAAATCTCGACACTTGGAGAACAATTTGTAGGGCTTTCCTTGCGCTCCATATTTTCAGTGTACTGCTAAGAACCATTTGCCTTCGTCCTTTTTCTAGTCCCCACAGGTATACATGCAACACATACAGACAGTAATTTAGCTTTTTAGATCATTTTCAAAAGTTATCTTGGGGGTATCATGGGATTTTGCCCTCTCCATTCCCTCCATAAAAATTAAAACTACTGAGTGTCCTCAAGCCACAAGCATGAGTATAAAGATGAAAAAAAAAACACTCTTTTAAACAAGTATAAAGGTGCAGAAGAGTGAACGTCTCATGTAACTCTGAATACACTAAAACCCAAACAGATGTGTCTGACTTTACAGACACGTACTTCTGCTCTCTGCAATAAAAGCCCGGCGCAGGTCATTTCCATCTCTCCTCTACACCCGATTGTCCAGCTACTTGTGGCCCTTGCTGGTCTTAAAGGACACTTGCAGCATCTTGTCTCCGAGCCGGTAGCCGTTCAGGCTGGCGATGGCCATGGCTGCCTCCTCGTAGTTCGTCATGGTAACGAAGCCGAAGCCCTTGCACTTGTTGGTGTTGAAGTCTCGGATCACCTTGACGTTTGTGACAGCGCCGAAGGGGCCGAACATCTGCCAAAGGATGCTCTCGTCGGCGTCCTGGCCCAGGTTGTAGATGAAGATGCACCAGCCGGAGGTGGAGTTCCCAGGGACGCTGACGCCTCCCATGCTGCCCATGTGATCAACACCCATGGGGGAGAACCTGGAAATGAGAAGGTTTAGGTACATGTGTATTCATCAATAACACTGAAACCACAATGGAAGTCTGTCACAACCACGACAGTTTCTTTAATAATATAATGACCTGTTCATTTTAGGGCTGCAACTTATTATTTTCATTATCGATTATCAACTTCATGTTTTGGATTTGACTGATGCGTCGGCTGTTTTTCAACACGTTTCCTCGCGTTATTTATACGGAGTTTCTGTAGATACATGAGGTTATTAAGTTATCACAAGACTAAAACAAAGCTCAAGTCCTACTTAGTGTATGTAAACGTTCCCTCACCTAAAACGCTGTGCCTGGTGGTGTAAGGGCCCCCCGAAGCGTCGGGACTGGTTGTGGTAGAGCTGAGAGATGAGCTGCGTGTTCTTCGCCTGGTTTGGGTTGGCAGCAAATTTCACTGTGATTGGCTCAGAGGCTCCAGGTGGTTTTTGGCCATTCAGATTTTTGACGGCATCCTCCGCCTCTGCCCGCTTGTCGAACCGGATAAAAGCCACCCCGCGGGACCCACCTTGGTATTAGAGAGGAGCTGTTGACAGCCTATTCTGATAGAAGCACCATAACTACTGCTTTTTTTCCCTCACACAAATCTGTTATTGAAGAGAATTTTTGAATAGTAAGGAAGTCATTCACCTGTCGTACCTGTAGCCTGGTCAACAAGTACTCGGGAGTTAATGATGTGTCCATAACGTGAAAACATGTCCTCCACGTCCTTCTGGGTCATGGACTTTGGCAGGCCGCTGATATATAGGTTGGCATCCTTTATTGTATCAGAGCTGGGCCGTGCATATGAAACCTGGCAACAGGAAGCAACAATTGCCTCATTAAAACTCTACTGATACACATGTACAAAGCAAAGTAATAAAAAAACTAGCAAACGTATGAGTACTTAAATCTGTTAACATACTTTTGGATTTACAAGGGCTTTATATCAGGTGTTTTATGGATTACAATCATCAAATCATTCATCTTGTCTATTTATCAAAAACAACACTTTTGGACTTTGAATAAAATGATCTGATAAACAAACTAAGTGGTTTTAGGTATTAAGTCTTCGCAAAAAATGAGTGGAGTCAGAAGCATAAAAGAACACTACAGCAACAAAAAAAATGAAATCAAACTGAAAAGGTACTTTTTAGGAATTAAATACATGAAACACATTGAATTTGACAGAATGTGTCAAATAAGATAAGTAAAATTAAAGTCAAACTCAACAGACATGTCAGATAGGGCAGTAAGTGAGCTGTAAAAGCAGTATCACTTCCTCGGGCTGACATGTACTAGCTAGTTAGCGGACAGCACAGGAGCCACAGGAGAGTTATATGACATGACATCTTTGGTTTGAGAATTGTAGAACACCTTATTGCACGTTACCTTGATAGTTTTGGACTGTAGCCTTAGTCCATTCAGTGTACTGATAGCTCTGTCTGCATCACTAGGGTTAAGATAGTTAACAAATCCGTACCCTAAACTGTGGCCTAGAGAAAAAAAAAGGAAAACAATAAAATAAAACAAAAAAACGTTGTATAGTTAAAAAAAAATCTGCAAACAAATAAATATTTCAAAACAAAAACAAATCTTAACATTGCATGCTAGTCTAAACAAACAAACAAAGAAGCTGTCTACAGATAAACAGGGTTGGACTGGTTGGAATAAATAAAAACTTTGTGGTGGTAGAAAAACTTCGAGAAAGTACTACGCAACTCAAGCAGAAAATCAATTTGGGATATTGTTCAAATAAAAATTACATTATAAAATCACTGAGGACAGAGGAGCCAGTGGATATCCTGCCAATAAAGACAAGGTCATTTGAAAAATGAGTCATAACGCTGAACCACCACTGATATATTCAGTCTGTGTTAAGTCTATAACACAAATCCTTTCCCATTTTAAAAACGAAATCTCATGTTTAAGCGTCGTTCTGGTCTGTCACAGGTCTTATCACTTCAGAGCGTAGCATACCTGCGACTTTGTCTCGGATCAGCTTGGCAGACTCCACCTCTCCGATGCTGCTGAAGAGGCTCCGCAGCTCGTCCTGCGTCATGCTCTGAGGCAGGTAGTTCACTATCAGGTTGGTCTTGGCGTCCTTCCCCTCGTCCCCTCCCATGTGGTCTTCATAACCGTTAGACATGTCATACACCTCCTGCAGGTCGGCCTGGTGGGCAGAAAAGCACAATAGCAAGGTAAGCACACAGGGTACGCAGAAATAGATCTGAAACTAGAGCTAACTATCTAATCATTTCAGTCATTCATCAAGCAAAAATGCCAAACATTTACGAGTCCCAGCTTCTCAGATTTGACGAGTTGATCTTTTCTTTTTCATGTACGAAAGTAAACTGAATACATCGTTTTTGACTGTTGGTGGAAATGTTTAATGGGAATTTTCACTATGTTCTCACATTTTATAGATAAAACAGTTAATCACTGAATTAATAAACCATTTGGCAGATTCATCGATAATGAAAGTTATCATTAGTTGCAGCCTTACACAGCCTTACAAACAGACTGATCTCCCTCTAAAAACATACAAGTCTCTAAAGGCTGTCCATTCTGCACCCAGACAGGGAAGACGCTAAAGGAATTAAATTCAAACACATTATTTTCAGATTAAAATGTAGTTCGCTGTTCAGTGGCCAGCAGCACAAAGTCAAAATAGAATAAAACAAATCAGTGTCCCATAAACCAAAAACCTATAATTTATACTCTTCAGGCTTCTCTGACCTCATCTCTACCCTGCTACCTCAAACAACCCCTTTACATAACTGAAAGGGATACAGTAACACACAAGCTAGAGCATACAGCTGGTACGATAACACAACAGGCATGAAACAGACATGTTGAAATGTTTTTCCCCCACGTCTACTCTTTAAAAAAGACGAGTCCGTTTGTGGTTAATTGCTCAACCATTACGCAAATTCATGAAAAGCACATAGAATTATCAGCCAACCCAAAAGAAGCAGGGTCTAAATTTTGTTAAAATAGCACGAAAAACTCCAGGGGAAGTACTTTCCAAAGGAGGATGGAGTAGCAGCAGCTTCTTCCACTTATATTGTCAGCAACCTCTTCATTCATCAAAAGGAAGTACTGTAGTAAAGATATTAGGACGTGGTTTAGACATTTCTTGCTGAGAAATTAAACTTGCTGATAGTTTCATTGTGATTACTTTCTAAAGCTGAAATAAATAACCATCTAACACGCAGCACATTGTGTTTTGGAGACACAATGTTTAGTTTTCAGCCTTTTCCACCTCTGTACGTCTCTGTTTCATTCATTCATTACATCCAACTCAAACAGAGTCGCGTCACAGTAAGAAAAAAAACAGGATGACTGTTTCCGTATTACAGGAAATTAGGTTTAAATTGTGCCGCCGTTCTTCACTGTTCTTCGAATGTGGTGGAAGTGTATGCAGTAATGTACACCTTTCAGTTCCTAGTTTAGTTCCTCTAGTTCCATAGTTCCTGGTACTTTTTGGTCGACAATGGATAAGAGTGTCCATGTAGTGTAATTCGTTTTTAAAACCAGGGGTCAAAAGGTTCAAGGCCACTGGTAACTAATTACATTACACAAACATGTGACTGGATTTAAGCTGCAAATTGGTTTCAATGCCAACTTGAAATTTAAACAATGGAATATAATGCAATGCAATATAAAGGCCACACGCGTTTTACATTTGCAGCGTAAGTAACCAACTCTTTTAACCCCAGATAACATCAGTCACATGTCCATCTGCAGTCTAGTCTGACAATCAGTCTAAAGGGTCTGAGATTAGTTCAGTTAACAATGTTAAGTGCCCACAACAAGAATGGAGCCTGAGTTCAAAATACTTTAAAAAAAAGGTTGCTTCCGCTATCTGTGCAGCAGAGCGTGTCCTGATGGACACATTTGCTGGTGGCTGAAATGGAATCAGGCCTGAAAAGGGACCCAGTCCAGCGGTCAACCTGACAGAGGTCCATTCATGCAAAAGAAGGGTTGCGATTGTGTATTCTGGTGGGTAAGATACACTGCCTGAGAGGATGAATGAGAGTCCTGTATTAAACCACTAAACATGGGCATAGCCGGTGGGAACTGACATGCATGTGTCTTTTCGATTTCTCTTAATGCTCTCTCACTTTTAAAGCATATTAAATCATTAGTTGCAGCAAAATAACAACAGATCACTGTGTATGTGTGTCATGACATCTTTTACACAAATTTACCACAAGGCTCTGTCCAAGGTTCAGCATGAAGTGACACTTTATGGTGAGTCTGTACATTTCCAGCAGCCAAATTTCTTAACATAGACACAACTGCGATTGCTACCATATAAAGTGAATGAAGCATTCAATGCTTTCTCAACCATCTAAAATATCTGATCGCGCTAACATTCAGTTGGTATGGTCACAGACGGGGCACTGTTTGAAATGGGAGCTGAGATCTCATACTCACTTTCAAGTACTTAATGTGTCCTCGACGAACTGCCATGAAGACACTTCACTGCTCCTGAGGCTGCGTGGGGATAACACAAAATCAAACAACTCTGTCAGTGTGGCAGCGAGCAAACAGGCAAACTTGCTGTCTGAAGAACACAACATTAATATACACTTGACAACAACCAGATGATTAACGAACACATGATACCTGTTTTTTTTCCCCTTAAATAAGAAAAAACATCCCTGGAAATGTATGTAAACGTTGTAGAAAAGTTAAACGATTACGTTTTAAAAGGATATCCCAGCTAACTATTACATAGCTGAAAAGGGTTTTTCCAGCCAAATCAATTTTTTAAGTAGCACCAAGTTCAATGCAGATGAATGATGCTACAAAGTGGTGCAGACTCTTGTAATGTCTCCTAAGCAACGATAAAAAGGGGCTGTTTAAATAATTACTACTGGCTTCTTTCTTAAGTGATCAATTTGTATTGTTGTGTGTATCGTTGCACGCTTGATAACATTCACCATCTAACTGCTCTGAGCCACATCTGTTTGTTATAATCAACGAACTGTGCATCATGAAATTACTCTGCATGTAACCGGACAGCTAATGTTGGTGCAAAGTGGTCAGTCTCATGTAATGGCTAAAACAAAAGACATGCACAGAGGCCAGAAATTTTCTTTCAAACCTCCATCGATGCAAAAGCAGGATGCGTCCACCTTTTTATTTACAATGTAGCTTACCAATTTTAAAGAGCTTATTATTAAGCTTATTATATAAATAAAAGTACATAAGTCTCTCTGCACCCGTCATTAATGTCTCAAAGAATTATCCCAGATGACAATAAAATCATAACATTTTCTGTACGAAAACATTGGTCACTCACAATATGAGAAAGTATGGGTATGCTGTAATGGATTTCAATTTAATGGTGCTTCTACTTTTTTTAATTAATAAGCACCAGTACTCCTAGTGGAAAACTAGTATAATGTGCCAGTGTTTTGTTTAGTATCCAGAGGAAAGGGGTGCCTCAAAGTGGAGCTGTTGTGGAAAGAGGGTTGGGTCAGAATTTGGACGTGCAGTATTTGAATGAATAAGTGCTATTTGGTGTATTATGTATGGTGGATATATCAGCCAGCTTCATCACAATTTGACCTGCTTTCTCTGGATGAGCAACATTACTCTAGTGTTTTCAGTAGTAGCTCACACTGAGACAGCAGTTGAAGCTGTCAGAGAATCTGATGACAGATATTTCTCCAATATTTTGCAGCGCTACAAACGGGCGATATTGCTTCGGGTTAACGTCACAGATTGGGCCAGCAATGATGGCTAACACTAAAATGATTACAGAAATAGCCTAACATCGTCTTCTGCAACCACAATTGTGCATTTGCGTTTCTATCACAGGTCAACAGCACATCAATTCAGGAGTTGATCTCTAACTCGGAAACGTGCAGAGGCCTAACTAGCGTTAACGCTATTAGCAAGCTAGCCAGCTGCAAGCTCACTCCCTTCTCTAGTTAGAAGAGTAAACATTACGTCCAACCAGGTTCGTCAAAAACAGAGCACAACGTTACTATTCTGTACTTCATTGCATACAGACAACACAACCACTCGTATTACGTAAATAGGATAGATTACGTGGCGGTCTTTTGCCGGCTAGCTAACGTAGAGCACCGTGCCCCTATTTTGGAGAGCGTTGGATCACTGCATTTCTGTCCCCGCGCCTAAACCCCAGCGGCCTGCTAACAGGCCACGGAGGCTAACGTTAGCCACCGCTAGCTAATCAACGGCTCCAGGGCCGCGAGAGCGGCATGGCAGACAAACCTACTAACATCAAAATATCAAAGTATACAGCTGAGAGGCTTCAGGAAACATATGCCAACATTTTACATCTTACCAGCTTTATGAGGGTATTTTCTGTTTCTGCTCTTTTCTCCTGTTATTTCCTTTCTTAACGACGTTCACTTCCCTCCAAGTCAGCCTCACGTAGTGAAGAAGCCGAGAAGGAGCTACGTGACGAAGCCCACCACGCCCACTCGCGTCCAGCCACGCCTCTGCGGAGGAGACGGCGTGGTCAACATCCATGGTCAACATCCATGGTCAACACGCGCCACTATAATACAGATAAATTGTGGGTTTTGTTATATATTCAGAGTTCCTTAAAATAATTAGGCTACCAATCCATGAAGCAACCACATTAAGGATGCTAATTTTCTTCATGCAGATCCTTTTCAGTTTGTAAAGAATTGTAATATCATGGAGACTAACAATGCTGTCTCTATAAGCATTTTTATTGGATATATCAATACTGGTTAATTGGAATAAACCATGCTGTAACAGGCACATCAGATATGAATTGAACTACGTTACATTTCCTGCAGCAAGATGCTTGGATGCATGGTCTTCTATACTTGTTGTATGCCTGCTGCAAAATAAATACTGCATTGGTCAAATTGATTTTGCAACTATCCTTCGGCTAAACTAATCTGAACTTTAATCATTTGGCTGAGGGGGTGCAGATACAGTGTGATATGTAACCAGTATACGTATTTTGTACCTTGTAATACTCGCAGAGACGCTCTACTTTTAGGGACAATGCAGTGAGTGCAGGATATACAGAACAAGACAAGAAATGTGGTAAATACAAGGGATTTGAGTTTATTGTCCCTTCAGAAATTAAAAATTAAAAACTGCTCTGTATACAATAACTGCAAGGATAACACAATGTTACCTTACATACCCAGACTCAAACCATCATATCACATGTCATGATTTGTTTAACAAGAGCTATGCTGGAGGATATAAAAGACATCCTGACATAGGTCAGCAAAAAAGGCTTCAACCTGATGGCAACAACTCATATTCACCAGACTAAAGATGTGATGCATCAGTAAGAATTGTTTGCCTTTTTATTAAAACTCAGCAGTATCATACGACATTGTTGAGTCTACAAATACAAAGACTGAATGGTACAACAGTATATTTTAAACAGTAAAGCTTTGTATACACCATGGTCATCTTTTTGGTGTCAGAAATACCAATAAGTAACAAAACAACTGCATTACTCAAAATACCTTTCACCAAATGTTAGATGTTTTGTTGTGTACTGGAGTAAACCTGCATTAATCAGCAGTAGTGAGAGTCTAAAAACAGTCCCAATAATAATTTGATGCACATTTACACAATATAATATGACATACAATGAAGTATTATAGTGTCCGTGCAAAGTACAATGCTGTCCCATGTGTCACACGGCCTTTAGTTTTTGTACAGTACTTGATATTCCATCAGTGGTTGGTCCTTCATCATCTGTGCCACCGTCAGAAACAATACAACCTGCATGATGAGAGGAAAGAAAGGAGTGGAGGATTCTGGTTATCTGCCAAATTAAAACGATGAACTTCTTTTTTCATTGGAATAATTAGATTCCATATTACTGCAGCATGCAATTAATCAAAATGTATTCACAACATTAATTTGTGATGAGAAAAGTGAATAATTCTGACCACCAGCACTCCATGAGGGGATTTTGTGTCTCCGGTATTTAGTCATTCTAATAGAGCTGAAATGTTCATCTGAACTTCATTCATTTAAAATTAAATTAAGAGCATAACAGTGCTCATTGTTTTGGTTTTACTGTTTTGGCTCACTTCTCTCATCAGGTTTGTTTCAAGCAGTTGTTTTGAGTGAAAGAGCTCTGAAAAATTCACTGTAGACAGTTGATCGACCGAAGATTAATCCGCAACAATTTTGATGACTTTTTTCAGGCGTTGTTTAACTAAAGATTACCTCTATGAGAATAAACAAATTGTTTTTGGCTTTTTCTGACATTTTATGGACCCAATAATACATCGAGAAAATAATTGTCAGATAAATCAATAATGAAAATAATCATCAGTTACAGCCATAGTACACTAACTGGCTAACATCAAACGGCAGACGGACACAGTTAGTGACTAGCTGGTAAACACAGTGGAGCATTTAGCAACTAAAGAGCCAGATATTTCCCTCAGGAATTGGTTGAGACCAAAAACAGAGCTAAAGGAGAGTGAATACTGTACTTAAATTTACTGGGTGGTCAGAAATATTAATGCTAGTGTTGCTCTGTATATGCTGGATGCGCAAATAGGCCATTGTTTGAAACCACATTTTCCAATGTCAATGTTGTGTATGCAGCTTGGCTAAAATAAAATGTAGAAAATAAATTACTGCAGCTTTAAGGAACCACCCGTCTAAAGTAGTAAAAGCCCCTCTCTATCTGTGTTTTGTTTTTCACTCAGGGTGCATTTTGCATGAAGTGTATAAAAAATACTGTGTGAAAATGTTGTGAAGTCTTTCGCACCTCCACCACAAAAACCAGTGGGGAGCCCCAGATGATAAAACTCAGCACAAACTGAAAGGACATCTCCAGCTTCACCTGGCAGCCCTGAAAGAGAGAGAAGAGAAAGAAAGAGCAACAGAGGGGTCCAGTCATTCACGCTGGAGGGTTTTTTTATGTTCATGAGTGTTGACGTTATCTAGACATGTCTACCTGAGGGTAAAGCTGCCATGGCTGGGCCACAGTGCCATTGCAGAAGGGAAAAGTAGAGTTGCAGCAGCTGCGAGGAACCAAGAGTCCTCCTGTGCGATTAAACCAGTAGGTTTCCAGCCAGTCTCTGTAGTCATGGACACCACAACACTGCAGCTAACAGGGACAAAAGACAAAAAATTCTATCACTATCAATAAGAATAATCTTCCAAAATAGATCTTGTGTGAGATGTGAGAGTTATTGTGTGATGGCACCATAAGTTCATGAATGGGTGATTTGAGGCCTGAGGGTTGGGAACTTCCATTTTCAAGACAGCATCTAGTGGCCATTAGAGGAAATGCAACCCAAAGTGCTTGAACACTGGCTTCAACACTCAGCTTCACTTGTTGCTGCTTGTTTTCATGTCAAATTATAGGCTATATTGGTATTATAATCAGGTATATATATATAGGCTGTTGCTTTGGATAGTTTTCATAGTGTTGTGAACCTTTTGAAATGGTACGTAATATTTTACACATTTTGCACACCAGATACAAACATGCTTGGGGTATGTGGATTTCAATGTGACCCAATTCACATGAGTTAACACACACCTCTTCTTGTGTAGCATCCACAGCTCGAGAGTTGGGGTCCTGGCTGCTGCCTGAGTATTTCTGAAACACCCCACTGAGGGGAGCTATCTCTGAATCCAGCTAAACAAAAAGGAAGTACACACAAAGTACATAAACATGCAGTTTTTGTTCCCGAATAATCTACTGTGTCATGAAAACACAACTGTCCAGAGCACATAAATTTTTGTGCATCTTGTATACCTTTGTAGAGTGAAAATAAGCCAACGCTGAAGCCGTACTTTCCAGACAGAAGACCAAAACTAGCAGATAAACAAACTGGAGAAGAAAACACGTTATTATGTACAGCCCAAGCGCTGATGCAGGTACAAATACCCACGTTTACACACACACACACACACACACACACACACACAACCTTACCAGCCCCTGCAGAAAGGTGGAATCCCTGAGGCTCAGCCAGGTGCCGAGGCACCCGGTGGCCACCAGGAACACAGCGCTGGCGAGAGCGAGGACAGCTGGCAGGATGATGTAGATGTGAGAAAAAAATAAGCTGCTCTGTTTGTATTTCATCAGCAGGTAGACTCCACTCAGGCCCACCACCAACCCCACCACCTGTTAAATAAAACAAGACTCAATATTACACAAAAGACATGGCTAACACCTAGAAGCTCTCAAGGCTCCCCTTTTGACATTCTCCCATCCTTTTTTTAAAGGGATAAAGGAAGAGTTCACCAATTCTAAATATGTTTATTTGTTTTCTTGCCAGGAGTTAGATGAGAAAATGACCACACTCATACTTGCAGGGTAACTTCATCCAAACTCACATAGTCACCATAGAACATGGCATGAGCTTATTACAATAGAACGGAGTCACATGACTGCCAAAAAAGGCAGAATCAAATAATATAAAACGTACAAAAAGAAAAAAAAAATACAATACAGTTCACATTATGAAATGAAGTAGTTTTGAAAACAGATTAATCTTCAGGTGCGTGTGCTCTACTCTACTCTCTACTTGAGTCGACACATGCACTCTTGTGTCACATGACAAGTGGCATGTGAAATTATATGAGGCAGACAGGACACGACAGACAGGAGATTTCTTCTCTTTTTAACTCTTGTTTTATATCATTTCAAACGCATGTAAATATCAAGAATTTGTATATGGTAACTTCATAAATAATAATCATAAATAAGTTATTGCCAATATTTAGTGTCGGAATACAAAAACAAAATAAAATGCTGAAGTAAGTCTCGCATACCCACAGAAGTTGACACATCAACTGCAGTACTGTTTTTAAAGCGTTTCTTCTCTGTTCATTCATTTTCAGACTTCAGGAGCTGCGAGGAACGCGCGCGCATTAGTGATAACTGAACCATGAAGCCTTCATGCAAAGAAAATGCAATCTGTTCAAGGAACAACGTGAGCTTTTATAGCGCTGTGAACTAGTGCAACTTTCCTTCCGCGATGGCTAAAGATCAACTTCTCCAAAGAAGGCGGAAACATTTCTGTCAATGCAACACAACCTGAACTTTTTAAAGAGGGATTGTAACTGCTTGGAGGTGGAATCAGCACTATGTGGTTATAGGCTATGACTCTAAAGAGGAAGAGTGGACCTGACAGCCTGTGCAGTGATGTGTAGTGATGCTTCATATCATTCAAATTGACTTGAAAGTATGTTAACAGGCAACTGTATCTATAATGTGAGAAGGTAATGAGCCCTTCAAATCCTATTTGCGATCCTACATCTGATCAACGCTGCCCTCTAGCGAATTTAAGCGAAATAACCACAAAAAGAGACGAACAATTATAACCAGGTCTGGAGCAGCGCGGCAGTGCATGGTCAGTGCAGGAGGAAATAGGCCCATTCAGTCACATGAAAGTAGCCACAATACCACAATGTAAAAAAAGTATTCCTGCATCCAAAACCTCATGTGAAAGTGTGGAAGTATTATCAACAAAAGCAGAATGACCCCTGTCAGTGTCATATTATTATATAAAATTTTGATTAATGGATATTATTGATGAATTAAGAAATTAAGCGGGTCATGGTTAAGCGAATTTAGCTACTTTAAGTGCTATTGGATCTATAATAAAGTGGAATATTTTATCAGCAATTATATTGTTTAGCCTCCATGTAAAATCTTAATCTACAAGGTAACGAGTGGCAAACATATGTAGTACAGTATGCTGTTAACAGTATAAAGTGGCAAAGAGTGGAAATACTCAAGTAAAGTGCCTCAAATTTGTACTTTGGTGCAGCACTTGAGTAAATGTACTTCCACCACTGATACTGGATGAACAAAGAGGAGAATGATCTGCATTGTCTTTATTTAACTAAAAATGTTCCTAGCGTGTATTGCTAGGAACATTTTAGTTTTTTTAATTTTTAGTTTTTGATATGATGCTGTTCGTGGGGAGTTTAAAATCAAAAAGGATATCCAGCATGATGTGCTTTAATTTCCATTGAATTGTTAAAGTCTGAGATGGTGCCTTTATAGTTTAGTTTATAAGTTGATGTGTTTTAGTTGGTGCTTGGTGAGGTTCCTGTCAGCTCTGTGTTCAGTGGTCTGTGTCAGAGTCTCTTCCTCTTCAGCAGCTACAGTCGGTTCCTGCTGTAACAGCTCAGTGTCTCTGCAGTCTGACTGAGGGAGGTTTTTGTACGATGACAAATCACTGTGTGAACACTCCACCACTGTGGTAACTCTGACAGTAATAAACTGCTGCATCTTCAGTCTGAACTCCACTGATGGTCAAAGTGAAGTCAGAGCTGCTTCCACTGCCACTAAACCGAGCTGGTGTTCCTGATTCACGAGTGCTCACAAGTTTTATTAAGAGCTTTGGAGGCTGTCCAGGTTTCTGTTGATACCAGGACATACGATCACCATGAGTATCTGTATAAACAGCTCTGTTTGTTTTGCAGGAGAGAGTGACAGTGGATTCTGGAGCAGATGTCACTACTGCAGGCTGAGTCACAGTCACCTGACCGCTGCATCCTGCAGACAAAAACAAATCATTCATTTATCAGCAGACAGAAATGAGAGAAAAGGCAGCACATCATGTTTGAAATGTTGCTGAGTGAATCAACCTGTAAAACAGCAGCAGGCCAGCGTCCAGATGAGGATGGTGATGAGAGTCATGGTGCTTGTGGTTTCTGCTGTGCTGACTGACAGATCTGAGTCCTGCAGTGTTGAACTCACAGGACTATAAACCTTCTCAGTTCACTGGAGGATCAGCTGACGATGCAAAGCCTCCTCTCTATGGAAATCATTTCTCTGCTCTCAACACACTGAAGGCAACGTGGGACACAAAATCAGGAGAAATACTGCTTGGATTTACACCATCTATGATCTTAATGGAACAGAAGAAAAGATTTATATTAGAAGTGCAGTTGAGGATTTAAGGATGAGTTTGTGTCCACTGTGGTTGGTATGAAATGTCTGTTTGTTTGCCTTTAATTCACTTACAGGGTTTTACTGTAGATACGTAATATATTTCAGTTCTGCTTAATATGAGTTTTTTTAATCATCATCATTGAAAAACATCACGTTCATTGAATCATGTATCAACTGATATAAAACTGAGAAAAACAAGTTTGTTACAAGCAGACTGTGATCGTTTCTCTGTCAGGTGTAGAAAAGTGAAGCAAAACTAAAGAAATAATCTTCATTTATACAATAATTTCAGTCTATATCATTAAACGAGCTTTGTAGATTCAATAAAGTATAAATATTTGTGTGTTATTCGAAAAAGCAGAGAGTTTTTTCAGTGGACAGATGCTTGTTCTCAGTGCAGGAGGTTTTTGTACGGCCACTTAATGAGTTTGTATCACTGTGGTGGACTTTCGGTGGAGGAACCAAACTCATCATTGACTGTAAGTATCACTGATTTATAATTTCTACGACATGAGAGATTATACTACATTTAGCTAAATAATGTGATAAATCAAGAAATTATTGTGGGTATTTTATATGTTGTGGATATTTTTTGTTATTTATTAAACTGGGCTGGAATCGCACTTTGGCATAAACTTTGCACAGAGATTAATATTATTTCAATGTTATAGATAATAATATGAAATATCTGCCAAACAACTTTAATATTCTTGTTTTATTTTCAATTGAAGTTTTGTATAACAAAATGTGGTTGTACACTTTTTTTTTAATGCTCAAAAAATAATATCAGGTCACTTAATTTTTTGTTTTTGCAGTCAAACAGTTGTTAAAATGAAGTCTAATGTTCCGATAAAACAAATAAGTCAGTTTATATGAACATCCAGTGTAGCTGTCGTTTGCGTTCACAGTTCGTTAGTTTAAAGTGGTGAAAAGGAAGTGAAACAGACAGATGACAAAGTCTTTAACTGTATACAGACTTTACATTTGTTTAAACAAGAAAGTCATTGCAGGGATGAATTATTTACTGTCACACATTATAAATATAATACAAAGATTTCATTTAATGATCATTATTTCAAATGTTTGAGTACATTTACAGGTAAGTCATGTTGCATATTATTGTTTAATTCTTAGTGTCTCAGCAGAAGATTCATTACGTTAAATGCAATAATGACAAAGTTTTACTGTTTTGTTGTATTTGTTAAACCCTCATTTCCTCCCATTGGTCAGCTCCTCTCCTCTGTCTGGTCACAGTATCCTGCACACAGCTGATCCACAGTAGTGTTAACCTCTGTCAGGTATCATCAGTGTCTCATGTCCAGCTGTCTGTCCTACAGTGGAAGTTCATCTGCTCCTTGTGTGTCTCTGCTCTCCCCTCCAGCTGGCCCCATGGTCAGGCCCTCAGTCTCTCTGCTTCCCCCCTCCTCTAAGCAGCTCTCTGGGGGCTCGGCCATGTTGGCCTGCCTGCTGACTGGCTACTCTCCTCAGGGAGCCGCGGTGAGCTGGGAGGTGGACGGTACAGAGGTGACAGAGGGCGTCCTGACCAGCTCAGAGGAGGAGAAGAGCGGACGCTACAGCAGCAGCAGCACCCTGAGCCTGAGCCGGGAGCGCTGGACGGAAGGAGAGCTGTACTCCTGCAAGGTCCTCCATCATGACCACACCCAGACCCAGTCCCTCCACAGGAGCCAGTGTGAGGGCTAGAGGTGCTGGCTGAAGCCCAGGACAGGAGCTCTGTGTCGGGGGGGAGCAGGAGGAACACGCCTGCTGCTCTTATCAATATGAGTTTTAATGTTTGTAGAGGAAACTAAAGCTTTGTGTGACAGAGAACACCACTGCTGTAAAGTGTTGGACAACAACAACTTAGAGAGTCGTGTGTGTAGCTCAGCAGCCGGATGTGAGTGTGCTTAATAACTGTCATGTTGATGACTGATGTCTTTGCTAATAAAGCTTCACTGATAAATGACTTCATGAAGAGTTTGGTCTTTTACCTGATGAAGAATCGTGAGAAATGAAATGGTTTTATATCTTCAGGTGATACTCCTCTCTGTGGAAGATGAAAAGCTTTGGATTCATCATGTAAATATTAATGTCGCTCCTTTTTAATTTGGTAATGAAAGTGATATTACATATAGAAAAGAAAAGGAAAGAATGCACATTTCTGTCATGATAAAAAAACTTGGACAATCATGTGAACTTGAATATGTGATCAGGCAACATTAGTCTCTGACAGTAAATGTGAACAGATCGTGATGTGGTATCATTAGATTTTAAAGAATCTTTTGATTAATCTATTAGTTTGAATCTGTGGTTTGTGCTTGGTGAGGTTACTATACCTGATGATACAGGAGATGGTTATATTTTTATCACATTTTGATATTTGAACATTTTCAGAATTAAATCATTTGCAGCTAAATATTTTTGTCTTTAGTCAAACAATAATTTAACTTTCCCAGCTTACTCATAGAGACTGAATTAACTGACAAGTATATACGTTTAAAACTGTATATAGAGAGCCTGTAGAGCGCCTAGGTTTTTTTTTTTTAGCTTTATTTAGATTCATTGTGGTTCTGCTTGATGACTCTTGTGTTGCGTTCACTGGACCAGTTATCTTCATCACTGTCTCTTCACCAACCCTCTGCACCTGCAGCAGGCCGTTTTCACTTCAGTCAAACTGAAGGAGGTTTTTGTACGGCTATAAATCACTGTGTGAACACTCCACCACCATGGGCACCCAGACAGTAGTAATCTCCAGCATCTTCAGCCTGAACACCACTGATGGTCAGAGTGTAGTGAGAACCAGATCTACTGCCACTGAATCGAGACGGCGTTCCTGAGTTTAGAGTTGATGCTGTGTATATAAGAAGTTTGGGAGCCTGTCCAGGTTTCTGAAGATACCAACTGAGACCAGCACCAATATTTGAACTCCCTGTGGCGCTGATGGTCACGGTCCCTCCAAGACTAACAGACTTGGATTTGTCAGTCTGAGTCAGAAAATTGTTGGCAGAAGACTCTGAAATGAGAAAAGAAAAATCTTAAGAAGAAATGTTGAACAGCCTATGAAGCAGTTCAGGTTATAATAGAAGACAATTATAAACATATTAGTAAAAAGGGATTGCACAGACTGGATTTGCACCAAACATTTTCAACATCTCTCACCCTGACTCAGAAAACCCAACATGACCAGCAGAGTTATTGGCAACATCATCCTGATGCAGTTTTCAGTGTGAGTGCATGAAAACAGTTCAGACTCTCTGTGACATAAGAACTTAAACTCTGAGGAGCAGTGATGCATAAAATTCATGCAAAATATACTGAAGAAGGCAAACACACACCTGTTCTTGTGAAACAGAAAAAGCAGAGGTGACTTAGAGGGAGAGTTCATCTTTTCCTCACGATCATTCGGCCATTTATTCAGAAAAGTATGTTGAGAAAACGTTGATCTTATGCTGCTTTATGTTCTTTTTCTTCATTGTGAACATTCTTCTTTTACTTTTGTCTCGTCTCACATGACTTTGTGCTCATTAACAGATGAATGACGCCCCCTGCTGGCAAACTGCATCAACACTGGACTCAGAAATAACCGACAACATTTGATTGATTTGAATTTCTTTGTTTTTACATACATTTTTGTCCTCCTCATACCGGTGCAACATTAAGGATTATGGAAAAAGGCACATGAGGTTGGTCACAGAAAGGCAGAGATTTAAACTCATCTTACCTCATTTTAGATCCTGCTCAGCGTTTTAGGTGACAAACCACCTGACGTTTCCCTCCACACTTCATCACAACATCAGGACAGGTTTAAACTTGAAGTAGAGTATAATATACTGTATTTATGATTCAGCTGAAGAAATGTTCATTTAAATATTTGTTTGGTGTACAACATCTTAGACATCTCCACAATGAATGTGTTGTACTTTGGATTGTTGTTTTGTGGTAATAAAATGAGTCTGTTAGCATGAATAAGGTGAATATCACAATTCTTCTGTTCATGAACATGTTTTTATTTCACACTTTGGCAATGTAAACGCCTGTTTCCCATGCCAATAATGTTAAACATCTGTTTATAGATATGTAGAGTTTTTAAATGAGATAAGAGAACAACACTGATAGAAAATGTTGGACCACAGCTTTGAGAAAAATGTGTGCAGCTCAGCAGAAAGATGTGATAAACTTTGGCTACAACTGCATTTCATTGTGCAAACCTCTGTTGTAAAATGACAACAAGGCTGAACCTTGAGTCAACTTAATTTTCATTCCATTCGATTTCTTGCTCAGTTAGATGAAAAGATCAGTACCACTCTCATGTTTGTATGTTAAATGTTGAGCAAAAATATTCAGAATTTCTTTTTATGAATTCTACTGATACAACTAATATGTAAATATTACAGGATGATGGTTATAATGTTAGTTTCAGACATGTTTATATGGACTGAAAAGGAAAGTACATGAAAATTATGAAATGTGTCAATCTATTAGTGTGTATCTGTAGTTGGTGCTTGGTGAGGTTCCTGTCAGCTCTGTGTTCAGTGGTCTGTGTCAGAGTCTCTTCCTCTTCAGCAGCTGCAGTCGGTTCCTGCTGTAACAGCTCAGTGTCTCTGCAGTCTGACTGAGGGAGGTTTTTGTACGACGACAAATCACTGTGTGATCACATCTGCACTGTTTATTTCATGGTAACTCTGACAGTAATAAACTGCTGCATCTTCAGTCTGAACTCCACTGATGGTCAAAGTGAAGTCAGAGCTGCTTCCACTGCCACTAATCCGAGCTGGTGTTCCTGATTCACGAGTGCTCACATATCTTATTAGGAGCTTTGGAGGCTGTCCAGGTTTCTGTTGATACCAGAACATAAATTCATCGTCATCATCATCTATAAAAACAGCTCTGTTTGTTTTACAGGTGAGAGTGACAGTAGATTCTGGAGCAGATGTCACTACTGCAGGCTGAGTCACAGTCACCTGACCGCTGCATCCTGCAGACAAAAACAAATCGTTCATTTATCAGCAGACAGAAATGAGAGAAAAGGCAGCACATCATGTTTGAAATGTTGCCGAGTGAATCAACCTGTAAAACAGCAGCAGGCCAGCGTCCAGATGAGGATGGTGATGAGAGTCATGGTGCTTGTGGTTTCTGCTGTGCTGACTGACAGATCTGAGTCCTGCAGTGTTGAACTCACAGGACTATAAACCTTCTCAGTTCACTGGAGGATCAGCTGACGATGCAAAGCCTCCTCTCTATGGAAATCATTTCTCTGCTCTCAACACACTGAAGGCAACGTGGGACACAAAATCAGGAGAAACAATGTTTGGATTTACACCATCTATGATCTTAATGGAACAGAAGAAAAGATTTATATTAGAAGTGCAGTTGAGGATTTAAGGATGAGTTTGTGTCCACTGTGGTTGGTATGAAATATCTGTTTGTCTGCCTTTAATTCACTTACAGGGTTTTACTGTAGATACGTAATATATTTCAGTTCTGCTTAATATGAGTTTTTTTAATCATCATCATTGAAAAGCATCACATTCATTGAATCATGCATCAACTGATATAAAACTGAGAAAAACAAGTTTGTTACAAGCAGACTGTGATCGTTTCTCTGTCAGGTGTAGAAAAGTGAAGCAAAACTAAAGAAATAATCTTCATTTATACAATAATTTCAGTCTATATCATTAAACGAGCTTTGTAGATTCAATGAAGTATAAATATTTGTGTGTTATTCGAAAAAGCAGAGAGTTTTTTCAGTGGACAGATGCTTGTTCTCAGTGCAGGAGGTTTTTGTACGGCCACTTAATGAGTTTGTATCACTGTGGTGGACTTTCGGTGGAGGAACCAAACTCATCATTGACTGTAAGTATCACTGATTTATAATTTCTACGACATGAGAGATTATACTACATTTAGCTAAATAATGTGATAAATCAAGAAATTATTGTGGGTATTTTATATGTTGTGGATATTTTTTGTTATTTATTAAACTGGGCTGGAATCGCACTTTGGCATAAACTTTGTGCAGAGATTAATATTATTTCAATATTATAGATAATAATGTGAAATATCTGCCAAACAACTTTAATATTCTTGTTTTATTTTCAATTGAAGTTTTGTATAACAAAATGTGGTTGTACACTTTTTTTTTAATGCTCAAAAAATAATATCAGGTCACTTAATTTTTTGTTTTTGCAGTCAAACAGTTGTTAAAATGAAGTCTAATGTTCCGATAAAACAAATAAGTGAGTTTATATGAACATCCAGTGTAGCTGTCGTTTGCGTTCACAGTTCGTTAGTTTAAAGTGGTGAAAAGGAAGTGAAACAGACAGATGACAAAGTCTTTAACTGTATACAGACTTTACATTTGTTTAAACAAGAAAGTCATTGCAGGGATGAATTATTTACTGTCACACATTATAAATATAATACAAAGATTACATTTAATGATCATTATTTCAAATGTTTGAGTACATTTACAGGTAAGTCATGTTGCATATTATTGTTTAATTCTTAGTGTCTCAGCAGAAGATTCATTACATTAAATGCAATAATGACATAAAGTTTTACTGTTTCGTTGTATTTGTTAAACCCTCATTTCCTCCCATTGGTCAGCTCCTCTCCTCTGTCTGGTCACAGTATCCTGCACACAGCTGATCCACAGTAGTGTTAGCCTCTGTCAGGTATCATCAGTGTCTCATGTCCAGCTGTCTGTCCTACAGTGGAAGTTCATCTGCTCCTTGTGTGTCTCTGCTCTCCCCTCCAGCTGGCCCCATGGTCAGGCCCTCAGTCTCTCTGCTTCCCCCCTCCTCTAAGCAGCTCTCTGGGGGCTCGGCCATGTTGGCCTGCCTGCTGACTGGCTACTCTCCTCAGGGAGCCGCGGTGAGCTGGGAGGTGGACGGTACAGAGGTGACAGAGGGCGTCCTGACCAGCTCAGAGGAGGAGAAGAGCGGACGCTACAGCAGCAGCAGCACCCTGAGCCTGAGCCGGGAGCGCTGGACGGAAGGAGAGCTGTACTCCTGCAAGGTCCTCCATCATGACCACACCCAGACCCAGTCCCTCCACAGGAGCCAGTGTGAGGGCTAGAGGTGCTGGCTGAAGCCCAGGACAGGAGCTCTGCGTCGGGGGGGAGCAGGAGGAACACGCCTGCTGCTCTTATCAATATGAGTTTTAATGTTTGTAGAGGAAACTAAAGCTTTGTGTGACAGAGAACAACGCTGCTGTAAAGTGTTGGACAACAACAACTTAGAGAGTCGTGTGTGTAGCTCAGCAGCCGGATGTGAGTGTGCTTAATAACTGTCATGTTGATGACTGATGTCTTTGCTAATAAAGCTTCACTGATAAATGACTTCATGAAGAGTTTGGTCTTTTACCTGATGAAGAATCGTGAGAAATGAAATGGTTTTATATCTTCAGGTGATACTCCTCTCTGTGGAAGATGAAAAGCTTTGGATTCATCATGTAAATATTAATGTCGCTCCTTTTTAATTTGGTAATGAAAATGATATTACATATAGAAAAGAAAAGGAAAGAATGCACATTTCTGTCATGATAAAAAACTTGGACAATCATGTGAACCTGAATATGTGATCAGGCAACATTAGTCTCTGACAGTAAATGTGAACAGATCGTGATGTGGTATCATTAGATTTTAAAGAATCTTTTGATTAATCTATTAGTTTGAATCTGTGGTTTGTGCTTGGTGAGGTTACTATACCTGATAATACAGGAGATGGTTATATTTTTATCACATTTTGATATTTGAACATTTTCAGAATTAAATAATTTGCAGCTAAATATTTTTGTCTTTAGTCAAACAATAATTTAACTTTCCCAGCTTACTCATAGAGACTGAATTAACTGACAAGTATATACGTTTAAAACTGTATATAGAGAGCCTGTAGAGCGCCTAGAGTTTTTTTTTAGCTTTATTTAGATTCATTGTGGTTCTGCTTGATGACTCTTGTGTTGCGTTCACTGGACCAGTTATCTTCATCACTGTCTCTTCACCAACCCTCTGCACCTGCAGCAGGCCGTTTTCACTTCAGTCAAACTGAAGGAGGTTTTTGTACGGCTATAAATCACTGTGTGAACGCTCCACCATGGTCGCCCAGACAGTAGTAATCTCCAGCATCTTCAGCCTGAACACCACTGATGGTCAGAGTGTAGTGAGAACCAGATCTACTGCCACTGAATCGAGACGGCGTTCCTGAGTTTAGAGTTGATGCTCTGTATATAAGAAGTTTGGGAGCCTGTCCAGGTTTCTGAAGATACCAACTGAGATCAGCACCAATATTTGAACTCCCTGTGGCGCTGATGGCCACGGTCCCTCCAAGACTAACAGACTTGGATTTGTCAGTCTGAGTCAGAAAATTGTTGGCAGAAGACTCTGAAATGAGAAAAGAAAAATCTTAAGAAGAAATGTTGAACAGCCTATGAAGCAGTTCAGGTTATAATAGAAGACAATTATAAACATATTAGTAAAAAGGGATTGCACAGACTGGATTTGCACCAAACATTTTCAACATCTCTCACCCTGACTCAGAAAACCCAACATGACCAGCAGAGTTATTGGCAACATCATCCTGATGCAGTTTTCAGTGTGAGTGCATGAAAACAGTTCAGACTCTCTGTGACATAAGAACTTAAACTCTGAGGAGCAGTGATGCATAAAATTCATGCAAAATATACTGAAGAAGGCAAACACACACCTGTTCTTGTGAAACAGAAAAAGCAGAGATGACATAGAGGGAGAGTTCATCTTTTCCTCACGATCATTCGGCCATTTATTCAGAAAAGTATGTTGAGAAAACGTTGATCTTATGCTGCTTTATGTTCTTTTTCTTCATTGTGAACATTCTTCTTTTATTTTTGTCTCGTCTCACATGACTTTGTGCTCATTAACAGATGAATGACGCCCCCTGCTGGCAAACTGCATCAACACTGGACTCAGAAATAACCGACAACATTTGATTGATTTGAATTTCTTTGTTTTTACATTCATTTTTGTCCTCCTCATACCGGTGCAACATTAAGGATTATGGAAAAAGACACATGAGGTTGGTCACAGAAAGGCAGAGATTTAAACTCATCTTACCTCATTTTAGATGCGTTTTAGTTGACAAACCACCTGATGTTTCCCTCCACACTTCATCACAACATCAGGACAGGTTTAAACTTGAAGTAAAGTATAATATACTGTATTTATGATTCAGCTGAAGAAATGTTCATTTAAACATTTGTTTGGTGTACAACATCTTAGACATCTCCACAATAAATGTGTTGTACTTTGGATTGTTGTTTTGTGGTAATAAAATTAGTCTGTTAGCATGAATAAGGGGAATATCACAATTCTTCTGTTAATGAACATGTTTTTATTTCACACTTTGGCAATGTAAACGCCTGTTTCCCATGCCAATAATGTTAAGCATCTGTTTATAGATATATAGAGTTTTTAAATGAGATAAGAGAACAACACTGATTGAAAATGTTGGACCACAACTTTGAGAAAAATGTGTGGAGCTCAGCAGAAAGATGTGATAAACTTTGGCTACAACTGCATTTCATTGTGCAAACCTCTATTGTAAAATGACAACAAGGCTGAACCTTGAGTCAACTTAATTTTCATTCCATTCGATTTCTTGCTCAGTTAGATGAAAAGATCAGTACCACTCTCATGTTTGTATGGTAAATGTGCAGCTGCAGCCAGCAGCCGGTTAGCTCAGGATAAAGACCAGAAGCAGGAGGAAGCAGCTAGCCTTTCCTGAAGTGAGACAATCTTCCAATCAACACCTCTAAAGGCCACTAATGAACTTCTGGTTTGTTTAATCTGTAAAAAAAAACAAAAAAAAACCCTGAGGTCTCTGTCAGTTTCCTGCATCGTCCCATTGAATATGAGATTCCTGGAAATAGCCGGTTCCAGCCAAGAAAATACTTAACTCCTGTGACACTGCATGAATCTCTTTTCTACTTTGCTTTTTATGGAAGAAACAAAAAGGATGTGACATGTTAATTAGTGAGATTTAGAGGGTGGATTTTGTTTCCCAATATTTACAGTCTTTACGCTAAGCTAAGCTAACCGGCTGCTGGCTGAGAGTGATATCAGTCAGCAAGAAAGTAAATAAGCTTGAAAAGGTTAAATTAATTATTTCAAAGTGATAAACAACATGTTTATGTGTATTTAGGTTTTTAGGTTGAGCAAAAATATTCAGACTTTCTTGCTATGATTTCTACTGATACAACTAATATGTAAATATTACAGGATGATGGTTATAATGTTAGTTTCAGACATGTTTATATGGACTGAAAAGGAAAGTACATGAAAATTATGAAATGTGTCAATCTATTAGTGTGTATCTGTAGTTGGTGCTTGGTGAGGTTCCTGTCAGCTCTGTGTTCAGTGGTCTGTGTCAGAGTCTCTTCCTCTTCAGCAGCTGCAGTCGGTTCCTGCTGTAACAGCTCAGTGTCTCTGCAGTCTGACTGAGGGAGGTTTTTGTACGACGACAAATCACTGTGTGAACACCCTAGCACTGTTTATTACATGAACACTCTGACAGTAATAAACTGCTGCATCTTCAGTCTGAACTCCACTGATGGTCAAAGTGAAGTCAGAGCTGCTTCCACTGCCACTAAACCGAGCTGGTGTTCCTGATTCACGAGTGCTCACATATGTTATAAGAAGCTTTGGAGGCTGTCCAGGTTTATGTTGATACCAGAACATACCCTCATCTCCATCCGACCATCGATAAACAGCTCTGTTTGTTTTACAGGTGAGAGTGACAGTAGATGCTGGAGCAGATGTCACTACTGCAGGCTGAGTCACAGTCACCTGACCGCTGCATCCTACAGACAAAAACAAATCGTTCATTTATCAGCAGACAGAAATGAGAGAAAAGGCAGCACATCATGTTTGAAATGTTGCTGAGTGAATCAACCTGTAAAACAGCAGCAGGCCAGCGTCCAGATGAGGATGGTGATGAGAGTCATGGTGCTTGTGGTTTCTGCTGTGCTGACTGACAGATCTGAGTCCTGCAGTGTTGAACTCACAGGACTATAAACCTTCTCAGTTCACTGAAGGATCAGCTGACGATGCAAAGCCTCCTCTCTATGGAAATCATTTCTCTGCTCTCAACACACTGAAGGCAACGTGGGACACAAAATCAGGAGAAACAATGTTTGGATTTACACCATCTATGATCTTAATGGAACAGAAGAAAAGATTTATATTAGAAGTGCAGTTGAGGATTTAAGGATGAGTTTGTGTCCACTGTGGTTGGTATGAAATGTCTGTTTGTCTGCCTTTAATTCACTTACAGGGTTTTACTGTAGATACGTAATATATTTCAGTTCTGCTTAATATGAGTTTTTTTAATCATCATCATTGAAAAGCATCACGTTCATTGAATCATGTATCAACTGATATAAAACTGAGAAAAACAAGTTTGTTACAAGCAGACTGTGATCGTTTCTCTGTCAGGTGTAGAAAAGTGAAGCAAAACTAAAGAAATAATCTTCATTTATACAATAATTTCAGTCCATATCATTAAACGAGCTTTGCAGATTCAATAAAGTATAAATATTTGTGTGTTATTCGAAAAAGCAGAGAGTTTTTTCAGTGGACAGATGCTTGTTCTCAGTGCAGGAGGTTTTTGTACGGCCACTTAATGAGTTTGTATCACTGTGGTACACTTTCGGTGGAGGAACCAAACTCATCGTTGACTGTAAGTAGATTTTTATTTTATTCAACATAAAACAAATATAACTTTTTTCTAATATTGAATGAGACTCTGATCAGTTTTTGTAAGTTCTTGATAATTTCCGTTATTTTATCAACCTGATCTCAAAAACTGAGAAGAAACATTGCAGAGTTCAATATTCATTCAGTGTTGTAGATAATAACATTCACAAAAATAACAAACATCACAAATTGTTTTAAAAACTTATTCATTTTACAAATATCTAATAATTTTTTTGAACTAAAGTCTGATGTGGATTCCTGTTGAACTCAAATATGATTTCATCAGTAAATGCAGCTTATCTTTGTGTTCACGGTTCATTCATTCTACATGTAGTGAAAAGGAAGTGAAAGAGACAGATGACAAATGTTTTAACTGTGTTCACATGAGTGTTTCAGCTCTGTCACTTTAAACAGAAGAAAATCATCACAGTTAGAGTTATTCACTGTCACACATTATCAAACACATACCAAGATGTCACCAATAATCGTTATCAGTTAACCGTTTTAGTTGCATTCCCACTTGAATCATGTGTCTGATGGTCTGATGCTGAGTGATTTATGAGTGCAACAGCAGCACAAGTTATTCTGTTTTATTTGATCAGAAATCAGCAGTAAGTCATTTTTCTTTATTACCAAGACTTCACTCTCATTCCTTTGTCTTCTCCCCCCTCTCTCTCCTCCAGTGGGTGTGGTGCGGCCCACCCTGACCGTCCTCCCCCCCTCCGAAGAGGAGCTGCAGCAGGGCGATGCCACGCTGGTGTGTATGGCCAGCGGGGGCTTCCCCTCAGCCTGGAGGCTGGGCTGGAAGGTGGGGGGCAGCAGCAGCTCCTCAGGGGTGTCACACAGCCTGGAGGTCCTGGGGAGGGACGGCCACTACAGCTGGAGCAGCACCCTGAGCCTCCCTGCGGACCAGTGGAAGAAGGCGGGCTCAGTGAGCTGTGAGGCCAGTCTGAGTGGACAGAGCCCTGTCGCTCAAACCCTGGACCCTGACCGCTGCTCAGAGTAGAGCTTCAGCAGCACTTCCTGTCTGGAAATGATGCTGCTTCTTTGATAGAGATCTTGATGGAGCTCCAGATCTCCTCTGTTCAGATGTTTCTGCACGTTTCATAGCTCTCTACTCAGTGTTTTAGTGTGCATGTTGCTTTCTAATACTGATCTTCTGCATATTCTGCTTTATGTTCATCACTTTTCAAATGAAACTGAATATTATCAGTTTCACTCCAACAGAAACTATTCATTCATCAAAAATGTGGCATGAACATGAAACCATCATTAAATAAAACTGTGGATTATAAAGAGTCAGTGTCTTTGTATCTATTTTATAATATGTTCATCATCGTACCTGATATTATAATATACCTGATATTACAGGAGACGGTTGTCCTTTTATTACTTTTTGCTATTTCAATAGAAAATATTACATTTTTAGAATCAAATCATTTGCAGTTGTCAGTAGAGAAGCTGTTAAATATTTTTTTATGTCAGTGTCTTTGGTCCAACAAAATGTTCACTTTCTCAGCTTACTCATGAAGAGACTGAATTAACTGACAAGAGCATAAGTTTAAAACTGTAAATGGAAGAGCGTCTGTGAGATTGTTTCAGTTTTATTTAGATTCATTGTGGTTCTGCTTGATGACTCTTGTGTTGCGTTCACTGGACCGGTTATCTTCATCACTGTCTCTTCACCAACCCTCTGCACCTGCAGCAGGCCGTTTTCACTTCAGTCAAACTGAAGGAGGTTTTTGTACGGCTATAAATCACTGTGTGAACACATTACTACCATGGTAGCCCAGACAGTAGTAATCTCCAGCATCTTCAGCCTGAACACCACTGATGGTCAGAGTGTAGTGAGAACCAGATCTACTGCCACTGAATCGAGACGGCGTTCCTGAGTTTAGAGTTGATGCTCTGTATATAAGAAGTTTGGGAGCCTGTCCAGGTTTCTGAAGATACCAACTGAGAGTAGCACCAATATTTGAACTCCCTGTGGCGCTGATGGCCACAGTCCCTCCAAGACTAACAGACTTGGATTTGTCAGTCTGAGTCAGAAAATTGTTGGCAGAAGACTCTGAAATGAGAAAAAAAAAATCTTAAGAAGAAATGTTGAACAGCCTATGAAGCAGTTCAGGTTATAAGAGAAGACAATTATAAACATATTAGTAAAAAGGGATTGCACAGACTGGATTTGCACCAAACATTGTCAACATCTCTCACCCTGACTCAGAAAACCCAACATGACCAGCAGAGTTATTGGCAACATCATCCTGATGCAGTTTTCAGTGTGAGTGCATGAAAACAGTTCAGACTCTCTGTGACATAAGAACTTAAACTCTGAGGAGCAGTGATGCATAAAATTCATGCAAAATATACTGAAGAAGGCAAACACACACCTGTTCTTGTGAAACAGAAAAAGCAGAGGTGACATAGAGGGAGAGTTCATCTTTTCCTCACGATCATTCGGCCATTTATTCAGAAAAGTACGTGAAGAAAACGTTGATCTTATGCTGCTTTATGTTCTTTTTCTTCATTGTGAACATTCTTCTTTTATTTTTGTCTCATCTCACATGACTTTGTGCTCATTAACAGATGAATGACGCCCCCTGCTGGCAAACTGCATCAACACTGGACTCAGAAATAACCGACAACATTTGATTGATTTGAATTTCTTTGTTTTCACATTCATTTTTGTCCTCCTCATACCGGTGCAACATTAAGGATTATGGAAAAAGACACATGAGGTTGGTCACAGAAAGGCAGAGATTTAAATTCATTTTACCTCATTTTAGATCCTGCTCAGCGTTTTAGGTGACAAACCACCTGACGTTTCCCTCCACACTTCATCACAACATCAGGACAGGTTTAAACTTGAAGTAAAGTATAATATACTGTATTTATGATTCAGCTGAAGAAATGTTCATTTAAACATTTGTTTGGTGTACAACATCTTAGACATCTCCACAATGAATGTGTTGTACTTTGGATTGTTGTTTTGTGGTAATAAAATGAGTCTGTTAGCATGAATAAGGGGAATATCACAATTCTTCTGTTCATGAACATGTTTTTATTTCACACTTTGGCAATGTAAACGCCTGTTTCCCATGCCAATAATGTTAAGCATCTGTTTATAGATATGTAGAGTTTTTAAATGAGATAAGAGAACAACACTGATAGAAAATGTTGGACCACAGCTTTGAGAAAAATGTGTGGAGCTCAGCAGAAAGATGTGATAAACTTTGGCTACAACTGCATTTCATTGTGCAAACCTCTATTGTAAAATGACAACAAGGCTGAACCTTGAACCTTGAGTCAACTTAATTTTCATTCCATTCGATTTCTTGCTCAGTTAGATGAAAAGATCAGTACCACTCTCATGTTTGTATGGTAAATGTGCAGCTGCAGCCAGCAGCCGGTTAGCTCAGGATAAAGACCAGAAGCAGGAGGAAGCAGCTAGCCTTTCCTGAAGTTAGACAATCTTCCAATCAACACCTCTAAAGGCCACTAATGAACTTCTGGTTTGTTCAATCTGTAAAAAAAAAAACCCTGAGGTCTCTGTCAGTTTCCTGCATCGTCCCATTGAATATGAGATTCCTGGAAATAGCTGGTTCCAGCCAAGAAAATACTTAACCCCTGTGACACTGCATGAATCTCTTTTCTACTTTGCTTTTTATGGAAGAAACAAAAAGGATGTGACATGTTAATTAGTGAGCTTTAGAGGGTGGATTTTGTTTCCCAATATTTACAGTCTTTACGCTAAGCTAAGCTAACCGGCTGCTGGCTGAGAGTGATATCAGTCAGCAAGAAAGTAAATAAGCTTGAAAAGGTTAAATTAATTATTTCAAAGTGATAAACAACATGTTTATGTGTATTTAGGTTTTTAGGTTGAGCAAAAATATTCAGACTTTCTTTTTATGATTTCTACTGATACAACTAATGTGTAAATATTACAGGATGATGGTTATAATGTTAGTTTCAGACATGTTTATATGGACTGAAAAGCAAAGTACATGAAATTATGAAATGTGTCAATCTATTAGTGTGTATCTGTAGTTGGTGCTTGGTGAGGTTCCTGTCAGCTCTGTGTTCAGTGGTCTGTGTCAGAGTCTCTTCCTCTTCAGCAGCTGCAGTCGGTTCCTGCTGTAACAGCTCAGTGTCTCTGCAGTCTGACTGAGGGAGGTTTTTGTACGACGACAAATCACTGTGTGAACACCACAGCACTGTTTATTTCATGAAGACTCTGACAGTAATAAACTGCTGCATCTTCAGTCTGAACTCCACTGATGGTCAAAGTGAAGTCAGGTTCAGATCCACTGCTGCTGAAACGACTTGGAGTACCAGATTGACGGCTACTTATTTTGTAAAACAGCAGTTTGGGAGGCTGTCCAGGTTTCTGCAGGTACCAGCTGAGATCATCATCAACTCCTGCACTGGCTGTGCAGCTCAGAGAGACCGTCTGTCCCACACCAACAGACTTTGATACAGGAGATTGAGTTACAGATGGACTGGCACCTAAACCTGAAAAATAAAAAGTTTAAATACATTTTTTAAAAATGAGGTGTGAGTACAATCTACAATGTCAAACCATTCAAGTCAAGAGAAACACACTACTTCTCACCTTGGAGTCCTAACAGCAGCGTGGTCAGCAGTGGAGTCAGTAACATCATCATCATGATTCATCTCACTGTCAGAGAGACTGCACAGACTTGACTCAGTGGTTCATCTTAAACTGGTTTAGGAGCAGTGATGCACAGCAGTCATTCAAAACACCACTTTCATAGTCAAACAAATAGCTGTGTTTGTGTGAGGAGAGACAATCTTCTCACTGGCTTTGTTTTAATATTGATCTTTACATAGCCAGGCTCCATTATATTATTTGTATCATTTAACAAAAGTTTTCTCTTATTACGCTTCAGTCACATGGTGTCAAAGTTTTTTTTGTGCAAACCTCTGTTGTAAAATGACAACAAGGCTGAACCTTGAGTCAATTTAATTTTCATTCCATTCGATTTCTTGCTCAGTTAGATGAAAAGATCAGTACCACTCTCATGTTTGTATGTTAAATGTTGAGCAAAAATATTCAGAATTTCTTTTTATGAATTCTACTGATACAACTAATATGTAAATATTACAGGATGATGGTTATAATGTTAGTTTCAGACATGTTTATATGGACTGAAAAGCAAAGTACATGAAAATTATGAAATGTGTCAATCTATTAGTGTGTATCTGTAGTTGGTGCTTGGTGAGGTTCCTGTCAGCTCTGTGTTCATTGGTCTGTGTCAGAGTCTCTTCCTCTTCAGCAGCTGCAGTCGGTTCCTGCTGTAACAGCTCAGTGTCTCTGCAGTCTGACTGAGGGAGGTTTTTGTACGATGACAAATCACTGTGTGAACACATCTGCACTGTTTATTTCATGGTAACTCTGACAGTAATAAACTGCTGCATCTTCAGTCTGAACTCCACTGATGGTCAAAGTGAAGTCAGAGCTGCTTCCACTGCCACTAAACCGAGCTGGTGTTCCTGATTCACGAGTGCTCACATATGTTATTAGAAGCTTTGGAGGCTGTCCAGGTTTCTGTTGATACCAGAACATACCCTCATCTCCATCAGACCATCTATAAACATCTCTGTTTGTTTTACAGGTGAGAGTGACAGTGGATCCTGGAGCAGATGTCACTACTGCAGGCTGAGTCACAGTCACCTGACCGCTGCATCCTGCAGACAAAAACAAATTGTTCATTTATCAGCAGAAAGAAATGAGAGAAAAGGCAGCACATCATGTTTGAAATGTTGCTGAGTGAATCAACCTGTAAAACAGCAGCAGGCCAGCGTCCAGATGAGGATGGTGATGAGAGTCATGGTGCTTGTGGTTTCTGCTGTGCTGACTGACAGATCTGAGTCCTGCAGTGTTGAACTCACAGGACTATAAACCTTCTCAGTTCACTGGAGGATCAGCTGACGATGCAAAGCCTCCTCTCTATGGAAATCATTTCTCTGCTCTCAACACACTGAAGGCAACGTGGGACACAAAATCAGGAGAAATACTGCTTGGATTTACACCATCTATGATCTTAATGGAACAGAAGAAAAGATTTATATTAGAAGTGCAGTTGAGGATTTAAGGATTTAAGGAGTTTGTGTCCACTGTGGTTGGTATGAAATGTCTGTTTGTTTGCCTTTAATTCACTTACAGCGTTTTAGTGTAGATACATAATATATTTCAGTTCTGCTTAATATGAGTTTTTTTAATCATCATCATGAAAAGCATCACGTTCATTGAATCATGTATCAACTGATATAAAACTGAGAAAAACGAGTTTGTTACAAGCAGACTGTGATCGTTTCTCTGTCAGGTGTAGAAAAGTGAAGCAAAACTAAAGAAATAATCTTCATTTATACAATAATTTCAGTCCATATCATTAAACGAGCTTTGCAGATTCAATAAAGTATAAATATTTGTGTGTTATTCGAAAAAGCAGAGAGTTTTTTCAGTGGACAGATGCTTGTTCTCAGTGCAGGAGGTTTTTGTACGGCCACTTAATGAGTTTGTATCACTGTGGTGGACTTTCGGTGGAGGAACCAAACTCATCATTGACTGTAAGTATCACTGATTTATAATTTCTACGACATGAGAGATTATACTACATTTAGCTAAATAATGTGATAAATCAAGAAATTATTGTGGGTATTTTATATGTTGTGGATATTTTTTGTTATTTATTAAACTGGGCTGGAATCGCACTTTGGCATAAACTTTGTGCAGAGATTAATATTATTTCAATATTATAGATAATAATGTGAAATATCTGCCAAACAACTTTAATATTCTTGTTTTATTTTCAATTGAAGTTTTGTATAACAAAATGTGGTTGTACACTTTTTTTTTAATGCTCAAAAAACAATATCAGGTCACTTAATTTTTTGTTTTTGCAGTCAAACAGTTGTTAAAATGAAGTCTAATGTTCCAATAAAACAAATAAGTGAGTTTATATGAACATCCAGTGTAGCTGTCGTTTGCGTTCACAGTTCGTTAGTTTAAAGTGGTGAAAAGGAAGTGAAACAGACAGATGACAAAGTCTTTAACTGTATACAGACTTTACATTTGTTTAAACAAGAAAGTCATTGCAGGGATGAATTATTTACTGTCACACATTATAAATATAATACAAAGATTTCATTTAATGATCATTATTTCAAATGTTTGAGTACATTTACAGGTAAGTCATGTTGCATATTATTGTTTAATTCTTAGTGTCTCAGCAGAAGATTCATTACATTAAATGCAATAATGACAAAGTTTTACTGTTTTGTTGTATTTGTTAAACATTTCCTCCCATTGGTCAGCTCCTCTCCTCTGTCTGGTCACAGTATCCTGCACACAGCTGATCCACAGTAGTGTTAGCCTCTGTCAGGTATCATCAGTGTCTCATGTCCAGCTGTCTGTCCTACAGTGGAAGTTCATCTGCTCCTTGTGTGTCTCTGCTCTCCCCTCCAGCTGGCCCCATGGTCAGGCCCTCAGTCTCTCTGCTTCCCCCCTCCTCTAAGCAGCTCTCTGGGGGCTCGGCCATGTTGGCCTGCCTGCTGACTGGCTACTCTCCTCAGGGAGCCGCGGTGAGCTGGGAGGTGGACGGTACAGAGGTGACAGAGGGCGTCCTGACCAGCTCAGAGGAGGAGAAGAGCGGACGCTACAGCAGCAGCAGCACCCTGAGCCTGAGCCGGGAGCGCTGGACGGAAGGAGAGCTGTACTCCTGCAAGGTCCTCCATCATGACCACACCCAGACCCAGTCCCTCCACAGGAGCCAGTGTGAGGGCTAGAGGTGCTGGCTGAAGCCCAGGACAGGAGCTCTGTGTCGGGGGGGAGCAGGAGGAACACGCCTGCTGCTCTTATCAATATGAGTTTTAATGTTTGTAGAGGAAACTAAAGCTTTGTGTGACAGAGAACAACGCTGCTGTAAAGTGTTGGACAACAACAACTTAGAGAGTCGTGTGTGTAGCTCAGCAGCCGGATGTGAGTGTGCTTAATAACTGTCATGTTGATGACTGATGTCTTTGCTAATAAAGCTTCACTGATAAATGACTTCATGAAGAGTTTGGTCTTTTACCTGATGAAGAATCGTGAGAAATGAAATGGTTTTATATCTTCAGGTGATACTCCTCTCTGTGGAAGATGAAAAGCTTTGGATTCATCATGTAAATATTAATGTCGCTCCTTTTTAATTTGGTAATGAAAGTGATATTACATATAGAAAAGAAAAGGAAAGAATGCACATTTCTATCAAGATAAAAAACTTGGACAATCATGTGAACTTGAATATGTGATCAGGCAACATTAGTCTCTGACAGTAAATGTGAACAGATCGTGATGTGGTATCATTAGATTTTAAAGAATCTTTTGATTAATCTATTAGTTTGAATCTGTGGTTTGTGCTTGGTGAGGTTACTATACCTGATAATACAGGAGATGGTTATATTTTTATCACATTTTGATATTTGAACATTTTCAGAATTAAATCATTTGCAGCTAAATATTTTTGTCTTTAGTCAAACAATAATTTAACTTTCCCAGCTTACTCATAGAGACTGAATTAACTGACAAGTATATACTTTTAAAACTGTATATAGAGAGCCTGTAGAGCGCCTAGAGTTTTTTTTTAGTTTTATTTAGATTCATTGTGGTTCTGCTTGATGACTCTTGTGTTGCGTTCACTGGACCGGTTATCCTCATCACTGTCTCTTCACCAACCCTCTGCACCTGCAGCAGGCCGTTTTCACTTCAGTCAAACTGAAGGAGGTTTTTGTACGGCTATAAATCACTGTGTGAACGCTCCACCATGGGCACCCAGACAGTAGTAATCTCCAGCATCTTCAGTCTGAACACCACTGATGGTCAGAGTGTAGTGAGAACCAGATCTACTGCCACTGAATCGAGACGGCGTTCCTGAGTTTAGAGTTGATGCTCTGTATATAAGAAGTTTGGGAGCCTGTCCAGGTTTCTGAAGATACCAACTGAGATCAGCACCAATATTTGAACTCCCTGTGGCGCTGATGGTCACAGTCCCTCCAAGACTAACAGACTTGGATTTGTCAGTCTGAGTCAGAAAATTGTTGGCAGAAGACTCTGAAATGAGAAAAAAAAAATCTTAAGAAGAAATGTGAAGCAGTTCAGGTTATAATAGAAGACAATTATAAACATATTAGTAAAAAGGGATTGCACAGACTGGATTTGCACCAAACATTTTCAACATCTCTCACCCTGACTCAGAAAACCCAACATGACCAGCAGAGTTATTGGCAACATCATCCTGATGCAGTTTTCAGTGTGAGTGCATGAAAACAGTTCAGACTCTCTGTGACATAAGAACTTAAACTCTGAGGAGCAGTGATGCATAAAATTCATGCAAAATATACTGAAGAAGGCAAACACACACCTGTTCTTGTGAAACAGAAAAAGCAGAGGTGACTTAGAGGGAGAGTTCATCATCTTGAGGATCATTTGGTCATTCAAAGCCGATCCCCATGTTTCTCATGTCTCATTAACAGGTGCCTGCCCCCCCCCCCTGCTGGTGGATCCACATTGAATGCAATATGAACTAACAGTGTTTTAGTAATTTAGATTACTTTTCTTGCTTTCATAATTTGTCATCCTGATAAAGGTGCTACATGTATTAGGACAAAAGTAAAACAGACACACAGAAGCACAGTGGCAGAGAGGCAAGGATGTAAACCCGTCCTACCTCAGTTTGTTATCTTGTCGGTCTGAAATTAGTGGAGGCCTGTTCAGTTCCAAATCGCATAAATCTATAGTAGCCTACATGTTACTTCACAGTAAATAAAATAAACTAGGTATTTTGCAGATGTTTTTGGGGCTTCTGCGAATAAAGCGCCATGGATTGATCCATGTTTTGTTCTAAAAATCACTTTTTATCTGCAATATGTAATCTGACAAACATCATGTTTGCATTGTCACTGTGAGCATGTTAGCATTTAGCTTATAGTCTGAATACAGTCTCACACAACTGCTAGTGGCTGTAGACTCTTAGTCTTGTTGATAATTACTGAAGATTACAGGTTATACCAGATACTTGTATATTTTATTAGGACCAAACCCTGCATCCAGGCCACAGAGTAGAGACACAACATGTAGCGCTGAACTACAGGAGAGAAGACAAATCTAACATGCTATATGTCTCTTCAGGTCAACTCTCTGAGTCTTCATTGTAGTTTAATATTTAATATAATATATTATGCATCAGAAATACATCTACCATGCATTCTCCATTTTGTGTTGTTTCCCCGAAAATGTACAGCACAGTGTCACAAAGTACTTTAGATTCTGTGTTAAAAGAGAAATAAATTAATAAATGTCTTCTGCATTCATTTCTGATCCTAGCTGCCTTTTTTGCTTAGTGAGGAAGACTGGGTGCACAATTGAACATCTGGAGTTGTAAAAGGGAACAAAACCTGACTGTGAGGGACATGGAAATCTTTCACTTCCCCTTTGACTTGGGATGAATTTACAGAAGTTCCTGTAAGTTGTGGTTGTGCTTTGGGTGACTGTGCTATGTTCAGGTGAGCAGTGGTGCATATCAGAATCTCCTGAAACAGGTCACAGCTGCAACACGATCTGCGATCTGTACGCAGTCTAATTTGAGGGAGGTTTTTGTACGACTATATATCACTGTGTGCACAGGCCCACATATTCTGCCATACAGTAGTAATCTCCTGCATCTTCAGTCTGAACTCCACTGATGGTCAAAGTGAAGTCAGGTTGAGACCCACTGCTGCTGAAACGACTCGGAGTACCAGATTGACGACTACTTATTTTGTAAAACAGCAGTTTGGGAGGCTGTCCAGGTTTCTGCAGGTACCAGCTGAGATCATCATCAACTCCTGCACTGGCTGTGCAGCTCAGAGAGACCGTCTGTCCCACACCAACAGACTTTGATACAGGAGACTGAGTCACAGATGGATTGGCTGTCGATCCTGCAGAAAAATAACACATTGCTACTGTATGTAATATATTATATAAAGAACAATATCAATGTATCAGTTACAAAAGTTGGTTAGTGCCCTTGCTATAGTCAAATCAATCAAAAAAGTATCTCACCCTGAATGCAGGCTGCCAGTATCAGCAGGAAAACCAGTAGCATCTTCATTATGGATGTATATGTGTGTGTGAGAAAGAATAAAATGTATTACTTGGCACAAGACATGACGCCTTAAAAACATCTGATGTGCAGTGAAGCATAACAGATATTCAAATTGTGTCTGCGGGTGAACGCACTTGTGCCTGTGAGAGTTGTCTGTGTTTCTGCCACATAGAGATGAACACTGCTCTCTTGTGTCAAAATAGGAGAATGTAAATTAATTTCCGTCATTCACATCATGGACAGATTAGGAGATAATGAGCACCTGGACACAGACTTGAAAAGGCCCTCCTTTATCGGAGAATGATTCTCAGACTCTTTGCAGTCTTTTTGTATCTCTTTGTAATTGTTTTGAGTCTCTTTATGGTTGTTTTGTGTCTCTTTGTGGTAAATTTGCATCTTTTAATGGTCGTTTTGTGGTCATTTTCTCTCTTTGAATTTCTTTTGCGTCTTTGTGATCCAGACACAAGCCGATGTAAGTCCACCTTTAGTAATAATTTACGTACTGCATGGATTTTATTCAACGCCAGAAGTTGTTGGTTTCATGATGAACAACAACACATTCATTTTAAACTCTTCAATCATTCGTATTAAATGTGTAAATGGAATGTGTGTTCCACATAACAGTGTATTCCAGCCTGTTAATAGTATTTGCAAGTACTCAGTATTTGTGTCAACCTTTTGAGTACCATATGAGTGGTTTTTACTGTATTAGGCACCTAAAGGCACATTTAACATTTTTAAATGCTTTCAACGATTGTCTAAACTTGCTGGAAATGAGGTATTAACCAGTCTCATTTGGTATTCCAAGCAGGTTAAAACAAATAATCGTTTCCAAATACTGCTGGACTCAGGTCTGGTTCGAGTGTCTCAGGCTAATCAATTTGTATTCTGTTGTTAGTTACAAATATAAAACAATGATATACGTTTTTAAAAAGCTGTTAAAAACACAGGACATCACCAATACATAATATACAAAAAAATGCAAAGTCTTCCTCCAGTTCAACACATTCTGACAGACAATTTCATACAGTATTTGTGTTGTACTAGCACCAACACACCAACAGTAAGGCGTCTATTGAAAAAGGTACAGCTAAAGACAAACAGAACATCTAGAAGAAACATCATAGTGATAGAAATTAGGCTTTTTTTAAGGCATAGTAAGCTCAAGGATTCAAGGCAATTTTTGATGTAGAAACATCAGAGTGTTCAGATGGGTTTGCATAGAGAGTTTGATAGTAGAGGTGTATGAAGTCTGAGTCAAGTTCATGATAGTGTGTTTTGGTGCCTGGTAACACCTGAAACTGCCAACAGAGGGTTGAGACCTTTAACAGAAATGTAATTTACAAAAACAGACTGAAAAAAAAACAAAAAAACTTAAATCCCATTCGTTTTACTGGAGATGCTGGGTCAAACAAGAACACTGGTAAGGCTTTTCCACTACACAAAGACTGCACTGTCCCATGCTGGGCCACAGCACAGCACAGTATTGTTACACTTTAGTATTTCCCTGCCAATTTCAAAACTATTGGGCCCTGTCAGAATGCACATGTGTAACCATAGCAACAGCAACCAAAGAAACCAGTTGCGAAGGTTCCAGCCTCTCCACACTCGAAAATTCTAGAATCCTCACGATCTTCATCTCTCGCGACAAGTCCGTCATAAAACGTTTATCTGATACACAAAATTTAAAAGACTTAAAGATTTCATTATTCATAAAACATCCTAAGGCTAAATTTAACCCCTAACTGGCTGAGTTAGAAGAAACAGAAATAAGGACTGTCTGTCCAAACTTTATGACCTGACATTTTTGTCCAAGTGTACGAGTAACTCACAGCACAATTCAGCGCTAAAACTAGCTCTTAAGTATGTGAGAAGTTAGAGGCAGTCCAGAGGACTCCTAAGTCTCTACTTGCTGGAGGTAATGTGCTAAAAAATATGATAATGAACTTATAACAGCATATTTTGATGGCTTGCGAGATCCAGTCTCATAAAGTTCATTTATTAAATTGGATTTATGTCAACCACGCCCCTTCTTTTAGATTAGGAGTTCCTCATTTCTTCAGTAAAAGTTCTCGGCAGCTTTGTGAACAGGTTTTAAGAGGAGACTCTTAACCTGGAAACTTTAGTGCCTTTTAGGAAGACTCCTTGTTAGATAAATCCTGTGTGAATATGGTCCTGGGTGTGCAAAGGGTCTTGAACCTTTGCAACATCCCGTATTCCTGATATGCATACTGTAGTAACCAGTGTCAACATCAACAACACACGTGCTATGGCTGCAACAAATAGAAAACACATTATGGCTGTATGAGGCTTTAGAACAAGGCACAAAAGTAAGATAAATCTGGCATCAGAAGAGTGGAGAGGCATTTTGTGACCCTTTGAAAAACACAAACACTAGCAGGTTGCTGATGGTCATCATACATAGACCAGTAGAAGATGTTGGCTGGTTCGGCTGGTTTGGCTGGTTTGGCTGTCATTGCCGTCAGCTCTCATAGTCTTTAGAGACTGGGATTTAGCGGTTGCTCCTCATGGCCTCCTTGGCTGCCAGGATGAGCGGGGTGAGGCTGGACAGAGGCTTGGCCACCTTCAGGAATGGGTGCTACAGACAGACAGACAAAGACACATGAAAATTTTCAGGATTAAGTCTGACAAATATGTCCATATCAGTTACCTACATACAGTACAATCGTAAAGGACCCTTTTCACTATTTTCTGACATTTCTTAGACAAATCAATTAAAGGATTAATTGTAGAAAGATTTAACTGATTAATCGATAATGAAAATAATCATTAGTTGCAGCCCTAACGTGCAGTATGTTTTTGAGAGGGATATATTCGTATATTGAGGCAGTATGAGTGTGTAGGCGTTTTCTACCTGCAGCAGTTCTCTGCCTGATCCTCGTTTCTCCACGTCCATCTCCAGACAGCGGGACAGGAAGGATCTGAAGACGGGAGACAGCTTCTCTGGACTCTGCAGCTCAGGAGTCCCATTGGTGGCGATTAAATACAATGCCTAAGACCAGCACAATAGTATGGTAAGAAAAGTAGTATAATATAATCTTCCACCTCTGAAGCTCACTAATTAATGTTATTTAATGATTAAGCAAAAATGACAAACGCTGCTGTTTCCAGCATCTCAGATGTGAGGAGTCTTATATAAACTAAAAGATTAATTTTAAAAAAAATATTCAAAAGATTTATGACATTGATAATGAATGTTCCTTGCACTCACTAACACCAAAATAGCTGCCTGTCCATCCTTTCTCCCTTCACACACTCACCCTGAGGGGGTTCTCGTTGAGATATGGAGGCTCTCCTTCCACCATCTCTATGGCCATGATCCCCAGAGACCAAATGTCCACTTTGGGTCCGTAGGCTTTCCTGGTCACCACCTCTGGAGCCATCCAGTACGGGGTCCCCACCATGGTGCTGCGTTTGCTCTGCTCTGGGGTGATCTGGGCACAGAAGCCGAAGTCAGCTGCAAAGAGAGAAAGAAATATCTGGTTAGATCAATTGATTCATAACCTTTATCACAGATAAGATTACAAGTACACATGGAAATTAAAATACAGTGTGCAATATGTTTCTGTGGATGTGTGCATGTTTGCGTGTGCTCTCCCTCACTGAGTTTGACTGATCCGTCCATCCCCAGCAATACGTTGTCACTCTTGATGTCTCTGTGGATGACCTGGTTGGCATGAAGAAACTCTAGAGCCTGGAGGACCTGCACGCAGAGATGGAGGAAGGTTAGGATTGCCAAAAATGAATGCACTGTGCTCATAAGAATTACAGACAAATATAAAAAAATTTACACAGTTTTCTCCTTTAAAAGCCTGCTGATTTGCTTGCTTATTCATAGGCTACCCCAACAATCAATCACCCATGCATGGTAATTCACTGGCTACCTAATGGCTACAGATGACACATTTGCATCTCAGAATCAGTAAAAATACCATCTTATGAAACTTCCTACACTTACTCTCAACAAGGAGAAGGACTACTTCTAGGACAGACACTCATAATGACGTGTTTTCTGACAGTCGAAGGTTGAACTATTAGACAGTGATACAAATGAAATGCAGAAAATAGCAGGCTTTATGTGTATAATCAAATAATATTGGTAACCAAGTTATATATGATATACTGTGTATGCAAAAATAGTATGCCAAAATGAATAAATAGCTTTAGAGCTGCAACGATTAGTTCATTCAACGAACTGTCTCTGAGCGATCTCCTGGCAAATCCTAACATGCCCTCTCCTACGTATTGGCTGAGTTTAGGACTACTTTCCAAAGTTGATAGAATCAAGACAGTTGATAAAATGCTTTTACTCATAGTACTAAAGTGAGAGTGTTTGGCCAGTTAAGCCTATTTTCCTACGCTGGGACGATTGATAAATACGGGCCCTGGACAATAAATGAGCCACAGGCAGACATGAGAGGATGTGAGTGGTTTATGAGTCATATTGTAGTAAAATGCATGTGTTCCCTCCTGTTTTCACTGATGTTTTCATAAGGTTTTGTTAACCACTTTTGTAAGCTCAGGTGTCCTACCTCTCTGCAGACGGCGGCGATCTGAGCCTCGTCCATGCATGTCTCCGTCACAACATCAGTTAGGGAGCCACCAGCCAGGTACTCCATCACCACGAAAAGCTCCTCTCCTACGAGGAAACTAAAAATGCACACACACACAGTCACATCCACAAAGCAGTCGACTCACAGTTGGTGCTGTGGATGTATGCGGTGTGTTTGTCTGTACAGTATATGTTCGGTCAGTGTTACCTGTCTACGAAGTTGACAATGTTGGGGTTCTTCATCTCCTTCATGACCAGGATCTCATTGATAATTAGCTCTTTCTTTGGCTGCTTCTGCAAGTTGATCTGTTTAATAGCCACCTGCAGAACACAACATCCTGTTAATGTGGTACCACCGATACACGCAATCTATCTGGGTAACTGCAAGGAGGTATAACTTTTCTATACCGTTAGCATATTGTTAACCCCATGAAATTGGACTGTCAAATTTGGAAGATGTAAATAAAGAGAAAACAGATAAATATGGTTTATGGTTTTAGAATGATTTTTGAACAGAGATCTCTTTGCCAGGGGAAATAACTCTCCTCTGATAAGTTCCCCAGGAAAAATACCTGTATTGAAATAAAGACGCCTTCTCCAAATAGCAGTAATGCTTCCATGCGACTATCGTGCTATGAGCTGACATTAAAATGCAGTAATATAACAGGATCAGCACTTCAACCTACAGCGATTTCCTCCAGTTACTTTTATTGTTAAAATGGCAACTTACAGTCCAGCAGTGCGGTTCAAATTTGTTTAAAATAAGTGTGAACAGAGCAGAGTGCAAAATCTGTAAATGAAAACTCTCCCGTTACTCAAAGCACAGAAGCAACACAACGACATGGCGGCATGTGACGGATCTTCCTTCTCTGCCACTCCACAGTTTACTGTTACTTTGACATATTAAAACTAGGAATGTTAAGAGAATACAGAGCGATACTCTCATGGGAAGTAATCATTTTAACATCACAGGTACTCCTTCAACTCTACCACTGATGTTTGGGTTTTTATTTTTCACAGTTCAGTTCAACTTCATCATCAACTGACGTGAGTTTTGTGGTGACAGAGACACAAGATGAAGTAACTTTACCTCTTGTCCTGTGGCAACATCTATGGCTGTGTAAACTGTGCCAGATGCCCTGAAAATGAAAAACAGTAGGAGTTGAAATATAGGGCTTTCCTTTCCTCACAGCTTGACATTATCCTGACTTCTGACTCACCCCTGGCCGATCTTTTCATAGCGAGTGTATTTCTTCTTAGGATCTCCAATACTGACAATAGTTCCTAGGAGTCACAAAAAAAAAAACAGTTAAGTCAGCTCTACTGGAGCCAAAAATAGATTCGGCTCTGCCTGCGATGTGTTATTTCCAGTGTGTTTTTACATACTGAGTTTCTCCATGATCTCCTCATCAGTCATCTTGCCTCCCTTCTTCTTCTGTTTGTCAGCTGCCTTAGAGGAGAAGTCTACCTCTGGAGCTGGGAGTGGGTCTATGACCGACCTTGTGTACACCTGACACACAACACAGGGAAGAAAGATTTCAGGAATACTGACCATGGGTGATCTTGGCCGTTAATAAAGCCTAAAAGTAGCCTAGAATCAAAAGGTAAACTAGGTTACATTAGCATACAGCAAATGGTTTTATATTTTCTAATTTTGTAAGTATTGTTCAAAATAACTGTATTTTTATAAAACAAAACGACACAATCTTTTATCTTGACTCACAGATTTGGTGTGTTCTGGTCGCGGTGCCACAATTGGAGGTGGTGTATCGTCATCATCATCATCGTCTCCATCCTTACCACCTGATGGTGAGGTTGCTGTACCCTGCTTGCCCGGCTGTAACAGCGAGCATAAAGTATGTAGATTAAACAGAATGCCAGTCATACGTTGTTTAATGTATTCAATGTAATGTTATGAATTAGAGTGGAAAGGATGACTGGAACTACTCACTGACTGTGAGTCTTTATCTGAAAGAGAAAAAATGTAAGGACAGAGGAGTGAGTCTGCGCAGTTACAACATTTGACTTTTATTCATCTTTTGAGCAAAAAAAACTGACCCGAGGCGGAAAAACTGAGGTATTTCTGTTTTCCACTTGTGGAGTCGTAGAACTTGAGAATGTCGAGGACGGCCTGAGGATTCTGTTTCTGTTCTGATTTACTGATGTTGGAGGTTTGAAGGAGACGGGCCCACTGCTCTGGCATGCCCTGGACAAACACACATGGAAAAACATATACAGAGATCAACCCATAAAACACAGAGAACAGAAATAAGACACTTAACACAGATCATGCACCCAAATGGCACATGTGCAGCTCCTGTGGCCAACTTCAAAAAAACAAACACCTTTTTTTAAATGATCAATTTCTCACTTTCAGCTTTCACAAGCTGAAGAATAAAATATGTATGCTCACTGTACATAAAGAATGGCATAAACATAGATTGCTTGCCTGACCTAGAAATCAACACGAAAAGAACATTTCTGGGACTTTCTCCGTGTCTTCAGGGTGAAACCAGATTCCAGAAGAAGATTTCTGGGTAAAGCTGCATTTGTGAAAGGGTCTTTTGAATCGCATACATATGTTCATGTTGCCCTTGCTGGATTCACTCATACAACTGCAATAATCTCATGACACAAAAAGAGCTACAACTCACAATCTAACAATAATATCAATTAGTCATCTGAGGCCTGTTGCACCATCAATGTTAGCTTAGTTACAACCTAAGTGTTAACTAAGTGGATATTTACACACCACTAAAATAAATTGCGGCTGCACCGCACAGACTAATTCTTATTACTAAATATTTACACACAGTAAGTAGTAAGTGTCAGGCATAACTGTTGCGTAATTAACTGAACCAACTGACAAAGCAAACATTAGCTTGCTCATGTCTGTACAGTAAATATGTGGCTGGAAATTAGTGAGACTTCGGACAGAGCCAGGCTAGCTGTTTCCCTCTGTTTCCAGTCTTTATGCTAAGCTAAGCTAACAGGCTTCTGACCCCAGCTTCATATTTAGTGTATGGACATGAGAGTGATATCAATCAAAGTTTTAATGGCGCGACACAATTTAGTAAATCACTAGTTTGAAACTAAGAAGTAGTTATAGGAACATTGGAAAGATTTTACACACAAAATTAGTGATGGATTTACGAACAGCTGGTGCAACCCAAATTCTGGTCTGTAAAATGTCACAAATGTAAACAAGCACATTGCACAGTTTTAAGGTTAAATACTTACAGTGAACTCTCCAGTGACAGCATCAAAACCCACATGGATGGTGTGTTCAAAGTCTGAGGGGGAGGAGATCTCAGGCCTGTCCTTGTCCCGGTCCTTCTTCCTGCCTCCTGCAGGTAAAGCTCAAGGGTCAATTTGTCGGTCATCCACTGCAATGCATGTGTTTTTTTTTTACTCTATATGTGTCTGTGTATATGTGTGTATTCTCCACATCTCTCACCTTTCTCAGAGGCAAACATGGAGATGATCTTGTTTCTAGACTTCCTCTCCTCCGGTACAGACGGCAGCGGCCGAGAGCTGTGGTTGGCTGACTGGGAGTCCTTGGGTCCTCCTCCTTGGCTGCTCATCCTGACAGGGGGGGCTGGGGGCTTGTCCTCACACACTCCGCTGTCACACATCTACACACACGTACACCTGCACAGACAGGATGAGACACACAAATGACAATGCATACAAGAAATACAGTAAGACTGGTGTACGCTCGATCACTGGTTCACTTCTTCCTGTTTTTTTTATATTTCACAATGCTAGCCTTATAGCTAGCATTACAGCCAAAAATGCTACAGAGAAACGACTGCAAATCGAGTAAAGCTTAGCCCACATTACACAGAGAAAGAAACAGCTGAACAACAAGTTGAGAAAAACTCACACAGACCTAACTAATCCATCCATGCCACAATCTGTGGGTCAGCACTGACTGTTGGAGCGAAGGGAACAGAGAGTGTGAACAGGAAGCAACGCTGAACGGGCAAAGTGACGTGTTGAGTCTCGTTCACTGTTACAAATGAATGAGGAAGGAAAGGAGGCAGAGGAAGAGGCAGAGGCAGAGAGAGAGAGAGAGAGAGAGAGAGAGAGAGAGAGAGAGAGAGAGAGAGAGAGAGAGAGAGAGAGAGTGCCTTCGAGTGAGTGGGTGGGTGAGTGAGAATGGTATGACAACTGGAGTTAAAGGGAGAGAGGAGTGATGAGCAGCTCAGTGAGAAGGAGTACAGATCTGACGAAAGTAAAGCAGAACTCTGTTTTTCTTATTTCCTCTCCTATTAATCATCTTACGACCTCTCAGGTTTATCTTGTGACCTTTTGGAAGGGGCCTGACCCCTTGGTTGGGAAGATGTTACTTAGTTATTGATGATCAGTATTAATAACCTGATAATGTCGCATTCAATAATATATCAATCATAAGATAATATTTCTGTAGTTGGATTTTGAATGAAGGATTTTTACTTACGATGGAGTATTTTAACATTGTTGTATTGGTTCTTGATTTGAGTACTTCTTTCACAACTGGTAGACACTTACCCTGATATGGTGAAAACCATTAGATTGTAGACATACACGCACACACACAAAACCCTCAACCAAAAGTGCACCTCTTCCAGTCTTGCAGAGCAGGCAGTTCAATCGTCTCTGAGCTGCAGCCTGCATTCTTGGTGACATCACAGACAGGAAACAGGAAGCAAACAAAGGTTTCCTCACTTCCTGAGTCTGACCGCAGATGACACAGCGCGTATTAAACCTGTATAACAGACGGGTCTCAGGTAGGTATGCCTATGACCTCTTTTTCACACATAAATCCTCCTCCTGCAACAGCTCTGCTGGCCTGACTCACCTTTGATACAAAACACCACAAAATCTATGAAATCAGGCTTCACTTGTGAAGATATCTTGATACAGACTACTTTCCTTAACACATTAACCAACACAAACACAACATTAGCCTCTGCGGTTATCAAAAAACCATTTCACACAAGCTGATCTGTCCTGTGTAATAACCCTCAGGCCACAAGCTGAGGACACATCAGCATTAGCTTGATTCAAGGCAAAATCTGCATAATTTCGGAAACATTCATTGTACTGTGTGTCTGATGCTTTGTGATGGAAGCTATCCCAGCTATCACCACTACTGTACAATCATTTTTAATCACATATGCTGTGTGCTACCTGTAGTGGCCTTTCACACCTTAAATCATGTAAACTGATCGTACACTTCAATTTTTACAATGTGGGTTAGAGCAAGAGTCACATCATTATAAAAACATAACCCAATGAGCCAGTCCACCTACAGAGAATGAGACTCTGCCCTAACTCTCTTTATGGCCCCAAACAATTTTCAACACCTTCGCCTCTTTTGTATAAGCTGCTATGTACTCACCTGTTTGTTGCCTCTTCTGCGCCTTACAGAAGACCATGTAAACAATGAAATCTGTTGTATTCCCAGCAAGTGTATGCAGCTCTTTCTCTAGTGCTCATCTATCTACTTAGCTCTGTTCCTTTACCCTTCTTTCCCTCTTTTCAGCCTTCTCAGGGCAGGTCTTAGCAGGCTGCCTCATTCCTCAGCGATCTTGGATGGGACAAGTGTATTCCTGCCCCGGCAAGATAAAATTAGACCTGGACCAGCCTTAATGTGCATTTTCAAAGTAAGTGTGTGTGTGTGTGTGTGTGTGTGTGTGTGTGTGTGTGTGTGTTGGACTGAATGCTGGGTGCTGGCTGGCCAGGCTTAGACAAGTTGCCTCTCAGTAGGAATTCCATTTCTGCAGGGCTGCAGGGGTTGGGCGTGTTCTGCTGTTCATCTCACGCACACACAGACGACCACATACACACACACACACATGCACACAAGGCTCCTCCTCATTCCCTGTCATAAAACACACACTCCCCCCTTTCCAACAGGGGCTCCATTGTGAGCACTTGAACATCTTTTATGTAGCTTCAAGCTAAGCTTACTGGGCGCAGCAGAAAAAACTTTGAGGGCAGCAGGCAGGTGCACACACCAGCACTGCAGGCTACATGCTTGTGTGTTTGTATAACCGCACTCTCCCTATTACTGCTGCAATGATTTGTCTGTATCGACAGAACATTTTGATAATTTAAGTGATTTATCAAGAACAAACACCAGAGATTTGATAGTTACAGAAATGTCAACAGTTGCTTGCTCCTGTTGACCAAATTATGTTGATTTTTTTTTACCCTTTCAAGCCCATGACCTGATGGCAAACCTCAATTCTTTTTTTTTGTAACAACTGAAATGTGCCCATAGCACCTTAGAATATCCAAAAATGCCAAGTACTGAAAGCTGGCATCAAATGTCTGATCAGATTTACTTATTCCTTGCTCAGATAGTCCTAATATAAAGCGGCTCTAATCAAAATGTTTATATTAACAATAGGTCAAACAACTATGCGTAAAAAGGAAGTGGTTGCTTGTAGTGACGAACCCACAGAGAATTATCACCCGACTCAGTATCTGCTGGATGTGTTTGCTAACAAGTTCACCGCATCAAATTTATGAGATGACAATATGCCAGTTTTGTCTTTACAGCTTGTTGCACAGCCCAAAAGATCAATTAATGCAGGTTTAAATTCAAATTTTGGCAATTTTGAATACATTTATTCAGGCAAAGTACAGCTGCATAGCTGACCTTTTTTTAGATCTACAGTTTTGGTTTTTTGAAATGAAATAAAGGGGTTTATAGAGAAATGAGTTGATATTTCTCAAAATAATGAATCAAGTATAATTTTGGTATCAGTAACTAAACTTGGGTATTGTAAAAGGTACTAGTATGGAACATACTTGGTTGAACTGCTCTCAACTCATAGCCACATTAAACCTGTGACATTGGGTCAAACGTAGACTTCACTTATTTGATGATTAATCATTTCAGCTATTGGTGTGTATATGTCACATTTGCAATTGCAGGCTGCACTTCTCCATCACATTCCTGGCTTTTATTTGTCTGTAATTCATTCCCTCAAACTCTGCATGCTTGGTTACCACACAGACCATTTTACATCCAGACAGCATCCAACTGCATTTCTCATCTGCCGTCAATTCACACAACCTCTCTTTTCATCATCGCTGTGCCTCAGAGCCTGTCACATACCTCTGCCATTTATCATTTCTATTCCTCATTCTCCGCTTTCTTGCCGCATCAGAGCACTTTCTATTCCCTGTGGCTGGCCGCCATCAGGGGAAGCCCACTTCCTCATCGTGGAACTCCCCGAGCCCCAGAGGGTCACGGGACCAGGCCGGCCAACCAGAACGCAGCAAACACAGCCGCTGAGCTGTTTACAGGAAGTGGACAGCAAGCCTTTTGTATTCAGCTTCTATAAAAGGAAATTCTGTGGAGGACTTCCTGGAAGGAGTGATGAAGCCAACACACACACAAACACACACTCTACCCACCTCTAACACAGAAACATACAGTTACACACACACACACATATATGTGCTATATATGCGCACACACACACACACACTGTCTGAGCTCACTACCTTCTATAGTCACTTCACTGATTATGGGTCTGGCAATGAATGAAGCGTAAACACACTGCCCAGCTGCACACCCACACTGAACACCTTATCCTGTTATTCAAACAGCCGCCTCACCCCTGTGTCAACAAATCAAAATCACCAACCTGGCAACCTAAAGTCCCAGGTTCCTGTCAGAACCAGGTACAAAACTAGCCTTCAGGACTCACAGTTGAAGTCTGTTAGGTTCAGGGTATGAATGACTGGTTCAGTGTACCTGCGGGATCACCAGTCTGGACTGAGGAATCACAGTCACAGAATATACACTCATGTGTAGTGATTGCAGGCAAGGCCATGGTCAAGATATTACAAATCCAGAACCCAAACTCTCCCAGTGAAACCCACAATGCTCTATTATATTATATTATCTCCCTACATGAAGGTCTACATGCCATTTAAAGCCTTCTCCACACTGCCAGGAATATCAATCTGGTTTCCTCAGTGGTAACTGCAGTTCTGTTTACAGGTATAAAACACCTAGTAGGTAGCAGAGGTGGTAAGCAAGTAAACTTAGGCGACATTTTTTACAACAACAATACATTTCTGAGTACTTCTAAATGCTTATGCTCCAAGCCAGCTTCTCTTGCTCAAAAAGTACTATGAATAAGAAACGTGTACGATATGTTCTGACTGAGCTGAAAAATATCCATTAAACCACACTGAAAACATAGACATATGTTGTACATTGCTGTGAAGTTCAATTACATTGTATTAAATCAGCTTCTGTACTACCAGTCAGATATTTATGGGCCAATTTCAGTGAAGTACACCAGACTCCATTGGCTTGTTATTGCAGATGTTTTGTATCAACCTCACATGTTATTACAATACTATAGTGTCCCTGTATACTGTCATTACTTGGGTTAAATTAAAAAGAATGCGAGCCACAAATCCCACTAACACTAGGATCTGGATCTCTTGCCCGCTGTACTTTATTTTTATCCCCGTAAGAGACAGGAAGAGTGTCTCCTCAACAATTATGGAAGAAGTCTGAATACTTCCTGTGCCAAAAAAAAGTTAGTAGTAACCAAACTATCAACAAATAAGCAATGTGTATGTAAGACTGATTGACTGACTGTGTTGAATGAGCAAATCTCTAAACTCACCGGTTGCTGTCAACCGCAAAACTATCAACCGCACTCCGGCCAAACTCCCGAAGCTCCGCCCCGTCTCTGTTGATTTTCAGTCCGTTTAAAACCCAGATTTGAGGCTAAGATTTCACACACGTCCCTGGGGATGTGAAAAACGATATCGTCTTTTATCACACACACACTTTATTCCTGTCTCTTTCCCCGAGTACCCTCAGTCTGGCTCTTTGCTTGGCCCGGGGAGGAGCCTGGCAGACAGGAAGCGGAAAGTCGTAGAAACAATCCGGGGAATCGGAGATTCACGGCTTCCGTAGCGCTCACTGGGCAAATCGCAAAGGGCGCGTAAAACGCAGTTGGCAAAAACTGCAGCTGCCTGTTTGGGCTGTATAAGTAAACGGACACAACACCGGAAACAAGGTGACTTTCATTTCAGAATAAAACCTATCTAATCTTCTAATAGAAACATTTTTTATAAAGTGTTGGTTATTTTCTTGATTAAATGTTTAATTGTTTTGTCTATAAAATATCAGAAAATAGTGAAATATATGTATCACAGTGTCCTAGAGTTCAAGGTGACTTTCTTTGTCCTACGAACAGTCAAAAACCTAAAGATTTTCAATTTACAATGATAACATTTGAAGGCTGGAACCAGCATATGCTTTGCGTTTTTGATTGAAAAGTAACAGTTAATTTATTACCATGTAATTTTCTGTCGACCAATATATCTAGTAATTGTTGCTATAAAGTAGACTGTATCTCAATTAAATTCAAACTTTAAATTGGTTGTGCAAAACGTGTCATCAGGGCCAGATAGATAACAGAGATAACATCTCAATTGGATATCTGTAACTAATAAAATGTACTGGATATAAATTCCAATACTCAGCTGTTACATTAACAGTGTTATTATGTTAGGCCCCTACGTAGCATTTTTTAAAACACATTTCAGCTGCATATATTCATACACTGGGCTGTCCAAAATAAATGACCAACATCCAAGTCATGGAGACATGATAGAAGTGTCTTTTGACTTAAACTCTTTTTAACCAGTTTCAGCGTCTCTAGAGTTAGTTGCTCTGGATTTACAAACTGTGAAATGACAACAGTGACTATATTTTTAATAAATATGAATAAGGTATAAACAAATGTGTAGACAACAAACAATTTGTAGTTGTAATATATATATATATATATTATATATATATATAATAATTGGTGCATATTAGGGTGTAAATTCCCCCGGGGACCAATAAAGTATTTCTGATTCTGATTCGGATTCTAAAATCTCACAAAATAAAAATGTATTTTGAAGGTTAGTACCGGAAGTTGCACACTAACTGAAGCTGACTTGACACAAACATCAGCAACAGCAACGAAACGCCAAACAAGAATCCTTTCTGAAAAGTCGACAAGCGCTGAGGGGAAGAAAAACAGTACGGAAATGTTAATTACAGATAAATCACACACTGTCTGTCTGTGATTACTTACATATACACATTACTAGACAAGATCGCGTACGACCAGCTAACAACCTAAGCAGCAATTCACGCTAAACTACAGTTAGGATTAACGTTAAACATGTAAATTAGCTTACAAGCAGCGTCAACGGTAATGTTACTTTACTAATGTTAACTGTCTAACATTAGGATACGTTATCTTAACGGTTATGTAATGAAGCGACGAGTGTACAGTAGCTGAGATTCATTAAATGGCTCAGGCAGACTTGTCACTTGGTTAGCTGGCTTTGCTATTCAGCAATATTTAGTTAACTAGTCCCAGTGTAAGGTATACGTATATGCTAGTTTCCTGCATATTAACCCATGTGTCTTCTGCTAGTTAAGTTGGTACCTGGTTCAACTCTCCCTGTAGTTACAACCTGCAGCTCCACCTCTGAGCACCCAAAGGACAGGCTTTATGTGGGTCATGGTGTCAGTTGAAGCTGCTCTCTATTAGTTCTATTAGTTATTCTAGTTCTTCCTGTCTTTGTGTGTGTGTGTGCTCCAGGTGTCATGTTTTCCCGGCGGTGGAGGTTCGGTTGGGACAGGTACAGTGAGGTGGACCTCTTCACAGACCGCCATGAGACCAGCACAGAGACCCTCTCACAGGCCATCAGAGCTGCAGCATCCGAGGAGCCGGACGCAGACGGCAGCGTGCTGTTTGGCCATCTGCAGGGCACTGTGGTCGGCCTCAGATACTACACAGGGGTGGTGAGGATCAATCAGGGTTACACTTATTCCTCTAGTGCACTGATTCACGAAGGGGACAAAACAGAACTGCCACGAATTGCCACATAATGCAGATATAGGTTGAGAACCCTTGAAGTCATCTGTGTTTTACTCTCTGGACAGGTGAATAAAGGGGAAATGGTCGGTTTAGTGCGACAGCCCCAGAATCCATACGACCAAAATGCAGTGATGGTCGCCAACGTTTATGGCAACCAAGTGGGTCACATAAAGCGAGAGCTGGCAGCAGCTATGGCCTACGTCATGGACAACAATTTGGCTAAAGTAGAGGGGTGAGTAGATTGTCATAGGCCCGTTAGTGTCATTCCCTGCTGACATGTTGTTGAACTATGAGCTCAGGTCCACCGTGATAACAGTGGGATAAAAACAGTGTGTGATTTTGTGTATATCGTTGTTTTGTTGATGTGTCAGGGTGGTACACTCGGGCACGAAGAACTCGTTCAACATGCCAGTGATGCTGTCCTTCTGGGGGAAAGAAGAGAGCAAAAATGCTGCGATTGAATGCATGGCACGTCGCGGATATAAGCTGAACACAGGTGGAAGCAGTACAACAGGTACAAACGCAAACACCCTCAACCGTCCAATCTCACTTGCCTCCTGATGGAAAACCTCTCAAGTTTATTCATGTAGCCCGACATTGTTGCATTAAAAATATCAGTTTTCAGTCATTGTCAGTAACTTCACTCTTTGTTTAGTGTGTGTGCATGCTTGTGTTTTTAATTTCAGGTGCAAATCAGAAATCATCTAACAGTCAAGGTGCTTGGTCATTGCAGTCTAAAAAAGGTTTGACCATCCCACTAACCGCAGAGGAGGTAATCTACTTAACTTTAGTTTATGTATTGTATAACGGTATAGCATGATGTTTAACCAACATTCAGTTTTATATTTGGCATTAATTGAAGCAAAAATGTAAACATTTCCTATACTATTCCTTATTTGATCACAGTGTGTGGTCAAAGCTAAATGCTAAAATGCTTTTTAGTGCTTAGAGAATTCATTGTTGATGTAATGAAACAGACTTAAATAATGCTTTAGTCAACAGTTGTACACATCTTGTTTTTTTCAGCTGAAGAATGCGTTTGACAACCTGTTTGAGGACGTGAAGGAGAGTAAAGATGGAGAGAAAGAAGCAGCCGAGGTGTGTATTTGATCCATCCGTTTGTCTGTCTAATGATTGCATGTTTTTTCTTATTGTTTGAATACTATTTTTTAACTATTGTTTAAATAGAAGACAGTGCCCAAAAGTCAATTTTATATAATTATAATTAGAGCCCTTCAGCTTGGACTCTTTGCTACTGGTCATTTGTGATGCTTCTGATTTAGAAATTGAAGCTTATTCTAATATTGAACACACTGTAGGGCACAGCGGATACAAGCATCAGCAAAACGTGCATGTCTTTGACCTAAAATTATTACTTCTTCCTTTCTACCTTCTCTTTCTTGCTGCAGTTTTCTGGAGAAACTGCCTCTCACCTCTGAGATGTCACCTTCTTGCACCCTGAAAAATAGTTGTTGCCTTGTATGTCTATCAATGTCTTAGTGCAGTGTTAATGTGAACATGCATCTCTCTTTCTCTGCAGTGTGTGGGTACTCCTCTCCTGCCTCACCAGAAGCAGGCGTTGTCCTGGATGTGTGCTCGAGAAAACAAATCTGTGCTGCCGCCATTTTGGGAGAAGAGAGGCGATCTGTACTATAACAGCCTCACGTGTTTCTCTGCCAAAGAAATACCAGAAAGAGTTCGTGGGGGAATACTGGCAGATGACATGGGACTGGTGAGTAACACACACACATTGGGATGTGTCATGGGATGTAGTATTACAGTTAAAAGGAGTGAATTGCAAGTTAATTTATACATTAACTCATGATGTGATGTTTGGTTAGTTGCTGGCCAAATTCAGGCAGGTTAATGTGATGTTTTCTCCAGTTAAACAAAGGAAAGATAAAATGGCTCCCATCAGAGCTACTTTCTTCCACATTTACTACAATGACAGGCTAAGCAGATATGAATTAACACTAAAACTCCTGTTTGTGTTTTCCAGGGAAAAACTCTGACAACCATTGCTCTGATACTCACCAATTTCCACAAAGGAAAGCCTCTGCCTGTGGAAAAATGTGTAAGTGTAGCTGAGTGTAAATGTGTTCTTTTCAATCAATATGCAGTCTGAATGACTTGTGTTCAACCTTTTTTAAATGTTTGTTTACATGTGTGCAGGAGGTGCAGTCTTCACCTTTCAAAGCCAAAACTAAACCACAGATGGCCTTCAAACTGGAAGGTAATCTTTCAACAGCTTTCAATAAATTAGCTGCTGCAGATCTGCCTCATGTTCAATCTTCCTTTATCTCTCTGTGGCGACTTTTGTTTCAGGAAGCAGCAGTGCAGGAGATGGAGTGACTGATGCAGCAGCTGGTTCTCTAGGCTCAGACCTGTAAGTGGGATTAAATGAATTTGGCATGCTCAGATTATATTGTCACTGCGTAATTTAATCATGTGTAAAAGTAAAAATGCAAATTACAGCATCTGGACATATCTCCATACATTTTTCTGTCAGTCTATACACGTGCACACCTGTTCTGTAAAATGTAATAGTGTTTGGTGCCATCAGTGGTGTTATTCATTTAGCTGGTTTTGCTTTCTGTATTTTATTCCAATGACTTACACACTTCACATGAATCACTCAAGTTTCTTCTTACATAACCTGATATGCTCCTGTGTGGGTCAGTCCTCAGGTGGAGGTGATCTCTGTTGATTCGCCAGATGTAGTGGAGATAGTGGACACGTCAGATAAAAGTAAGAATTGATTGTCATCTCCGCACATATCACCTTTTAACTTTTAAATTTCTGTTCACGCTGTTTACACGTCTTTGTCTTCTTCCATGGATTTTATATCTTACATACATTTTTACCTGACTTCACAGGTACGAGCAAAGGAAAGATGAAAGCCGCCAAGCGAAAGCCCAGTAAAGGTACAAACCCAGTAAACTTTGTATTTGTCAAAATATGTGCATGTTGAAGGCACTACGTAACATAGCTTGACAGGGAACCTTCTTGAAAAGACCAGTGAATTCTCAATGCTGCTGTTTGGGTCGTATAACTTTATTATCACCGTTTCCAATGAACTAAAGCATGAATCTGTATGCTTACTGTGCAGAGGCCCCAGTGTTGCTGGAGGATCTGGACTTTGCTGCAGCACTGGGTGGCTCAGCATCAGGCTCAAAGAAGAAGAAAACTGCCAAGAAGGCCACTCCCAAACTGAGTGAGTTCCAACAGTATTATTTTACCTGGCGTTTTCTGTTTCACATACTCTATTAAATTAGTGAAAAAAATGTTGTATGTAGTGACGTTGGAGATGTTTGTGTACCTTTTTGTATGTGCAGGTGTGGAATCCTGCATCCCTGAAAGTGCAGATGACTTATCAGCTAGAGCGACTCTCATCATTTCTCCGCTCTCGGTGCTCAGCAACTGGCTGGTAGGAATACAGCAACAAAACACACACAAAAGGACTCTTTCTGCCACTGAACTGTATTTACGTACTGTCCTGCTAATTAGCTCGGTGACAAGTATAGGTGGGTAAAATGAAAGGGAAGCTTGTTTGCTGCTCCTGGTAAAAAACAAAACTGTATACCGTTACAGAGCAGGGCCACATTGAACAGCAAGTGAAAGATTAACATGTGACCAGCCAAAAGTGCCACATTCAATGCTACTTTTCAATCCCTGAGGTCCGCATGTGTCATGTTTCCTTCCTCTATCCTGTGTGTGTGTGTGTGTGTGTGTGCAGGACCAGTTTGAGCAGCATGTGCGTGCTAACGTGAAGCTAAACGTGTATCTGTATTATGGCTCAGAGCGCAACAGGAGCAAGAAGTTTCTGTCCTCGCAGGACGTGGTGATCACCACCTACAACGTCCTCTCTGCCGACTTTGGGGTGAGTGTAGACAGGTCACATGTATGTCTGTAAGGTGAACCAAGGTGTTCACACAGAAAAGAAAACATGGGAGACACTGCGGTGGTGTGGACTGTGCATTCATTTACTTTGATAAGCAATATCTTCAAATGAAAGTCTGTCCTGAACCTGGACTGTATGTTTCAGTCATGTCAATATTCAGTTGAGAGATGTGCACTTAGATAGAGATAATTAGCTTCTCTTTTAAAGGGAAACGTTAGGGATTTTTTTTACCTGCATTGTATCATTACAGTGTGGGAAGTATATGGAAATGAACAATGTTTAACTTCCCTCCATGTTGCCCACACCCAGGGACCCAGGGTTCGAACTACAGATTGTGCCTCTGCATTTTTTGTATGCCCGCCTCCACGGACAGTCGGATCAAAACATCCTGTCCAAAATCAACTGGTTAGAACAGATGCTGGAATCAGAACCACAGGCAGAAAATGATTTTAATAGTGTAATGCTGGAATCTGACATTCAGGTGCCACAATATAGTGCTGAGGAATTACGGTGTATGGAGGAGGAAGAGGCCGCCACAGCCAAGAGTCAAGCACCGCCAGCTGGTGAGGGAAGAGCTGCCCCGTGCCAGGGACAACTGGTGGTACCACTGCGGTAAATGTGCACCAATGGAAACAGAAGTGGAGTTACTTAGTAACTCTGACTGGCTGTTTGTAGGAGTTAGGGAAGTTTACACTTCAGCGGCCTGCGAGTGGCCTTGGAAGGCAACAGGCCCAGTGAATTCTGGTTGTTGTAGGTTTTCTACCTTTTGAGCAAAAGGGAATACCACAGCCCTTTTTTCTCATGTTGCACCATTTTCAAAAATACATACTGCTTAGACAGCCCAGTTTTTTGAAAAGACCATCTTTCCAGAGGTGAAATACCCCTTTAATAACAAATATAATGTGTTTGTTTCCCTTTCAGAATAAGAGTCCCCTCCATGGGATCAATTGGCTGAGGGTTGTGCTGGACGAAGGACACATCATAAGAAACCCCAATGCACAGATGAGTAAGGCTGTGCTCGACCTTAAAGCTCAGAGGCGCTGGATCTTGTCAGGTACACCTGCAACTTAACACACACACACACAGTCCAACATATAAATACACAAACATACTTGTGCTGGTTGATAATTTATTGTTGTTCGTCATCTCCCATGTAATCGTTTTTTTTAAATGAAAAAGATTTTATGTACTTTTTTATTTTTAATTTCATTTTTGTACTAAAACTCAAAAAAGTTTTGACTTAATGGGTTGAACATGAGTTTAAACTTTTTACCATGTGATTTTGAATACTTATCGTAATATAAGTATCAAGATGAAGAGATTATGTCACAATAGTACTTTTATCCATAGTGTCCACCACAAATACTCCTTTTGACTGACTATTTGAGGGACATTAACAAGTACACACAGATAATGTCTCAGTATTAAGACTGTCATCAAACGTTTGTGTGTTCATTCTTCCCTTCCCTTCAGGTACTCCTATCCAGAACAGCGTGAAGGACCTGTGGATGCTGCTGGCCTTCCTGCGTCTGAAGCCCTTCGATGTGAGAGAGTGGTGGAACAGGGTGATCCAGAGACCTGCTACTCAAGGAGACAGGGCCGGCCTGCAGTGAGTGCTCACAGATACATTAAATTACGCTGCTGCAATGTAGCTATAATACTCCAGGGGGTGCTATTTACTGTTAGTGAGTAGTGGTACAGTCTGAGATAACAGTGATACAGTCAGTCTGAGTGAAATTATAGCTGAGTGTGTAATATGTTGTAGAGATTGTAAAGCCCTTTCAGCCTAATTTGGTTTTGGCTGATGTAAATAAATTTGACATGACTTATTCTCAGAAGAAGTTAATCACAGCTGTTGGAGATGATGACGGACTTACTTCTTATTGGTTGCTGCTCTTGCTAGTTAATTAACAAACAGAATTGGTTTTATAGTCCAAATTCTTCTAGTTTAAATTTTATGTATATATAAATAATGTATCAGGCATCTAAGTTGTGACATTCTTACAAATAACATTGAAAAGTTCTCCTGTAATTGATTATATCAGAGCAGTTGCTAACTATATGTGTTAACAAACTATGCTGAGTGTAAAACCCTGAGTAAGTGTTGGATGAAAGTTTGTAATTTTGGCTGATATTTTAGCATTTGTCATATTGTATTAATGATAATCAGACGTCATACCTGAATAAACTCAGCCAATTGATTCTGTGCCCAGCAACCTTCAGACCCTGGTGAAGTGCATCACCCTGCGGCGGACAAAGAGCAGTGAGGTGAATGGGCGCCCCCTGGTGTCTCTGCCTGAGAAGACAGTATGTGTGGAGCAGGTGGAGCTGAGCCAGCCAGAGAGAGAGGAGTACGAGCTGGCACGCAATGAGGGAAGAAACACCATCAGCAGGTGTGTTTGTGTGTGTGTGTGTGTGTTTGTGTGTGTGTATGTGGATGCATGTTTGACTAGATCAATCACGTCATAAAACTGATCAGCAACAGATAAAGAGTTAGTTAGCGTATGAGGCCATTTTAACAGAACATACAGCTGTTGAGCTGTTGCATATCGCTGTGTTTAAGTTGTCTTAATTGTGTGTGTGTGTGTGTGTGTAGATACGTAGCTGAAGGGACAGTCTTGAGGAATTATGCTGATGTGTTGGCCATCCTGATGAGGCTTCGACAGCTCTGCTGCCACCCTGACCTGCTGGCAAAAACCTCCTCAGACCTGGGTAAAACCTGCAGTGTGATATGAGACTAATGTGACTGAATAGAGTATAGCTTTTGTACGCTGGGATCACTTGATATGCAAACAGGCTTTCTGGAGATTTCTAATGATTTTTGTATTTGGTTGATATATTAGACTTTTTATTATTGGAAAATAAATTCTGATACCTAGGTTCACTTCTGGGCCGTTTGCAGAATCATTTTCTATACAGGTTTTGTGTTTAAAGATTGCTCCTGTTAAAATATTTTCTGGCTGATTAGACCTCCTTCAAATTGCTGAGATCAGATATTGTGAAGCACGTGACCTGCTGCCATTGAAGTGTAAATTGTCCTGCCGTAAGTTATCATGAGACCGAGAGAAACAATTTACTGAGAGCGTTTTCTCTTCATGCCCAGACAGTCCTGAGAAGACATGACGTCTATGTCCTCAATTGTAGCTACGGCCTCAATACATGTTTGAAGAAGATTTCTTTCGTCTGTCATTATTTTCACATGTAAATGTGTCAAATGTCTTGTCTGTAGGTGCTGCAGCGACGCCTGCAGAACTGCGAGAGCGTCTGATAGAGAAGCTGCGGTTGGTGTTGGCCAGCGGCTCAGACGAGGAGTGCTCTGTGTGTCTGGACTCGGTCCGTCTGCCCGTCATTACACACTGTGCCCACGTTTACTGCCGGCCCTGCATCGCCCAGGTTCTCAGCACCAAGCAGGTACATGTGCTGCCCTCAGCAGACAGCAGGGATTTGTAATTTAATTCTCATTTGACAGTTAACTTAAAAGGCTAATCATTAAGTGATCTTTTCTCTATGCTCTATTCGTCTGTGTCTGTGCATAGGAAGCGGCGCGCTGTCCTCTCTGTCGAAGTGAGATCAAGTCCAGTGAACTGGTGGAGTTTCCACAGGAGGAAATTGAGGAAGAGAACAGTACAAACTCTGAGAAGTGGAGGAAAAGCTCTAAGGTACACTGCACACTCTGAGGCTGCAGAATCAACTGTGGATAAAAATAGTAAAAACACACTATTTTTTTAAACCTTAAAAGGAAATGTGCTAGACTTGGACTTCTGCAAGATGTCTGGTGCTGTGCAAAATCACTTTAAGTTGGCTACAAATCATTTTAGTCTTCTCCTACATTCATTCCTTTCAACTTTCTTTTTTTAAGGTCTCAGTGGAGAATGAAATGCTCAAATACAAAATTGCCTTGATTTATTCATTCATTACATACCTGGCAGGGCTTCAAAAGGCCTCAAGTGTGAGGTGTATTGGAATGACTGGAGTTTCAACTTATTACCCATTGTTTTAGTGGCTTTTCTGATCCTGGTGCTTTTTGTGACTCTTTCCTCAGTTCTTGACTCAGAAGTCACTCAAAAAGTATGCTTCAGCAGCGTGACAGTGATGGAATCGTATGCCACCATGTGAGAGCTGTGTTGTTCCTCCTTTGAAGTCTGTTTTTGTCTCTGCAGGTGCAGGCACTGATGGGAAACCTGCTCAGGCTGCGATGTGAAGACAGCAGCATTAAGTGTTTGGTTGTCTCTCAGTTTACACGCTTCCTCACCATACTGGAGAGTCCACTCAGGTAATACACACATTCACAGTAGAGGTTCAGGATTTTCAGAAGTCTGTTTTAGAGGTCTAGAGATCTGTTAGCAGTGCACCAGCAGCTCTTGAGTAGATAATTTCTAGATTCAATTAATTTGAATTAATTAATTTATGTTATTTTATGACTTGTCTCTTGGCATTATTGTCCTCCCTCCTCTTCACCAGAGAGCATGGTTTCAGTTTTGTGCGTTTGGACGGCACCATGAGCCAAAAGAAGAGGACTCAGGTCATCCAGGAGTTTCAGAGCTCTGCAGCTGACAGCCCTGCCATCATGCTTCTGTCACTCAAAGCTGGAGGGGTGGGGCTTAACTTGACAGCCGCCTCTCGTGTTTTCCTCATGGACCCTGTAAGTACCGATTCTGGCACATTCACACGTACCACCACGGTTGATTTTGTGTATCAGGTTGTACACGCTGAAGGGATTTTGCATGAGGCCACATACAAAAGTTTGTGAGCTGATTTACTGTATGGCAACATACAGTACGTTGTCACTGCAAGTTTACTGGCACTTGAAAATGTAAAACTTGATTCGTGGTAAACTGGTTGGTTTTTATGATTGTTTATATGGCATTTTTGCCACATTGGGATAGTGTGACAGTGACAAAGTTGTATTGAATATATTCAGATTTTGTTATGGATTAAGATTTTCTGCAGGGTTTTACAGTGGAGGTGGGCCACCTCGCCTCAAACAGAGACCACCTCCGCCACAAGTGAAGCAGGGAAGAAGATTAAATGCCATATATGACTGTTGTGTGACCTTCGTTTCGGCCATCATGTACGAACTAAATTGATCACAAGAAACCATGCAGATGAGATCAAAAATATTAAATGATAAAATGTTTGTAAACTGTGTGTTTTAGGCATGGAACCCTGCTACTGAGGAGCAGTGTATCGACCGCTGCCACCGTCTGGGACAGAAGAGGAAAGTCGCCGTCACAAAGGTCAGAAAACTAGGACTGCATTTCTTATTTGTGGCAAGGCATCACATTTCATCACCTACTGCGTCAATTTTACACTGTGAAGACTAGAAATCTGAATGTGCTTTATGTTGTCACCAAGACAAATCCCTGTTCAGGTACCTGGTGATGAAAGTGATTTCTTCAGATTTAAAATTAGTTATTATGTGTATATATTATATTATATTCTTAGGTTAAATGCTATGTGGATAGTCCACAAGTTCATACTAGAGAGCGAGAAAGATCACTAACTGGAACATTTTGCTTGTATCTATGTTTTAATTGTGTGTGTGTGTGTGTGTGTGTGTGTGTGTTGCAGTTCATTGTGAAAGATTCAGTGGAGGAGAGCATGATGAAGATCCAGAGGCAGAAGCAGGACCTGGTGGAGAAGGCTTTTGGCTCCACAAACACTGATAGGAAAACATCTCGCATTGATGACATCAAAGCTCTGATGGAGCTGTAGATGTCTGATCGTGACCTTTGAACTGACAGTTAACTGTTCTTCTTTGGGGTCTCACAGTTCACATCTGAAGGGTTGCAGAGACTTTTTGCACACATTGTCGATGTTCAAATTTCTTAAAGTTTATATTTTTATTTTATAGTTGATCATTAATGTTCTATGTTAATTAATGATCCGTTTAATTTCTACTTCTACTGAATGATTAAGGTTTTGATACTGATACAAGCTTTCGTTTTTGTTCAGTTGTGATGCACTAGCTTGTCTTGATTTGCGGTAAACTAATAATAAGGAAAGTAATATACCTTATGCTTAACTCCTGAGTTGTCAATAAGCAAAATTTAACAGCCGTGAAGATTAAGATGTTCTGTATGTTGAATTTTTGTTCGCCATCTCTGGATCGAAGAAATGCAGACTACTGATATTGGACATAGAGCAGCTTGCTGAACTTCTGCGTTTTTCTGTCAAAAACGTGAAATTAAAGGGAAAATGATCAGATTACTACATGATTACAGCTGATACAATTAATCAGTTAGTCAGTTTTGATAATCATTTAAGTTTTCTCATTGCGTCTCATATTTGCTGCTTTTCTGTAATGTCACTGGTCAGACAAAACAAGACATTTAAGTACGTCAACTCGGGCTCTCAGAACTTTTTCACTATTTTGTGACATTTCATAGACTAAACATTAATTGCTGCCCTATATTCAATCAATATTGCATAGAGCATAAAGAAAATAAAACTCATGACAGAAGGGATGGATAAAAAGTAATTTTTCACCAGTTATTTATTAGCGCTTCAACAGGGACGTACAGTTAACAGCTGGGGGAACAGGACAGACCTGCATTATCCGATGTCACTATAATTACGTTCCACTTGCACACTCATGCATATTCAGGTTTTAGCAGGCTGTCAAAATTATCGAAATCGCTTATGGACTTTTCTTGCCAGCTTCTGGTAGGGGTGTGTTTAATGGAGGGAGGAGTATTATTCTTACTGTTAGGAGCTACGGATTATAGTTTAGTTTAAGGGCACACAGCTGGAGTGAAGTAAAGGAGGTATTGGCAACAGGAAAGGACGGACTCAACAAAGTTCAATTTGTTGTGCTACTAGCAGCAGTTACAGTAAGTGAGGTTTTGTAAACAGTGAATGGTAATAAGGCAGCTGGTAACACTACAGACAGGAAGTGATGAAGCACGTCATGGCACAAAGATACTGATGTGGGTCTGGCAGGGACATAACATGCAGGGCACGCATACAGATGACAGATGTCTGGGGAGCACACAAATACATACAAAACTGACTGTCAACATCACTTTAGGATGTTAGTGGAAGTACTTCACCACTGACCCATGTTTTAACTCTGTGCCATGCAAATACAAATACAACACAACAGGCCCTGGCCCTAACACAATACCAGACATTAGAAAGCTGAAGTCACAGGGAGCTGGTGAGTGTCAGAGGCACAGATTAGGGATGTTTATCTATATACCCTGGTGAGGTGAACACTGAATAAAGCGAGACTTTCATAAATGGCTGAACAGGAGAGCAGTAAGAGGGAAGTGAGCCAGTTGCTGCATATCTGCTTCATAGTGGTTTAGATAAAGAGACTTGTTGCAGGATGGGAGTTGTGGTAAAATGGAGAAACGACTTTTAAACATTGATTTCCCTTCAGCACAGAGGCTTTGCCCACAGCCATTTTCTCAGTTTGTGCTGTTTCTGGAAGTTTTCGCAGGTTAGGAAGACTCAGGACTATGAATCCATCTCCATCAGATGCACAAGAACACTTAAAAGAATAGTCTGACATTTTTGGGAAGCACGCTTATTTGCTTGCTTCCCGAGAGTTGGATGAGAAGATTATACTACTCGTGTCTGTATGGTGAAGCTACCGCCTTGCACAAAGACTGAAATAGGTAAAAAGCTAGCCTTGCTCTGTCCAAACGTGACAAAATCCACCTAACAGCACAGATAAAGCTCCCTAATTGCTAATTGACTAGTTGCTAGGCAACCAGCGGAGACGGTGTGCACCGGTTTGCTACGGTTTCAGGGGTGCGCGACATGTTTCCGCAAAACGGTGTGACTTTGAGGTACATTTTCTCTCGGTGGTGGGTGTGTAAGAGGTGTAACCCAATCAGCAACGACATGTATATAAACCCCGCCTTTTAAAAAAGGCAGCGCACAATGGATCCAACTAAAGTCCTTCTCAAATGCGTCCACTGCAGCTTGTTGCATGCAACAATTGAAGCCATTAGAAGACGTTTTGAAAAGAACGCAAAGAATGGCCTACTCAGCTGCCATAGTTGCAACACAAAACGGTGTTCAACGCACCACTGTTTCCATTTAAATAAACATTTGCTACGTTTTGTTGGGTCACAACATTTTTTTTTTTTTACCTCAGCAACAAATTGCAGCTCCACAGTTTTTCTCACATCTGTTTACTGTCTGCCTGGAATTATGAAATGTTGGCCTGGGTTGAAACCAACATTTATGCATTCTGTGTCCCTCAGCCTGCCATGACGCAGCAGAGGAAGAACGGAGTGGTGCAGTCAGTGGAAATATTGGATTTAAACACTGGATTCACATTTCATTATTTATTTGTTAAAGGCATTTGTAACATCTGTGAGACTGCGCAAATATCTTTGAAGATATAAGATGTTTATTTTTTCCCCTGAGGTTTTCAAACGTCCGCTTTGTGACCAAATTACGGAGTAAATTGCGCAGTACTGAGGTTCACAGATAGGGCTACCTGTTTCCAGTCTTTATGCTAAGCTAAGAGAGCCAGTTGCTGGCGCTAGCTTTATATTTACAATACAGACGTGTGTGGTATCAATCTTCACATCTAACTTTCTGCAAGAAAGCGAATGAGCATATGTCAAAATGTCAAATTTGTGTGCATGGGAATTGTGTCAAACTTATACTCTGTCATTCGCACACACACTGACAGGGTGCAGGGAGTGAGGCTGAAAGTTGCACAGAGGCCTTCATCCAGTCACCTGCTAATCAAGCCCCTGTGATTGGCTGAGCAGTGCTTAAATCTCCACCCACACACAGAGCTTCAACTGGTGCTCTCTCTGTCCGTCACGCTTCCTCGCCTGGCCGCTACTTCAAGAAGGAGTCGAGCTTTCGCTCGATGTTGGCGAAGGAGTCGTCACCCATGTAGTCGATCTGGCCGGCTTCCCAGCGCTGCTTCCTTTCCTCTGATGAAACCTTCTGGGGAGGAGGAGCAAAGGACTCCGGCTGCTCTCTCACATCCTCGTGAAGCTCACTCTGCGTGACAGACAGAGAGAGGGAGAGAATGAATGAATCATTAAAAGGAAATGGAGCAATGCTTTATAAGGACCGGTTTTCCCACATTCAGCCATGCTCGGCTGGACTTGCTCTTTTCTAACATTAGGACACAATCAGTACTTGCAGGTGTTTCGTCAGAAGAGTCAAAGTACAAACAAGACATTTTGCAACACACTTGCGGCAGATAAGAGTTGATGAAAGTTCTTCATCCTAACGTGAAGAAAAAGACAGGTTTGGCTCCCCACAGTAGATGTACACTCAATAATCAACACCAATCAAAACATAATGGCTCTAGTGAGTAGAAAGCACATTAACAGAGAGTACAAGATGAACCAGATTAAAAAATTCATTGCCAGACATACTATTTCTAAAACAAAAATAAGATGTTTCTGTTATGTAAGTTTTTTTTTTCCACAAAAAAAATTCAATAACCTTGTTAAAAATTACTTCTACTCCTCATTCCTCACTGAAAAAATCCAGAATAATAATCCTATAAATATGCAAATCAGTTTCGTTTCACTGAAAAGTCCATTCTCAGTGTGTGTGTACTGGAGACTTTAAGCTTCCGCATGACATTTTGAGTGGAGGGGGACTTTAAAGCTCGACTATGTACATTTTAAAAGAAAAATGAACAAAACCTTCTTCTTACAAATGGAAAAATGTAATTAATAGGTAATACAACATACAGTTATGTCCTTCAATACACTTCAATACAGCCAAACCTGGTCTGGTATGACCGGTAGCTTATGGTGGCTAGCAATAAGTTAGATAGACAGATATTGCTGCATAACAATACTGAGTAAGTTCACTGATTTCCACTCGGTCTTAGTCAGGTGGCTAAAGAATTATGTCTTTAAAGCAAATTTTTGGAAATTAAGTGACTTTAATTAATATCCTTTAATTGCCACTATTGGCTGCTGTTCGACAAAAGTGGTATAGTGTCACTTTAAAAGAAATGTCAAGGTTCACTTGGTATACAGAAAGACTTCAGAGAGAGCCAGTAAAGACATAAAACCTTTTTTCCACAAAGCCAGAGTGCTTTCCTGTATAAACTTGTCAGTGTGACACAAGATGGCACAGCTTCGGGCAATTGCAAAGCTGCAGGTTTTGGCAGCCATCCGTTTTGGCTATTTCACTGCTTCCCTGTTACAACAGACAGCGTGGCAACTTCCTGTGAAGTGCTGAACACTTGTTGGAGCCTGGCACCCTGCGTGTTTCACGGACAACAGCAAGCTACTTATACAGTCATGACACGACTGAAACGACTGGAAATACCAGCAGCAACAAACGCAACTTTTGGCAACAGATTGGTGCTGAGGAATGTGGAACCAATTGACTTTCTCTTGTTACTGTGACAGCCAGACCTAGCCAACATTTTTATCTGGAATTTAGAGGGAGCCAAAAAAAAAAAAAGCTTGAATATGTGGAACTACACCATGATAGATTTACACATTTTAAATGCGTCCCACAGAAAACAGGGTTCATACCTAGAAATCAAAGGTTTCAACACAGTCAGGATATGACGATTATGCAACAGGCTAAACACACAATCACACACATTGTTATATATATGTTTCAACACATGCACACCCACCACAACCACACCTTGAGCCAAACATTCATCTTTTACACATACACTCAAACACCACGACCGCTGACTTACATCCTTGTCCGTCTCTACGAAGCCGCTGCTGAAGGGCGTGTCCCCGTAGGCCTGCTGCAGTAAAGGCATCACAGATTTGGCGTACAGCTGCCACCACATGAGCAGGTAGTCAGGGTGCAGCTGGCACAAGTCAGGGGACAGGGAGTGACCTTTAACCTCGCCCCTCTGAGCATCGTAGGAGTGGTTCCATGGCTTCACCTTGCCCAGGAAGTGCACCACCTTGGCTTCGCGGCCGTACCTGTGAAAACACAGCAGGCAAAGACGGCATAAGACGGCAGGAAAGAGTGTGAGAGAATATTAGCTTAAAAGCTCCAGTTTACTACAATTTGGGTCTTACTTTCGTATGTTTGGCCATCATTTCCATTGGTCATAAAAACATTGTAACCGCAAATTCATCCAGAGGCCCAACATGTAAAATTTCTTCTAGTGTTAATTTGAAGACAAGACAAATTTATCTGCAACTTGCAAGCGGTAATTATTTGTGAAACGGGATGCTGCCACCATTTGCAATCTGCACGTAAGCAGTGCTTGCAGATGGCTTTTGTGAAGCGGGCCCCAGGAACACAGTGATATCGCTACTACAAAGTCCAATGGGGCAAGAAACAAGAGTGGTCTAAATCACGTAACTTGGAGGTCAATCTGAAAGTGTGTGCACCCAAAATGACTGTAGTAAAAGTTGGGTAAATCTGAACCAGGATGTCGGTCCGTAAACTGTGATTGATGTTTACAACCAACAGTTTGGGTACTAATTTTAACGTCCACCTCTGTTTTCTCTTCCAAATACATTTGGCTAACCTGAGGATTTGTTTAAAACCTATATGATACGGCTTCTTTTTAGTGATGTTGCCATGTTCCTTACCCACATTGTAATAACCTGGGAATTTTCCTTTGATACTTACTGAATCAAGCTCCTCAACGTACAATACAGACTTAAATAAAACAGAAAGTATACAGAGAGTGTAGCTCCAGCAGCTCATCTTCTTTGAGGCAGTTTGTGGCAGAATGTGTGCTGTGCTTGCCCCAAGTTTCAGCAGCTTCTTGTAATTCAACACCCACCCACAGACACACAAATACACAACCTTTGAACTGACCTTGGATAAGCTTTATGCCTCCTAACACCCTGAAGTTTCACAAGGAAAGCTACAGAATCAGGGCAATAAGTCAGCTACACATGAACATATGAAGAAACCCTGGATGCATTGATCATGTGTGTGTGTGTGTGTGTGTGTGTGTGTACTAACTGTTTGAAAGCTGGCAGGTAGGAGTAGATGGCGATACTGCTGAGGTTGTAGATGAAGGGAAGGTGTTTGGAAATATCTGCCGTCGCCCAGGTGTTAAAGAAACTGTTGAGAACACCCTGATCTCCACCTGCAGACATGGACACACACACACAAATACACTCAGAAAAGTAGTTCTAGACATAATTTCAGCTGAAGTAGAGCGAAATTAGTTGCTCTGGTTTGGCATGTTAAGATACACACATTTACCACATCTGACCTCTCTTCTCTGGCTGTTGAAATCCAGTCACACACCGTACATACCTGAATGGTCAACACCACACACACATTCTGTACATTCCCACAGACCGTAGTGTCCTTTCTGACATGTATAAATAGAAACTGCAAAGGAGTGTTGACAACGCTGAGAGACGATGCTGCACACAGTGAATGACAACGTATGGCGAAATGCATGCAGACGCTCGCAAACAGATGGCAAGATGTATGTGACACAGTGTTAACGGCAGACAAAAGAGCAGGGGTGAGCTGGCAGTGTGAGGATGAGGTTACACCAAGTCAGGGTTGAGATTAGGACATGAGGGAGTGTGTAGAGAGAGAGAGAGAGAAGGGTTGCAGGAACGGGAGATTAATTGCATCATTTATTTACTTTGCTATTGCGATAACACCTACAGTTGATTTTCTTTAGGCTGAGCCACAGTGGAAATGTGAAATCATATACTTAAGTGACACTTCAAGTCCCTCTCTTGTAACTTCAGTCTGGTGGTACCAGTGCACCAGTACCTAGGGCTCTAGTAATGACCACAAAATGCTGGCTTCAAAAACACTGTATGGAGTTTTATGGGGAAAAAGCCCAACTTTTCATGCTAAATACCAATGTTTGTAGGCATGAACTTTGAGAAAACAACGTTACATAGCTAATTTTACTTCTTCTGTGTGTTTTGACATTAAGGCTTATAGAGGGGTATGTTTGGGGGCGTGGCTGCCTTGACAGGTAGGCTAACACTCAGTCATGATGATTGCTGCTTGGCTATAAAAAAGTCACTAACACATTGACGTTGTTCTTCTTCTAGTGAGCCTTTGAAGGACAGAAAAATAAAAGAGATAAAAAGCACTCGGGTCTCACCATCAAAGCTGCCGTTTTCACTGCAGAACGTGAGCAGCTTCTCGTGCGTCTCATTGGACGGTGTGAAGACGAACACACCGGAGTTGAAACAGTCTGGCCAACCAGGATCTGGCGCTGCAGATAGTTCCTCTCTCTCGAAGAGTTCATCTATATTTGACAGCACCTGAATACATTCAAATAAATGTCATTTACTTACTCAGATACACCGAGTTTCATTCATCAATATTTCCACAATAGTCGTCTGCTGTGAAAATGCAGAAGTCTGAGGCAGAAATGTAGTGGAAACACACACTAAAATATAGAATAGGTTCTCTTTTTATATGTCAAACAGAAAGAAAATAATTGATTCAATATTTAATTTACTCTAGTAACAGCGCAATCTCTCTCCTCTGATATTTCACTATAGTCAGTCAGTCATTTTCATTGCCACAGTGTTTCTTTCCTGCTGTTGTCATGTTTTTATTTTCTCACCAATGTGTCTGCGTCCATGAACACACACTTGCTATAGTGTGTGAGAGTCCAGCAGTGCAGTTTGGTGAATGTTACTCCCAGGTCCGGACGCTTCATCAGGGATAGATGAGCAGCATCGCCCGAGTCCATAACGTCCACCACGCGCACCTCGTCAAAAATGGAGCGTAGAGCATCTCTGCAACACAAGACAGTACGATTTATGTCAGTGTGTGTGTGTTGGATATCATTTGTGTCAGAATAATGGCTAAAGATGTGTGTTACCTGCAAGGTTCTGCAACATGAGGTCCTATGAGTGCGACCAGTTTCCTGGTTGTGTTGTGGTTTCGTAACGACTGGCCGAGAACCATCGCTCCCTTGGCGTAGCTGTCATTTGTGGCCAGCGTCACAAAAGCTTGGTCTGCTCGGAGAAACACACACACTCGTCAGCCAAATCAGATTGGCCTGTTATTATATTAGTGTAATTACTTCATGTCTATTTTGTCGTAAAACCTTTTCAGTCCCACATCAACAACTGCATTTACGTCTCACTTCTATTTATCTTCCTCTTAAAGTCTCTTATTAGCTTAAAAATTGTACATCATCATTATCAGAATAACCTAGTTCATTGCAAAACAGTAACCAACGTAATCAGTGAAATCTGTGATTTTTCTTTTTTGTAAAAAAAAAAAAAAAGACAGCAACTACAGACGCACAGCAGCCTCATAACTTAAATAACACAGACGAAAATTGATAAAGTCCAACAACATCCGTCCACTCCAGTCAAACCGTGCCACTGACCTTTCATAGAGGAGTCAGGTAGTTTATAAAAGCATCATAACCAATAAATGACACTGAACTCTTTACAGCCTCTTCCCCCATTAAGGACAATGGGATACAGCCAAACTTTAATGCTCATGTGTTGCTCAGATCGCCATAACACCAAGCAAGGAGGGGTTACAACCAAGCATGATGATTCATTTAGCTCACAAGGACCAAGGCCGTTGACATGTTGACAGTGAGATACACCAGTCGGTTCACGTGCAGGACTGATAGGGTTAATGAAAACGTTACTTATGAGAACTCCTGGTGTTTCCCCGACTCTCCTGCACACTGCTGTTGTTGTCAGGCTTATCTTATGTGCAATAGTGTTACAGTAATGGGTGACCTATTTATCATGCGGGTGATTATGATGAACAAACTGACACCAGTTATATAAATACACCATTTTCTCTGTTATTAATACCTCAAAAGATGATATACTGTCAAGCTTTTTTGAACATTTATATACTCACTTGCTATTAAAGTGACTTTCAACCATAAACTTGCTGTTTCTGTCTCTTAATTTGACAGTAAACTACATTAAAATCAAGGCATCTCTTTCCACATTTCCTCCATAACAAACAAGGACCAAACTGTACTGCATAAACCACTGCACCAGCACCAGTATGTCCAATTCATCTGCAGGCCTATTGTCTGAAGTCCAGTGTCTGATGAGTGCCCCCATGAATACATTAACAACATCAACACTGTGTTGCTGCTTGAGTGAAAGTAGGCCCAGAGCCAGCAGTCTTCATCAAGCTGAATGTTTGTGTGTGTTGCAAGGGGCTTCTGGGAAACCTGATCGGAGGGGCAGGGCTGCACGGTTGCTAGGGTCTGTTTCAAGGAACTATAAAGTGACAATCAAAAGAGCGTAAGGCCTGTCTCGCCTACGAGGCCGTACAGGAAGCATGTGTTGTGTTCCCACAGAGTTATCTGCAGCTACATACAACCATATGACCTATTACACCTCCGGGTCTGACGTGCTTTAAAAGTGTGACGACGGATATATGTGAATAACACATTCTGGTAAATCAGATGTTAGTTAATGGCAATAATGGTGTGGAGTGAGTGCACTTTAAAAAAAATAAAGTAGTAGTAGTAAATTCATGAATAATCTGGGAAAATGTATGTCAAATGTATTGTTGCATGCAAATAAAATGCATAGAGATGACATGTTAAGAGTCCATTAAGAACATATAAGCTTTGCTTCCTGTATGTAATTTCATGTTATTATGATGCTTTTTTCCCCATATGGTTATGGTTATCAATCCTTTATCATGGAGTAACTTTTCTAGTGATTTTGTTCTAAGGACCACATTAATAGTAATATACTATAAAAGGTGTGACACTATGATAGGCCTCTTATAATATTAGAAAAAAAAAAACTTCTAGGCCACACACTGCACGTAGGCACTGAGAAACTAGTCAAGTTAATTAAAGACCCCACACTAACCCCGGAAGTTAATAGTGTCTTCTTTACAAAATAAAAGCCTACATGAGCTATGGAATAAAGTTTAACTAAAGTACTGGGTCAAGTTTTAGATATTTGGAGCAGCTTTAAAGTCTGATAGAAGTTGTACTTTTTTTCAACAGGTGTGCACAAGACACTGTTAAAGTGATAAAAGGGCAGTATCATGACATGCATTGTATTGTGTGTATTAGTAATGGGGCTGTAATTAATATTTTCATTATCAATTTATCTGCCAATAATTTTCTCAAGTAATCACTTGGTCAAGAAATAGGTCTAGAAAATTGTGGAAAATACCCAAAGCCCAAGGTGAAATTGCTTGTTTTTGTCCGACCAACCATTTAAAATTAAAAGACATTAAACGTACTATCATAAAAGAAAAACAGCAAATATTCACATTTCAGAAGTTGGAAAAACGTTTAAGTTCCCTTACTAATTAATCACTTATCAAAACTGTTGCTGATTAATTTTCTGACTGAATAAGGTAAATTTTAAGTTTTTAATTAATTAATTTTATTAAGCTCAAATATATTCAGAAATATGCACCATGTAATTGCAAACTAAACTGAAATAATAGCTAGATAACTGGATTTTATTTCAGGGCCTTAAGATTATGTAATAACGCAGCTGTCACCTTAAAGGAATATATCAGAATTTAAGGAAACATGCTTATTCACTTTCTTGTCAAGCGTACTGTAAATATGAAGCTACAGCCAGCAGCTGGTTGTCAGTCTTTGTGCTAAACTATGTTATTTACATGGAGAAATCATCAATGTTGGTAATGCAATGTAAGTAATTTCCAATTTCCACACCAAGGTGTGCAGTGTCACAATACTACATTTCCACCACACATTTCTACACCTCCACTTTGACTTCACTCTTTACTTTGGCTGTCAGACCTCAACATTAGACCAATATCGGTCAATATTATCTTGTTAGATATATTGATACTGCTGTAAATTTGGCTCATAAGTTACAAGACAATTTTTAATAACCACATTTGAGGGATCTTTATGTGTTTATGTGGCATATCATTATCTGTGTTTTTTAACTCTCAAATGTTGATATTTGTATTGGCTTAAAAAAGTATTCAGTATAATCAAAACTGTTAAGAGTAGAGCAAAGTTTCACATTTTGTTACTGTGAAAATCGTAACCGGAAGTGCTCTTTCTGTCGACCGACAGCTTCACTCTGGTCCAAACCGCCGCAGCAACTCGTCAAATTAAACACATCGCAGCCCTTCAAATGACCACAGTAGTGACCGCACTAACGATTAAAACCCACCGCCTCATATCTGTCCATGTGAACAGCAGTGAGTGCTGCAGTTGGTGTTTTCTGCAGCTGTTTAATAAAATATGTCGGGAGAATTCAGTTCGCGCAGGTCCGGTCCGGTCCGGAGTGGCCGTGTTCCGGTGTCAGTGGGGCGGCTGCGAGTGTCGGCGGAGCCCCGGTGAGTCTTACCTGACATGGTGCGGTGAGGAGAGTCCGCCCGGGGCGCGGGGGTCGTGATGGGGCAGACGGAGGGTTTGCACTGCGAAGGACAGAGCTTCAGCAGCTGGGAGCAGTTCAACACAGGAATTAAGCCCCACATATTCCGGGTCATGTGACCAGTGACAGCTGACACGCCCCCCTGTGTTGTCTCTCTCTATTTCCAGTTCAACTTCATCATTTTTATTGGAATAAAAAAATCACACAGATTAAACAACACTTGTAGGGAATGATAGAGAAACCACAGAAGTATACAGTAGCAATACCACATTGTAGAAATACTCTGCTACAAGTAAAAGTAATGCATTCAGCATCAAAATATACTTCAAGTACCAAAAGTAAAAGTACTATGCAGAATGGCCCATTTCAGATTTTAACTACTTTACACACTGCTGGTGTTTTCAATAATATGAAAATCTTCCTTACACGTTAATGTATCAATAATATTAATAAATGATTACACTATAATACTAACAGAGGCCATTCTACCCGCATAGTGAGTACTTTTTGAGCGATGCTGTGAGTACATTTGACTGTTTTATACTGAACATTTTGTTGAAAATTCATATGTACTTTTGACTAAGTACAATTTTGAATGCAGGACTTTTACTGCTTCTTCCACTGCTGGATACAAGGTAGTGAATGTTTCCCTGTTTTGACCCAACCCATCAGCTTTACAATAAAATACTGCAGCAGGATGACCTTCACTACACTGGTCTACTAGAAAGACAGAAATATCCTCTTCACTCCATCAGCTTGAGTCAGCACTGCCTCTGAGTGGTCGTGACTTCACATTACAGCTGAACGAAGCTTCATAAAGGCTCAACCAAACATGGTGGGTGTTGGGATGGAATCTGGAATTTATCACTACATTAAATACGAATAAGTAAAGAAAGAAAGATGTGCATGTATGCGATACCTGCATCATGAAAACTCTGGATATGAATTCAGACTATTTCTTTTAAAGTCTTTTTGTATACTTGTGTGTGTACTTTGTGTCTATGTAGTTTACAATCTATTCGCCTTCCTGCGCATGTGCTCTAAGGTGCCAGTGAATAATGCAGGAGGCTTATGAGAAAGTCTTTGGCCGGCTGTTACGTATTTACACCAACAACTGATCCCGGTTCGGGGTCTGCACCCAAAAACGTGGCTGGTACATCAATGGCTGGAGGTGGAGCGCTTACCTGAGACCTGAGGCGATTAGGAAGAGAGGGTAACTGGAGAGCACCTCAGAGTCACAGAGTGAAACTGGGCTGATCAGGTGTCTGAGGAAGAGACCTGAAGGGGAGATAGAAAGATGGAGTCCTGGAGCTGTGTGGACTCAGAGGCAACATTTAGATTCTGTGTGACTTTGTAGTGAACAGGTATAAAAATGTTTTTAGTAAGTTTGTCCAAGCCAAGAGAGGTTTTGTGTCTTAGTTTCGGTTGATTGTTGGACAGTGTGTGTCTTTTTGAGCAGAGGTAGAGGTGAAAGGAGAGGCTGACAGGTAAAAACAGAGAAAAGGAGGGGAGGCAAAGAAAAGAAAGGCGTAAGGAGAGAGGGAAAAGGGTTAATAGAAAAAGAGAGAAGTGAAAAGGAGGGGCTGGAAAAGGAGAATAAGGAAGAAAGGGACCCAAAACTGAGTCTGCAACAAGCTGATTTTCTACTTTGCACTGGCCCAGCTCCGGACTCTAAGCCTGCCTGGGACTGAATGTAAGCTCCTTACTTATGTTGTTTCCTTACATTATAGTTTGATTATTCTCAGGTGGACTTTGCTTCACAACGTACAGTTGGCAAACTGTAATATCATGCAGCTACAGAGAGATGTTGCCTGGAGGTAACATACAGGTCAAATGACACTGATTTAAGAATTGAGTTTTACGAGCAGTTGTTTAGAGATTAAATAAAAAAGGCACATAGACAAAAAAACAAAAATACATAATCTGATACTGTAAAGGATCGCTGTGTGTTGGAATAAAGAGCGAGTGGCAGTGTTGCTGTGAAGTGGGGCAGTTTAATTTAAGTGATGCAGTTGGCTCTGTGCCTCAGGTTACAGGGCATTGTGTGGCATTGAGGCAAGCTGTGCAGGCAAACACAGGCCTCATGTTTTAAACATGTTTGACAGAAATTCAAAATGTGGGCATGGTCCTTTAAAAACATGTGACAAAAGACATCATGACAATAGAAACATGCCTACATTTCTACAAAAGTTTTACAGAATATTATGAATAATTCTATATGAGAATAATTGTTCAATAATAGTGAATAATGTTTGCCTTAAGAAGGGTAGTTTTAACTAGTTGTGTAGTTAAAATATACTGTGGTAAACTTTAAAGGTCATTTATTATTGATAAAGTGCGCCTCCTAGCGCTGTAAAGCAGAAATTGAAAATCGCATGAAAACATGACAGTCCAATGGTAACAAAATCCTCCCACCAGCACCATGAAAGCTCATTAACTAACACATTATATCTGGCAAAAAAGTATAAAAACAACAAGTTGTGGTTTCACAGGAAGTTGTGTGCTGGATTATTTCCTGCATAGAGCCAGGCTAGCTGTTTCCCCCTGTTTCCAGTCCTTTCTGTTAAACTAAGCTGGCTGTAGCTTCAAATTTAACAAAATCTCTCATCGAACTCTTGGAAAGCGTGTGAATATTCCTTTAAATTGTATGGATATGGTTAGGTATAGGGCAATGTGTCGGGCTTAAGACAACGTCAGTCCTCATAAAAGAGCAAATTTGTTCACAGTTCAAGAGACACGTCTGCCTGGTAGGTTCAACTCAGGGCAAAAATGGCCCCATAATAGCACCTGTTTCCAAAATGTGGCACAGTGTGAATTTTCCACACATATTATTTAATTGCCCTTGTTAGTGTTTTTATTTTTATATTTCGTTCCTACCTGTTGTCCCCACAGCATTGCCCTTGTTAGTGTTTTTATTTTTATATTTCGTTCCTACCTGTTGTCCCCACAGCATGTCTTGTGCATCCATTGTAGTGTTATGCATGTTTATGCAGTACTGAACAGTAGGTGCATTGTCAATCAACTGCCCGTAAGAGACAAACACAGGAACATCTTTATATAGACAATAACATGATGACACAGCTGTGGTGTTAAATGTTAACTGTCAGACTACGCCTGTCCCAGGGTCCAGACAGGCCAAAGGTCCACTCTGTGCCTCTCCTGAGTGACTCCTCCTAGGAGAGATAACCAGCTCTTCAGCCTCTCCGGGATCCAGCTTCCGCTCTGCTCCGGTCTGAAGCCTCGCAGAGCTCTGGAAGACTCGACACCTGTAGCCAGCCCAGAGGCATCTGCACCGAGAGGCTTACTGTATAACTCAAGACAGGGCTGACAGGGAACACGGACTCTTATGAAGGTACTTGTCTCCCTCTTGATCGTTGTCTTTCCTTTGTCGTCTCCTCGAGCAAAGAACCAAAGGGATACTTTCATTTAAAATGTTAAGACCTCATGGGTTTCATGAGAAACCTAAGGTGTGTGAATGTCCCTGTATGTGTGTGAAGAGTCGGTGCAGCGTAAAGAAATGTCAGCGCTCTGATGGCACAAGTCACAAGGCGACCCTGGACAAATTCCAGTATATAACCTGACACTTCCTAATTGTTCTTTATTTATTTATCCCACCTCTCTCGCGAGACTCAGCTTTTGTCAGGTGTGTTTCTGAGGTTGAATGATTTGAAGTCTCTATATCTGCAGTAAATGTTTGTGTTAATATTAAGAAGTGTTCAAATATTTTACTTAAGTAAAAGTACCAATTTAATAGTATAAAAAGACTAGTTACAAGTAAAAACATTCAAAATGCTTCAAAGTACAGAAGTATTGGTTGTAAAATGTGCTTAAAATATGAAAAGTAAAAGTGGTCATTGTGCAGTAACATCTCCCCTGTAAGATTTTATTATGTATTATATATGACATTATTAGATTGTTAATACTTCATGCTACTGTTGTAGCTGGTGGAGGTGGAGGTACTTTTAACAGTTAGTTACTTTTGTCCAGTTGTTCCCAACCCAGGGCTCACCAGATATTACACAAATAAACACAACGATACACAAATCCGTTTTCATTTTATGACTGTTTGACTTTCATTTTCATTTTCTCATTTTCGCGAAACATTGGATAATTTTACCTCTTTTGACTAAAATCAATCAAATGTCACTTTGGTGGAACTGCTAACAACTAATAGACATCCGAAACAAACTGCACACACACACACTTTTTGGGTCCACTGGTTTAATCTTAAACAATTCGTTGTATTTTATACGTTTATCATATGTTTTTTAATGTGAAATCTTATTCTGAAAAGTAAATGGTAACTACAGTTGTTTGATAATAATGAAAGTGGAATATAAAATACAATATATATTTTCCTCTGAAATGTGGCAGAGTAGAAGTATAAAGTAGCCTAAAATGGAAATACTCAAGTAAAGTACATGTACACCTTAAAATTACACTAAAGTACAGTGCTTGAGCAGTTACTTTCCACTACTGCTCCGCTTGTTAAGCCGACATGTTGCTCAGTCTGGCAAAATCAGCTTCTACATTGTGGCCAGTATGATCCAAAGTGCGCGTGTGTGTGTGTGTGTGTGTGCGCGTGTGTGTACGTTTCAGGTATACAAAGCAGAAGCCACTATGGAGAATCATATCACACAGATTTCCCGAGAGGACCTGGAAGATCTCAGAGAGGCTTTTAATAAAATTGGTCAGTTTCACACACACACACACACACACACACACACACACACACACACACACACACCTAACCCGACCCTACAACTATCTTGAGGGGGAATTGTGAGCTGCGTTACTAACAGTTGTATAGCCGACCATAAAGTATGACTCTTATATCAGAGATTTTTATTGCTTGGGTAGTTGAGCGTATGTACTCTGTGTGTTGTCAAAGGAAATAATGCGGCGTTGCCAGATTTTATCAGTTAAATGTATAAAAGAACTGACCTTGATGTAACTGTAAATTCATAAAAAGGTACACTGTACTTTGGTACAGTGATTTTACCTTTTGTACTAGGTAAAATCAAGACACTGTTTAATTAGGAAACTTCCAATTAAATGAATTCCATTTAATCGCTAGCATGTACCATGATGGCACCGAGAGAGAAGTGCTTCCCAATTATTAGGAAAGACCTGTTCATAAAGAATTACCAGCCTTGTGTTTGCTTTGCTTTTATCATCTGTGTTCAATATTTACCTTAAATGCTGGGCTCATCAGCTTCAGATTAATATTTGTGAAGCAAACTGATTACCATATCTGTGTGTGCGTTTCTCCGTGTGTTCAGATATTGATAACAGCGGCTATGTGAGTGACTTTGAGCTCCAGGAGCTGTTCAGAGAGGCGAGCTTCTCCCTGCCGGGGTACAAGGTGCGAGAGATCATGGAGACCTTCATCGCCGGAGACACCAACAAGGACGAGAAGATCAGCTTTGAGGAATTTGTTTCTGTGAGTTCTGACGCCGATTGTGAGCAAATGTTTGAACTTAACTCATCACAATCCCACACGGAGTGACACTGCCTGTCCATGTTCAGATCTATCAAGAGCTAAAGAGCAAGGAGTTCAGTGAGACGTTTAGGAAAACCATCACAAGGAGGGATGGGATCCGCTCCTTTGGGGGAATATCAGGAATCTCCAGCGAGGGAACACAGCACTCCTACTCTGGTGCGTGAGAATGCATTGTGTGTGTTGGTGTTGGTGTGTGTGTGTGTTAGTAATAGTTTCATAATTACTGTATCTCTGACTGATACACACTGCATTCAAGTCACAGAAAGAAGCATCTCATTTTCTGAAGAAGAAATCTTGAAAAACCCAGAAAACACTTTTCTTCTGTGTTTTGAAAGTATTTCCAGAAACCTCAAAGACTCTTCTGACTATCTGGATAAACAATCTGTTGCCTCTTTTTCTTGATGCAAACAGAAAACAAACAGTAGCAGGTGTTACATCACGTTCAGTGACTCATCAGACTCTATGACCTGATTGGGATTTTCAGCTTTATTGCCACTGCAAATATTTTTAGCACGCTTTATTGCTTGACTTGTTTTAATAGCCGTCATCAAACATGGTGCCACTGTAGTTTTTAAATAGGGTGTCATTTATTTATAGCGGTGATTTTGATATACCAGCATTAATGACTCTGACCCCATTTTACCTTAAGTATTTGATAAAAAATGTTTGCAGTAGTAATACAGCTGAAGGTCACAGAGCAGAGTAACACAGGCACAGGATAGGAAATATTCAGTACTATTGTCAGGTATACGTCTTTCAGAAAATCTTGTGACGTGTGAAATATAATTGTTGACAAATACAGTACATTAAAAGTGTCCTTATAGCGGCATACAACTACATTATAGTGTGTAATAAACCATTTCTTAAATGTTTGTGTGAGGTTAAGTATCGCCAACAGCTAACAATTATTTTCATCATCAGTTAATCTGCTGATTATTTTCTCAATTAACTGATTAATTGTTTTGAAGGTAGTGAAAAATGACCAACACAATTTCCTAAAGCCCATGTCTTCAAAGTGCCTGTTTTGCCGACCAATAATCCATCATCACTGATTTTAAATTTGCTATCATATAAAACAAAGACAATGGAATGAGTGAATGTTTGGCATTTGTGCTTTAAAAATGGTAATTAATCAATTATTATCAAAACAGTTTTATGTTGTTAATATGTGTGTGTGTGTGTGTGTGTGTGTGTGTGTGTGTGTGTGTGTGTGTTTAGATGAGGAGAAGGTAGCATTTGTCCACTGGATCAACAAAGCCTTGGCGAAAGATCCAGACTGCCAACATCTGCTGCCCATGAACCCCAACGATGAAAGCCTCTTCACCTCCGTCTGCGATGGCATCCTGTTATGGTAACAGATGCACACACACACGCACACACACATGCGCACACGCTTGTGCTCATGCATACAGCAGGCATGCATATACCCATGAATAAGTGCGATCACATCCATACTGTGTTTCATAAGTTTGACAAGCAGGTTAACAAGCAGGTCCAATCTGGGGGATTTCTGACAGCGTACCTTCATATCATTATTACCTCAGACGGGAGAGGAGGTACCCTTTCTCTGCCATTTTATTGATTCCAATAATTATTTGCAAATAAAAATAGAAAACACCTAAAATGTGGGTTGGATCAAACCTACAGTACCTGCAAATGTAAATTAACTGGTTTTATCTTCTAAATATAATTCAGTGTTAACATACACATGGAATGCCAATGAGATCAATGATTATTTTAGTTTATTTATTATTTTATTGGCAGCAAAGGATAAAGTAGGAATGTTGTGATGCTATTTTATTGTAGTTTTTATAGCAGTTCACTCCTCCTCCTTGTTCACCTTAATTCCCAGTGAGTGTTTCGCAGCATGGCCGACAGAGTACATTTCACAGAGGCTGTCGCAGTGAGGAATCTGAGATTACACACTCCTTGCTCTCTTTCAGCAAAATGATCAACCTGTCTCAGCCCGACACGATCGATGAAAGAGTCATCAACACTAAGAAACTTGCCACCTTCAAAATGACAGTGAGTAGTAGCTTTTCATAAGTTCAGTATATCCATAACACCCATACACTGCAGCTACCAGATTTTTAATTACTGTATCATCAACTAAAGGAATAGTTCGACATTTTGGGAAATATGCTCATTTGCTTTCTTGCAGAAGGTTAGATGAGAAGGTCGATAGCTACTTCTCTCATAGCAGCCGGTTAGCTTAGCTTAGCATGAAGAGGGACAAACACGCCCACCAGCAGCTCTGGGAGTTATGTGCCGTTTCTTGGCTGCAGTGACTTCCTGCAGTTTTGTTGTCACTGTGAGCAGCAGAGACTCCAGAAATTGTTGGTTTTATACTTAGGTTTTTGTACGAGATGTAACGTGTTATCTAGTGATCTTTAGAGGTGCTGGTAGGTGCTTTCTTTTTTTTACCTCTGGACAGAGCCAGGCTAGCTGCTCCCCCCTGTTTTCTGTCCTTATGCTAAGCTAAGATAACTGACTGCTGGCTCCAACTTCATATTGAACAGACAAATGTGAGAGTGGTATCAATCTTCTCATCTAACCCTGTTGAGCTATTCTTTTTAACAAGAACTGATAAAGTACTGGAAACTTAATTGTAGTTGGAAAAGAAACTATTCTCTCACTGAGGAAACTACTTGACTTGTAAATGGCAGAATTTATTTGGTTTTATTTAGAAGTTAGCCAAATAATTACTGCGGCTAATGCGTAATAAAGTCTTCTAGTACTGTATATGTGTCAAATAAGACAGTAACAGGATGAGTGTAGGTATGTAAGACAAAATATTGATTGTCCAGTAATGTTGGATTGTGCAAAAAGAGCTTGTAATATAATACATTTCTACTGCATGCTTCCTTTATATCACTCTTGTGTAGAGAATAAAAATCATAGTTTTACATATTTGGCCTTTTAAAGGAGCTAGTTTGGAGTGCAGCATTTGATTTTTAATAAGTGAGTTATTATTTGGAGGATTCAGGCCACAGTCTTTGTTTTTGCTGAGCTGTTACAACAACGGAAACTGCAACAATGCTGTTGTCTGGCTATAAAATCTGTGACTGTGAGCAAAGATGAACATGTTGATACACAAATGATTTGCATTTGTAGGAGAATCTGGTCCTGGCTCTGAACTCCGCCTCAGCGATCGGCTGTACGGTGGTGAGCATTGACGCCCATGATCTGATGGCTGGGAAACCCCACCTGGTCCTGGGACTGCTCTGGCAGATTATCAAGGTTGGCCTCTTTGCTGATATAGAAATCAGCAGGAATGAAGGTCAGCGCACACACACACACACACACACACACACATTAACTTCATAGTTACACTGTTAATCTAGTTGTCTAGTTGTCTCTGATGTGAGAGTGATTGGCGGTTGATATTCCCTTCTTAAACATGCAGTATTTGAATTGAAAATATCAAGACAGGTTCAATAAACATCACACCATCCTGACGAAGGCAAGTTAACTTGTAATAGACTGTTAAACTGATGGCGTGTGTGTCTTAAGGTCTGATTAGCCTTCTGACAGACGGGGAGAATGTGGACCGTCTGATATCTCTCTCCCCTGAGGACATGCTGCTGCGCTGGGTCAACCATCATCTAAGCAATGCAGGAACAAAGACCATCAGCAACTTCAGTGAAGACATTAAGGTCCCCTTTCAGAACATACACACAAACACACACACAAAATTACACAAACACGTGAGCGTAACATACCGTCTTGTACTGCACCACTGCAGGATTCGCGAGCCTACTTCTACCTGTTGGACCAGATTGCTCTTCAAGGAGAGAGCGACTACAAAATGAGCGTCAAAATTGACATGAGCGGCATCAATGTGAGTTTTCAAATCACAGAGAGAAATTGATATGTAGAAAATGTCAGAAACGTATAAATATGATAGGTATAGAGTATTCTCTTTTTAAGGGATACTTTTGATATAAGATGTGGTCATATAATGTTTTTTGTTTCAACTAAAATGTTGTTATTTGCTGATCATTGCATTTATTATCCTGCAGATACAGTGTACATAAATCACACTAAATGAAGTGACCTTCCTATTGGATTCTGGCATGATTATATGTGTGTAGTGTCTGTACCGTGCACGTACATGTGTGTGTGTTCTATGTGCATGTGAAGGAGCCTGATTTGGACCGAAGGGCCGAGCTGATGCTGCAACAAGCGGCCCGGCTGGACTGCAGACAGTTCGTTTCTCCTCTTGACGTCACATCTGGAAACAGCAAACTCAACATGGCCTTTGTGGCCAACCTGTTCAACATGCATCCTGCTCTGCAGAGGGCTCATATCAATGGCAACGGCATAGAGACAGCACACATAGAGGGTGAGACACAGACACAACCCCCGCTGAAGAAAACGATTTTGTCCAACATGGTTCGGCTGCATCATCTCATGGCCTTGAGGCTGCTCATTGAATCTCTCTCAACCCAAAGCTAAAATTCAGTCAAGTGATGCTAGACACACAGGTCGTAGCCCAATAAAAAGTCCAAGAAAATAAATGTTTCAGGGTGTGACAAGTTATAGCAGCCATAAATCAAAATGGGAGCAGCTGGTAGAGAACGTGATGGCATTTATTGTGTCTTCATGTCCTTCCAGCTGAGTCCAAAGAAGAGAAAACATTTCGAAACTGGATGAACTCTCTGGGCGTCTCTCCATATGTCAACCACCTGTACTGGTATGTCCTCAGTTACACATCAATGTGGTTAACCTTATCAAGGAAGGGGGTGGATCCTTTACATTCCTACAGTTACCTATTTATATCTGCGGGCCAACCAGTATAATCAGTAATTTGAATACCTTACTGAAAACTTTTATTTAGTTTTACACTGACCTTTTATTTCTATTTAATCTGTTTTTATGTATATATATTACATGTGTTTTGCTCTGGTCATGGATTACCTTGATTGCCTTTGCTGTAATCCTGATTGTCTGTATAATCTAACTACATATGTGGATTGTATGTTGGTTTTCCTCACTTTCTCTGTGTTTTGTCTTCAACAGTGACCTGTGTGATGGTTTGGTGGTCCTGCAGCTTTATGAGAAGGTCAATGTGTCTGTGAACTGGAAGAAAGTCAACAACCCGCCTTATCCTGTCCTGGGGGCCAATATGAAGAAGGTGTGCGTACTATGTGCACAAATTAAAGATATAGAAAGCTGATGAGCACAAAAAAAAGCATTTTGATGGGAAATGAAAAGGATGTAACATTATTTTTCTTTACATATTGTAGCTGGAGAACTGTAACTATGCTGTGGAGCTGGGCAGGGATGTAGCTCACTTCTCTCTGGTTGGCATTGGAGGAGAAAACTTGAACAACGGGAGTCCAATGCACACCCTGGCGCTGGTCTGGCAGCTGATGAGGAGGTAGATGCACCGTCCAAGGCTGTGGGACATGTCACTTGTTTGAGAAAGACAGACTGTCTTTCTGACAGACTGATTTTAGTGGTTTGGATGCAACTGCTCCTTGTACAGTTTCAGTTACGCTTGTTGTCCTTCAGGTACACAGTGCAGGTTTTGTCAGATCTGGGTGATGGAGAGAGGGTTGGAGATCAGATCATCCTCAGCTGGGTCAACACCACCTTGAGCCAGAAACGAAAGGACACACAGATCAGCAGCTTCAAGGTATGTGTGTGTGTGAGAGAGAGAGAGAGAGAGAGAGAGAGAGAGTGCATGATGCAATTGAGTAAACACAAGGCTGCATTTACATTTGACCATGTTTTCTGCAGGACACACTGATCAGCACCAGCCTGCCAGTGATTGACCTGATCGACGCCATCGCTCCCGGGACCGTCAAGTGGGACATGGTGAAGAGAGGAGAGAGGGGAGTGCTGAAGGATGCCGATAAACTCAACAACGCCAAGTAAAACTTTTTTTCCCCCCTTTCAGCATCTTTCTATTTGTCACTCGATCATCGTCTCCTAACTCCTCCCTCTCTCACCTCCCCCTGTTCCTCTACCAGGTATGCGATCTCATTGGCTCGTAAGATTGGAGCTCGTGTCTACGCGCTGCCTGACGATTTGGTGGAAGTGAATCCCAAGATGGTGCTGACGCTGTTCGCCAGCCTCATGGGCCACTGTTTGAAAAAGACCAACCGCTGAAAAAGACATGAACAAACCACCTGGAAACCAACCACTAACATACGTCTTCTTTCTATGCGCTTTATATCTTTTTTTGTCCGTCTTTTTCTCTTCAATGTAATTTCTTTTCTTTGACCTTTAACCTGGCTGTGATCAGCAAACAGAGCAAGACAATCTGTCAGTCGCTGTTATTATTTTCATGAAAACAACTTTAGTCTAACTAAAGTTGGAAATCATCTCATCAGCGAAGCCACTGCATTTGTTTGTTGTCTGTGATTTTATAGAACAAGCTCCTAATTGTTCTTTGCTATGTTATATTTAATAGTACATTACATCTATTTACTTCTTTTGCTGTATGACCAGAAAAGGAGATACAGCAGAAGGAAAAACAGAATCAGACACACACGTCTATCCTATATCTCTGTAAATGTTGTGCATTGAATATTGCTATTTAATTATTAAAAAGAATCTATTAAATATATAGCCTGTGTGTGTGTTGTCTCTGGATACAAATTATTTCAGATGTTTCAACCAGGTAGATTATGACATCTCTTAGTCCATAAGTACATACAAATATAAGTGAAGCCACGTATCATTGATGTAGTGAGTAAACAGTAAAAATCGGCCCTCCTTGAGTATGTTTAAAACAGATGGCAATGAACAACACTATTTTTTAACAGTAGTTGCATTAGGCCACAGTTTCCTTCTCAAGTAGAAATACTTTTACTTTACCAATATCTTTATTTAGTATGTGTATCACAATCTACTTAAATTAAAATAGAAAGGTTGATTACTTTGTTTTAGATAATCAGTGTAACTCATTTGCCCGTTTATGCATCTTAGTGCTCTTAATTCTGTCCGTACTGTATTTGTTGTTGTAAAACTGTTCAACAAACAATTGCTTTGACAAAAAAACAGAAAGTATATAATCAGTGATGAAAGTTCAGTCAAGTACTGTACTTAGTTACAATTTTAAGGTACTTTATACATTTACTCCATTGCATTTCAGAGGGAAATAGGGTACTTTTTACTCCACTACATTTCGTTTAAGGCGGTAGTTTTTCGCCAGGGGGAGCAGTTTACAGTTCGCCTTTATATGGAGGTGTAATGACCCTCGGTGGCTGCCGTATCAAAACAATAACGTCATTTTGGAGCGAAAGTTTTCGAAAGACTTGACAGGACGGCCGGAACATGTAGAAGTCTGCTGGTTAAAATTACCTGACATATCTTTTGTATTATGTTTTGAAGAAGTTGTTCAAAAAGCGACACGCCAAGCTGCTGTAAACATGGAAGGACTGGAGATGTCTGCGATGATACCGGCTCTTAAGGAGCTAGCTAGGTGAGTAACCGGCTGAAGTTACTGGCTGCTAAGCTACGCTGCTAACAGTATGACTGCTTTACGTTTATATGAGCCTTTTTTTGTATAAGGCACTTAGTTAAGCTAATGAAAAACTTCGCTGTACCATGTTTCCATAAATAACGTTACACTGTGTTGCTGTTTGTAGTGCCAGCGCGGCTCAGTACGACCAGGCGGTGCAGAAACCTCGACAGATCCTCTGTCAGTTCATTGACAGGATACTGACGGATGTGGATGTCGGTAAGTCAGGAATCTAAAGCACAGGAGGTGGACACAATAACAGAAACACCTGAAAATGCTTAGTAAATAACAGCTTGCTAAAGGCTGTCAGATGTGTCTTTTCAGCTTTTTTCAGCTCTTTCTTTTGCTGGGTTGTTTCAATTACTAAAGGTTATGGTGAACTGTAACTTATGTTCCCTTTGGCAAATATAGTTATTTAATGTCTAAATTCCTGTTGCCACAATTGGCACTGCAGTTGTAAATCATGCACTTGCAGTCAAGTCTTTTATGTACGAACTGCTGTGTTTGTGTCAGGTAAATGTCAGAAAGGTAGCAGCAATGGTGGTACATTTATTTACCAGTTAATTATTTATATCATAGTTGTTTTGTATCTTAATCCCTTACTTACCCTCACCTACCAGGGCTGCTTGATGTGGTTGGTTGATTTGTTGCATTTTCTTTTCTTTTCTTTTCTCCCTGAAGTTCAATTTAGGTCTCCACATTTGGCAATTAAAGATCAGAAATTGATCAATTTAACTCCTCAGATTATTCTAGCCCAGCTTGGGGTTGTACCAGCAACTGTCTAGCCACTTTGTACCCCTGCTTTAGGTCTAACAATCCTTACCTGCATCTTGAGCTGGTTTTTCAGACTAAAGATTAAAGCTGCCCACTATTACACAAATGTTATATTATTCGAAATCTGTTTTTCTTTCTTTTCTAACCCTTTTGTCCTTTGGGGACAGCTTTACAACCCATCAGGGAGGTTCCTGATCCCCAGGTTGTGAACCAGTTGTTTAAGCAAATCTATTGTTTGTGTGCCTTCCAGTTGCTCTAGGGCTGAATAAGAAGTCCAGCTCAGAGCCGGCCTGTGTGATGCTGCTGGACTTTGTGCAGCACATAATCAAATCCTCGTCTCTGATGTTCACCAACCCTGCCTGCCAGCCTGCTGAGTACCCGGACACCACACAGAGCTGTACTGGTACGAGATGCTCTTCAACAAGCTGCAATTTGAAGTCAAAGATTTTAAATTCAGTTCTTATCTATACTATTATGTTGTGCTTCTCTTTTCACCTCCACCCCTGACGTCTCCTCATTCCTCCCTTGGTTCAGACTTTAGTAGATGGGTGGCAGTGCGTTTGCTTCGTGTGGCAGCAGCTCCAGACTGTGATGTAATCCACGGGCGGGTCTCCGCTGTGTTGTGCTCTTTACTTCACACTCTGAGAGCCAGGGCGCCATTCATCTTCAGCCGCCTCACTCAGGAGCTCATTTATTTGGCCCAGGACCTCAGCAACATCCTGTACACTCATATTGCCACACTGGCAGGAAAGGGACACACTTTGGACACTCACAAGCAGAGCCGATGGCCTGTAACACTCGAGTGCTTCGGTATCTCTCCCACTTGTGCCTTCTCGTACCTCACCGCCTCTCCTCTTCTTCTCTCCTCGCCTGCCGCTCTGGAGTCGCTGACCGCCGTGACAATTGGTGTCGTAACTGACGCCCTGAGGGGAGTTGTCTCCCGTCGTGATGTCAGCGTTGCCTGGGAGACGGCTTGCTCCTTCCTGGCCAATGGCAACACCAAGCTGAAGAAGATCTCCATGGTGATGCTGAGGCGACTGGTGGAGCTGGGAGGGTTTCCTGAGATGCAGGGCCATGAGTTCTTCACAGCCTACCTTCAGTTGCTGGAAACCCACTCCTGCACGTACACAGCAAACACAAACTTAGATGAGAAACATCTCTATGAAGGAGAGCTGCTACACCTGACTCGCTGTGTGTTTCAGTCGTCTGCTGTCTCTCGCCCACACTTCGAGCCCATCTATCTCTCGCAGATGTTCGAGTGTGTTTGTACTCTTGGAGGGGCGGGTGTCAAGTTGGGGCCGGAGGTTACCGAATCACTCTGCTTGCTGTTCAGCTTCTTGCTGTCTGTTGCAATAGTTTATGAGAGTGCTGCGTTGTTAAGAAGGCAGCGAGTCACAGAAGTCTGCAGGACGCTGGTGAGCACCGTTGGAACAGAAAATCAAGCTGAAGTACGATTCTGATCTTCATGCTTCATTTAAAAAATCTTCTCTCTCTTACTGTTACAATGTTGGGCGCATATTTTCTCTCTTGTCCCGTCTTTACAATATCTGCGGTGCTTGTGTTTTGCAGTGTGCGGAGGGGTTCCTCCAAGCGGCGCTGGCGGCCGAGACTGCTATGGTGACGCAAAAGTCAGGAGATGGAGAGACTCCTGCCAAGAAGTCCTGCAAATCTGTCTCCAGATCAGTCAGCAAAACTACAAAAACATCATCAGAGTGAGTTCATAAACATATAGTTTATGCTATAGTGCATTGTATCATATCATACAGTGAAATACAACACAGTACATGTGGTCATTTGTTCAATTATTCTCCCACTTGTTGCTGAGTTGTCTGTATCTCTATAGTTTTTTTCCTTTTTAATATATTTTTTACAGGCATTTTTGCCTTTATTTGATAGTAACAGTTGAGACATGACCCTGATATATATACACCTAAGATATATACACTAAAAAATCTCTGTATCTCTAGTCTTAGAAACATGACACCACCATAACGTATCAAATTTAAAAGTTTTTTTAAAGAGTTTTTTTGTTTTATTACCAGTTTTGAACATATAGCGAGTGGGAGAACATAAGATTACATGACAAACTGTGCTCCCCTTACTGTCTCCTGGATTGTTTGTAGCTGTAGTATTTTTTATTTTGCCTCCTGGCTGCTTCGAAAAAAGAGGAGTGTTGTGATGAGAACTTTTGAACTAATCTTGTGGTGTGGATCTTGACCACTGAAAACAACTTTCAGATGTGCATGCAAAATGTCACAGAAAATGAGCTGAAGTAACTGAGGTTTTTCATGCAAATGAAACACTCACTCGCTCACAAAGTGGTTTGTAGGAATTGCCAGTAAAGCTGCATCATAAATCAATACAGCAGATTTCCTGTATTTAAATGATTATGTGTCTCTGTGTCTTAAGTGAGGTGGACATGCGTGTTCGCAGTGAGGTTTGGGCTGTGGTGAACAGTCGGCTAGAGGAGCTGCTGACCTTTTTGAACTCTGACGAACCTGAAAGCACACTGACCCCCGCTGCTCTGGAAGGTCTGGCCCTCATCCTCCACCTGGCAGCCCTCTGCTCCTCTCCCACCAGGTAATACACAAACAGCTCTGGCTCTCTTTCTCTATCTTTGTGTCTTTCACTGAACTCTTTCTCTTTCTCTTTGTTGACAGTCCTTCTCCTCTTCTCTGGGTGCCCACTGAGACTCTGGGCAGGGCCCTGAAGAGCTGTCAGTCAGTTTTAGAAGGAGGTTCTCAACCCTTCTCAAACCAGAACTACTTTCAGTCTGCTGTCCAGACTACTGTTGGGGTCCTGGACTCTATCCTCTACCTCATAAGTAAGGATATATACACTCACAAACCACACATACTTGCTGTTCCTTTTGTTTGTTTGCTGTGTTATACATTTACTATTTGTTGATTTTATGTCATGTTATTTTTGCAATTATTCTCCATTATTGAGTGTAAAAACCAGCTTTGCTCTGAAGTATATTGGCAGAAATCAACCCCAAAGCACATCCTTTTGAGTCCAGTGTATTGATCTGTTTTCACCACTGACTGTGTGTCTGTGTGTGTCTGTGTGTGTCTGTGTGTGTCTGTGTGTGTCTGTGTGTGTCTGTGTGTGCAGTGAGCTGCCACAGTGAGGACGGTCTCCAGCGGCGAGTGTGTGCTCTGCTGTCTCTTCCCTGGGTGTGTGAGAACAAGTCTGTCTCAGCCTATAAGAGTTCAGGATTCCCCTCCTGGCTGCCTGCCTTCGCTAATAGACTCAGCTTCTGTTTCTGTGAGTATTTCACCAGCATCACAACTTCTCTGGTCACCTGCAACTGCTACCTGCATCCTTTTGGTGGAAGTCTGGGCCTAAATATTTTTAAAGCCAGGCCATTTCCATTGTGACAGCTTTGGATTGATGCTAAAGTGTGTGTGTGTGTGTGTGTGTGTGTGTGTGTGTGTGTGTGTGTGTGTGGTGTGTGTGTGTGTGTGTAATGTGTGTTTTTCCAGCACCTGAGATCCAGGCCGACTGTGTGTCACTGCTGGCCCTTCTGCGTCGTGGTGTGTGCGAGGCGTGGCGTGTGTGTGTGTTTTCCAAGACGTTGCAGAGTCCAGATGAGGTGGTGAGAGCGGCAGCAGTCAGGGCCTTCCCTCTTCTTCTTCACCACCTGGGAAACACGCACCACAACCTTGTCAGCTCTACTCTGCTGTACGCACATGTATATGTGATAAACAGTATGGTTTTTAATTGTGTGTGTGTGTGTGTGTGTGTGTGTGTGTGAAACTTTTTAAATGTTTTCATTGTGTTCATGGTGTACATTTGTCCATTTGCAGTTCCAGGCTGGAGGACAGTTCGGAGCAGGTGAAGAAGGAGCTTGCCAGGATCATCGGTCAGCTGAGCTGTATCCAATCAGAGCTCTCCCAGCTCAGTGACACCCGCACAGAGTCCACTCGTCCACATGAGATCCTCTGCCACCAACTCAGCCTTGTAACAGAGCATGCTGGGAACACTTTTCCACCCCTCAGGGCGACTGTTGTCAGACCTTTCCTGCCACTGCTCAGACAGCAAGCTCCAAGTAGTGTTAAACAAGGTATTTTGGCCGTTTTTTCCCCATAATGTGCTTTTACAACATGCAGAAAGCCTAAAAGATGCAACATTTACTTCAATATACAGTACACTGCTGTGATCACAATTTCATCCAGGTTATTTACTTATTCATTTCAATTTCTTAGCTTTCCTAGAAGCTCTGCCTCACCTCTGCCAGCACGTGAATCTGATAGGTGGAGACAGCGACTCCCGGGCAGTTCTGTGTGCTCTGATTGGTCTAATGGAGGACTCGGATCCAGTGGTCAGAATACGCTTCAGCCAATCAGTGCGTTTCCTGCTAACAGAGACCACCAGAAACTCTGAGCAGGGCTCTCTGAGTGAGGTAAGACTCAAACGTCTGTGGTTTACACTAAAAGACAAAAAAGGACAAAATATTCAATAAAATATAATTACTGAACAAAACATACCTATTAATGTCAGTTTTATATGCTGCCTTAAAATCATGATTCCCTCAGTTCAGTGAAAAAGTTTTTACTTGGTTCAAACATTATTTTAGAGAGCTGACCTCACCTCAGCTTTTTGGGATCATGACTTATACAAATGCTTTTTTTTTGAGAGTGATAGAGACGTTGATGATGTGTGCGTCTCTTCTCGCTATCCAAGCTCCTGGTTGCCCGTCTTAAAGAGGCATTCAACAACGCTAAACTCAAGACGGATGACGACCTGCGCAACACTCTCATCCTCACCACTGGAGAGATTGGCAGGTACAGGTGAACTTCGTCCATACGCGAGCACAGAGAAGCACCACTAGCTGTGGTGTGATCACTCAAAAATACCTTTATTTTCTTAGAATTTTGGACTAAAGAATATTTGTAACTGAAACACTAAGGCTAGCAAAACAATTGTCATCATTTGCACGTATTTAAATACGTCTTCAGCATTTTTACAGTGTTTCCTGTCTCATCGTTATTGTACATAACATTTTTCATTCTTACCTGTTTTATTCATATATAGTCTGTTTTTTATTAATGGCTTTTTGAATAAATTTGCTCAGATTTTAGTTACTGTAGAGATTTAAACTTTTACAGTTTTACATGAAAACATTTGTTTTGGTTAAACTTGTTCGTCTCGTTCCTCTTCTGTCAGAGCGTCTCAGGGTAGTTTGGTGTCGTTCTCTCTGCTGCGGCTGCTCCACTGTCTGCTGTCCAAGTCGTCCCCGGTGTCGGTAGCTGCATACGCTCAGATCAGAGCCCTGGCTGCTTCCAAAGGCCTTAAACTTCAGACCCTGTTCAGTCAGTACAAGAACCCCATTTGCCAGGTATAAAATCTTAAATGCTGCTTTAATAAATAACTGGGGCTCTAAGCCAATGCTCATTTTACTGTTTTTTTATCTGAAGTGGATGAATTTTAAGATTCTCAGTCCATAATACTATGAATAATAATTAGATTAATAATACAATGGTAATAAAAAGAAATTGTACAATACAGTAACTTATAGCTATGGCAGTAAACCTGTAAATGGTGGCGCAGTGGTTAGCACTGTCGCACGGGAGGTAAAGCTGGTTAGAGTGGGTTGGGGGTTCGATCCCCGGCTGCCCCCATCATGTCGAAGTGTCCTTGAGCAAGACACTGAACCCTAAGTTGCTCCCGATGGAGACCAGCACCTTGCATGGCAGCTCGGTCGCCATTGGTGTGTGAATGTGTGAGTGAATGGGTGAATGAGACTTAGCTGTAAAGCGCTTTGGGAACCGTGAAGGTTGAAAGGCGCTATATAAGTGAGATCATTTACCATTTATTTACCATTTTGTTTTCAATTAGTGTTCAATTAGGTTTTTGCGAATGGAGGTTTGAACCACTAAGATGTTTAGTTTGTGTTTTGTTTTTACTTCAAATAAATTGGAGCTGTGTGCATTGATTCAGAGATGTAAAGACAGACTGGCTTTAATGACTTCTTTCTTCTATGTTTAGTTCCTGGTGGAGTCACTACATTCGCGTCATGCATCAGCCTTGCGAAGCACTCCGGATCAGGGCAGCGAATCGGCCAATCAGAGAGAGCTGGCCCTGGACATCCTGGCTCAGATCGCGCACGCGTTTGATTTCCCAGACCTCCACCGCTTCCTCACTGTATGTAATACATGTACTGTAACTACACAGCAACAGTACACAGTATGTACCGTATATACAGTATGTTGGATGTGATGGCACATTACGTGTGTGTATCTGAGCATATGTGTTTCTGTACATACTTCTATATGTAGAGGACCCTCCAGGTGCTCCTGCCATACCTGGCGGCCAAGGCGAGCTCTACTGGCTCCGCCCTCATCCGTACCCTGGCCAATGAGCTGAAGGCAAACAGGAGAGAGATCCTGATAAACAACTTCAAGTACATCTTCAGCCATCTGGTCTGTTCCTGCACCAAGGAGGAGCTAGAGAGGGCCTTCCACTATCTACAGGTATTGATAATATTACCCGAGGACGTTTCTCAACTCCAGCACATGGGGAGCATCTCCAAGCAGTGTGCCTCACCACAATCCAAAATAAACGACATATGAAAAGAAAAAGTAAATAATAAAAAAGGACAGATTTCGTCTTTAAAGGTCACTGTCATCCAAATTAACTTAATAACCTGTATGATTTAATGTCCACCCACAAAAGTAACCTTTGGCAGAAGTGACTATTAAGGTTGGCCAAAAAGTCAAGAGTATTAATCAAATATAATAACACTTTGGCAGTGTGAGTCCAGCTGTGTCTGACAAGGCTGATTAATTAATGAAATGGTTGTTCTCCAAAGTAATAAATTAGACGACCAGACTGATTTATAAGTGTTTTCCTAATGTTCTCCCAGAGTGAGACAGAGATTGAACTGGGCTCTCTGCTAAGGCAAGACTTCCAGGGTCTTCACAACGAGCTGCTGCTGCGCCTGGGAGAGCACTACCAACAGGTCGACACACACACACACACACACACACACACACACACACACACACACACACAAGCACACACACACACTTTTATATTGTTGTTGTGTTTGAGTGAATACATGTGAGTAATAAATTCATGTATGTGGTTTAAAACTAGTGTGTTTTACATCTCTACGTAGGTGTTCAATGGTCTGGCCATCCTGGCTTCCTTTGCATCCAATGATGACCCGTACCAGGGTCCCCGAGACATCACTACCCCAGAGCGCATGGTACATGTCAGAGTCAGATGTGGTGTTACAGCTATATCATGTGCTTTGATGAAATAGATCATTTGAAAAGTCCTAAAGGCTTTTAGACAAACCACAGTGCATCTATAATACGTCATATCATTGTAAATACTTTTTTTTACAGTTGAAACAAAAAGAAAAATCTATAGGTTAATCAGTAATGAAACCAGTTGTTGGTTGTAGTCTCATGGAAGCAACTGAGAACTATTACATAATTAATCATCAAAAAATCAACATTCCTTCTCTTTTTTTTTACATGACTATATTTTTCCTTGGTGTGTGTGTGTGTGTGTGTGTGTGTGTGTGTGTGTGTGTGTGTGTGTGTGTGTGTGTGTGTGTGTGTGTGTGTGTGTGTGTGTGTGTGTGTGTGTGTGTGTGTGTGTGTGTGTGACAGGCGGACTACCTGCAGCCGAAGCTGCTGGGAATTCTTGCCTTCTTCAACATGCAGCTGCTGAGCTCCAGCGCAGGAGAGAAGGACCGCAAGAAGTTGGTGTGTGAACTAATTTAACAACTGATATTTGTATGCATTGTTTCAGTGACAGACTTCATAGAGCTTCTGTTCGAGGTTGTTGTTTGTCCATTGCGATTATGTCTATTTTGTATAGTGTAAATAGAGTGTCCATCTGTTTTCTGCGCAGGCACTGACAAGTGTGATGGCTCTAATGCGCCTGATGGGCTCCAAACACATCAGCTCTGTCAGAGTAAAGATGATGACAACACTCCGCACCGGCCTCCGATACAGAGAGGACTTCCCGCTGCTCTGCTGCCAGTCAGTTCACACACTCACACTTTACTGCATATCAGTGGTATATTGCTTCTGTAATTGTCAAAATTAACATGTAACCTTTTCTTTTCCTTTATTAAAAATGTTCCTTTCACACATTTCACACCCCTGAACCGCAGAATGGCCGCCAAGTGTTGACTTTTGATACTCAAGTATAGCCATGTGCACATATAAATGTATTTACCCATCTTTATTATATGACAGACTGACAAAAAAGACAATTTCTAACTGTTTGATTACATACTTGATAGAACCTTGAACAATTCAACTATCTTTGTCTAATCACGACACGATCCTGTGTGATTAGCCTATTCCCTGCTTCTGATTCTGTGTATTAAATTCCTTCTTCCTGTGTGGACAGGACGTGGGAGTGTTTTGTGAGGAGCGTGGAGCCGGCACACTTGGGCCCTCTGCTGAGTCATGTGATTGTTGCTCTCCTCCCCCTGATCCTACTGCAGCCCAAAGAAACTGCTGCTATCATCCACTTCCTGATACTCGACAACAGGTAACACATACAAACAAATGAAGACACACGCCCCCCCCAAAAAAGTGTTTCAAATAAATAAATAAATATTAAAGAAATGCACTGAACTTCAGACTTTCGCCAGCAGTGATTTAATTCAGTCGATTTCCTACAGGGAAGAAGTCAACGACTACCTCCATGAGATTTACTTTCTGCCAGACCACCCTGAGCTGAAAGACATCCACACTGTTCTGCAGGACTACAAGAAGGTCAGTATGTACAAGAGGACGACGATGATGATGAAGTAACTGAAGGCTGCAGATGGTGACGGGGCTTATTGGTTGACATCGGTGGTTGTTAGAGACAGAAATATACACTAAATGGTAATATGTTATGCCTGATCCCACCCAGCTGACAGCCAGCAGCAGTGACCTGGCCGCAGCGCTGCAGCTCTCTATGAGAGCCGTTCAACATGAGAACGTTGACGTCAGGATTCATGCGCTGACCAGCCTCAGGGACATGATGCACAGCAAGCAGGTACACACACACACATTGTTAGACGATTAACTCTGAAAGGAGTTCAAGCTTCTTGTTTGCAAGTTGAATTTCCTTATGGGAATCAATAAAGTATCTCAATAAAGTTCACTGTGTACTTTTTCCAGTGTTATTGAATACATCACCTTCACTGACTGCAGAATTTGTGGGGAACATGCTGTACAATAAGTGCAGGGCAGGAAGGAATACCTTTTATGTGGACTATGTTCTTGATATGTCTTAAACTTACCATAATGTTCCATGCCATATTTCTTTCTTGTGCGTTGTGTTGACTGCAGGAGTGGCTGCTGCGGCAGGTTTGTGCGAGTGAGGCAGTGGAGCCGGTCATCTCCAGCCTGGTGTCGGTGCTGCTGAAGGGCTGCCAGGACTCGTCCCCAGAGGCCAGGCTTCTCTGTGGGGAGTGTCTAGGGGAGCTGGGAGCCGTGGATCCTGGACGTCTGGATCTGTCACGCACACACACCCATGGAGACCGCAACACCTTTGTGGTAAGCAAGACACGACCAAAGCTGTGCGTGCATAAAAAAAACATAAACACTATTTAGCTTATAGCTATGGCAGTATGCAAACAGGACACCCAACTGACTGACATTTTTATTCGTCCCTCAAAGCCTGACTGAAATCTGACTTGAGTCTTCATGCATAGACATACATATGTTTGTTTGACAGAGGATAAAGTATGTTTTCCTGTGAACAGAGTGGGGTTGATGATCCCAACTTCGCCTACGACCTGCTGACCGAACTGACCAGAACATTTCTGGCTTACGCTGATGACGTGAGAGCGCAGGACTCTGCTGCTTATGGAATTCAGGTACTCGCACACGTGCTACACGCACACTTGTGCAAGCGCTCACTCAATTTGTGTGTGTGTGTGTGTGCGCCTTTCTACTGTTTCTTTTTTTGGCTCATGTCTTGTCTTTAATATGTGTTCGTGTCGGTGCTGTCGTGTGCACTGTAGGAGCTGCTGTCCATCTTTGAGTGTCGTGAGGGTCGAACCGACTCACCAGGGCGGCGTCTTTGGAGGAGATTGCCAGAGCAGATTCAAGAAATACTGGAACCACACCTCAACAGCAGGTATTTAAGTTTACACTCACACATAGACATACAACACATAGTATACACTCTGATCCAGGAGATCGAATCCTTCACGTGAACGTTTTTTTTTTTTCTTTCTTCTCTCCTGCCTCTTTTTCACCTTCTTACCTTCTTTCTCTCTCTATCCTACTTTATTTACAGTCCACTCATCATTCCTCCCTCTCTATCCTCAGGTATAAGAGCAGTCAGAAGGATGTTAACTGGTCTAAACTGAAGAAGCCGGTGTACTTAAGTAAGAGAGGCAGCAAATTCTCTGATTGGTCAGCCACCTGGGCCGGATACCTCATCAGCAAGGTTAGCTGATTTATCTTTCACTTTTGCAAAGCCAAACGGATGCACATCGATTGGATCATGAATTCATCTTTTCAATTTGTCAGATTCTTTTGCTGTTTACATTTTATAGGACTGATATTTTCTTTCTGTAGTCCTTTTTTCACACTGGACATTTTGACTTCTAATGCACCTGTAACTAATAACATTATGACATTTTTGAATATCAAAATGGAGGTCAAAATATCTACTGTGAGAAAGTCTACTCTTGACGATAAAGACAAAAACATTTTAAAAAGCATATCTTTTGTCTTTGGTTTTATGTGTTGTAGGTGAGACATGAGCTGGCCAGCAGAGTGTTCACCTGCTGTAGTTTCATCATCAAACACGACTACAAGGTCACAATCTACCTGCTGCCTCATATTCTGCTCTACATGTTGCTGGGCTGCACACCTGCAGAGCAACAGGAGGTGAGGACACATCCGTATCACTTGCACTTATAAAAGTGAATCCAGGTTTTTTTGGGGGGGTTGGCAGTAATAACACACCTCCTTCCAGGTAACGAAGGAGATGATGGCCGTGCTGACAGATGGGGATGGACGAGGAGGGGGGCGTTGTCAGGAGACTGCTTCCAGCTTATCACAGCTCAGCATTCAGACTGTGTTCAGCATGTTGTCTCACCTCACTCAGTGGAGCCGCCACATCCTCTACTCCAAACCCAAGCACAACGGTTGGTGACACCATCTCTGTCTGTAGGTTTTCACTGCAGTGTTGAAACACATCATTAAGAGTAAAAGAACGTTCATTTATTTGTTTGTAGATTTGTATTCGTATGAGCAGTGGCAATGGAAATTTTGACTCAGATTAGACAAAAACATTCCCTGTTTTGCTTCTTATCTTGAGTATTATTCCAAGAGATCTGAGACTTTTAAACACAGTTTGGAAAAAGACTTCATCAGTGTTGCATGAATCAGTGACAACAGAACAGACAATTACATTACATACAAACATTTCATTTACATGAAAATGTAATTAATCATTAGTTGACTGTAAATGCTTATATCCTTGTTGTTGACTAACCTGCGTGGTTAACGAACGCTCAAAGTAAGTAATGTTTTATTGCAGAGAGCGGGGAGTATCAGCGTGTGGTGGCCTTCCTGAAGGGTATTCCACAGGATGTTCTGGCCAAGGCCTCTCTACGATCCAAAGCGTACACTCGTGCCCTCATGCACTTTGAAGCATACATCTTGGAAAACAAAGAGAACATCCAGGACCATCTCACCCTCCTGCAGGTCAGACAGCCAGTTAATGGCCATTTAAATGTGTTTCTTTGCTAAAGTGTGCTTATTTTGCTTACTGAGCTCGCTGTTAGACTGAAATAAAAAACAAGGGGGGTTGGGGACGTCTTTGCTGTCACCATTATATTTTGATGCCTTATAGAATTACAGTCATTAGAGTTTTAGAGCCATTTGACAGAAAAAACAATTTAAACAAAGTAAATAAATGTTTTGGTTTGCTTTACGAGTAAACAAAAAATGTGATGTGGACAGGAAACTGAAATGAGTGGCCTCATCTTACCTTACTCTGCTTCCTGTGTTTGAATATATAGACCTACATCCACTCATTAAGCCCTATAGTGCAAGTCCGACAATTTCTGGTACTGTATAAAAGAGTGTAGAGGACTAAAATATTCACTTTTATACATCCATGCTGACTCACCTCATTAACATCTGATTTACACCTTAAGCTCATCTTTGTTGTAAATAATAATTTGTCAGCAAGTTTGATATGAATATAAAGGATATTTTCTTATTATAATTCACAATATGGCAAACAAAAAAAAGCAAAATCACATATAAGATAATCAGACTGACTATCATCACAATGTCATGCCTCTAAAAGTCAATGAACGATGATATTGAATAATCGCTTGAACTCTTTTTTAAAAATTATTATTATTATTATTATTATTGGCCGTTGCAGACACTGTATGCTGCGATGCATGAGCCTGATGGAGTGAGGGGGGTCAACGCTCTGAGGAGGGAGGAGCCGTCGCTACGGGAACAGATCCTGGAGCATGAGAGCATCGGCCTGCTCCGAGACGCAACTGCCTGCTATGACCGGGCCATACAGCTGGAGTCGGACCAGGTACACACACACACACACACACACACACACACACACACACACACACACACACACACACACACACACACACACACACACACACACACATTTTAGTGCTGTAGAATGCACTTAGTGCTGCAGTATCCAAATAATCTACACTGAAGAGGTTTTTAGATGTTATAACCGATACCCCCACCCAACGCGGATATTACATTGAGGGTGCGTTTCATCAGCTTTATTATTTAAATCTTTGAGACGTTGATATGATGAAAAAGGCTGCAGGATGAAGTAGATTTAACTTTAAATTAATCTCATGGTCCTCCAGATTGCACTCGAAAAGTTCTTGATCTGGTTCTTGTTTCTAAATTTTCTTTCTAAAATCTTCTCCGCTCACCAACATTTCAAGCAGTAAATAAAAAAAAAAGTAGTCCAGGAGTTCAGAGCAGTGATGAAAATACTGCAAAGAGAGAAGTGGCCACATGTTTCTGTTTTTCCTGTCTATACATTGTTGCTTATTTTAAGATGAAAGATAACTACGTGCTATCAGCTGTTACACTGTTGAGTCTTTCTTTAATTCTTTCCCTGTTTCATTGTGTACAGATTGGTCACTATCATGGGGTGATGACCTCTATGCTCGGCCTGGGACAGCTGTCGACAGTCATCACTCAGGTCAATGGAGTACTGGCCAACAAGTGAGACACACACACACACACACACACACACACACACACATTATGGCCCATCTCATTCTCACTAAAGGGGCTTTGTAATTTAAGCTAAACCCACTTTAACTGTAGGTGGAGAAGGAAAACATTGTTTTTATCTTTGTGTTAATCTTGTGACTTGACCTCTGGTTTCCGAACTAATGGACTATTGTATTTTAATACGTAAGTCAGTGAAGGTCCACTGAATTCAGCTATACATGTACACATTTAGGCACCAGTGGAAGTCTGAGCTGAACACCTACAGAGTGGAGGCAGCCTGGAAGCTCGGAAAATGGGACCTGCTGGAAGATTATTTGACTTCAGGTAATAAAATACACAGATGATCTTGAACTATTTGTGGCATTATATGGCAGCAATAGATATCTATTTAAAAACATAACATTCAATGACTAAATTTTGCACTTCCTTCGTGTCTCAAGACCGTCAGTCCAGTACCTGGGGTGTGCGGCTTGGTCAGTTACTGCTGTCAGCTAAGAAGCAGGATGCCGAGACTTTCTATGAGAAGCTGAAGCTGGTAAGGAAGGAGCAGGTCGTTCCTTTGTCTGCTGCCAGTTATGAGTGTGGAACCTACCAGAGAGGATATGAGTACATCGTCAGGTCCGTGTGTGTTTTTGTATTCGTGGAATCAAATGTTTTATGTGTTTTTTTTGTAGTTGATTCCTGGTTGCTTCCTGGTTAACTTGTGAATCCAAAAACTGTGTGTCTGGTTAGGCTTCACATGCTCAGCGAATTGGAGCACTCTTTTACCGAGTTGCAGAAACAGAGGGAATGCTCCACCCCTAGCCTCAGCAAGCTGCCTCCTCATTGGTCAGATCGACTGGAGATGACCCAGAATTCCTTCAGGGCCAAGGAGCCGATCCTGGCCCTCCGTCGTGCCCTGTTCAGCCTGGGACCACAGTAAGGATGTCGAAACATCTGCCAGCAAACAGTCACATATTATCGTATTTCTCAGTTGTGTTAAGGTGTCAATATTCCCCTTCAAGCATTTCCATTATTAGTTATTTAACATTAAATAACTTATGTGCACATTGTCCTACCATGAAATCAGGGAAAATACGACAGTGCTCCGTGTACAGTTATTTCAGGCCTTGCGTTTGCTCTGCAGGCCCATGAGCAAGGAGCTGGTTGGGGAGTGCTGGCTGCAAAGTGCCCGGGTGGCCAGAAAGGCAGGACACCACCAGACTGCCTTCAATGCACTACTGAACGCAGAGAACACACACCTGGCTGAGCTGGTCACCGAGAAGGCCAAGTGGCTTTTTTCCAAGGTATAACCAACCTGTAAATTCAGCCAATACACAGTAAGAAGCAGATTTTCTTTAAAAAATGCATATAATGTATTCATGCTATGTGTGTTATTACTAAAACTCTTTAGTAAAATATTAGTGTCAGCTGATGCATGTCGGAAAATGTCCGATCATTAAGCAACCTCTACCATATGTGATTTCCTATTCACAATTCAGTTATGTTGCAAGGATACACACACGCACAAACACATAAAACAACACCAATAAAAGTGTCCGTGTTGGTCGGTCAACAGGGCGATGTACACCAGGCCCTGATCGTCCTGCAGAAGGGCGTGGCCCAGTGTTTCCCTGACGATCAGCCGCTGACTGACCCTCGTAGCCTACAGACCAAAGGCAAGGCAATGCTGCTGGTGGGACGCTTCATGGAGGAGACGGCCAACTTCGAGTCCAACGCCATCATGAAGGCATACAAGGTAATAGCATACAAGATATTTGTAGAATGAATAAACCACTGTGCAGGAAAAGAAATGTTAACCTTACTGTTACTTTTTTGTATGATGTTTGCAAACTGGACAACAAGTCTTCACATACAGCTGACTTTCACTTGACAATTTCTTTGGGCATTGCAGAGTGGGAATACTTCCAGGAAAAAGCAAAAGCAAAAGCAGAGGCAATAATGCAAATATTACCAGCCACCACTCACGTTCCTTTTTAAACTTCAAACTCCTCAGTTGCAGCTGCACATTAGGGATGCCTAAAAAAAGTTGTCTTTATGACTGCCTTCACAGTACGTGTTGTGTTTTTTAGGATGTGACCAACCTTCTGCCGGAGTGGGAAGATGGAAACTTCTACCTGGCCAAGTACTACGACAAAGTGATGCCAATGGTGACTGATAACAAGCTGGAGAAACAGGGGAACCTCATCCGATACATTGTCACATACTTTGGAAAGTAAGTTATTGTGCTTACTGCTGATACCCAGCCCCTCAGTCTGTGATCAGAGCTGAGCAAATTCTGTTACAACTTTATTTTACGCGTTGATTTGGATGTTTTCCTCCCAGAGCCTTGCAGTTTGGAAACCAGTACATCTACCAGGCCATGCCTCGCATGCTGTCTCTCTGGCTGGATTTTGGGGCCAAAGTGTGTGAATGTGAGAAAGGTGGGTGCCCAGTAGTGGCTCTAAGTGTTATGAGCTGTTAACAGTGGGGACAGAAAAACATGTTAATACATTCAAATACAATCTACAAACCCCTCCACCACAGCTGGGCGGACAGACAGACAGATGCGACAGGAACTGGGGAAAATCAACGCGGCGGTGAGTGAGCACTGTGCCAACTTGGCACCGTACCAGTTCCTGACCGCCTTCTCCCAGCTCATCTCCAGGGTGTGTCACTCCAGCGACGAGGTCTTCACCGTCCTAATGACCATCGTGGCCAAAGTCTTCCTGGCATACCCCCAACAGGCCATGTGGCTGATGACTGCTGTCTCCAAGGTAGGTAGGTAGGTAGGTAGGTAGGTAGGTAGGTAGGTAGGTAGGTAGGTGTGTGTGTGTGTGTGTGTGTGTGTGTGTGTGTGTGTGTGTGTGTGTGTGTGTGTGTGTGTGTGTGTGTGTGTGTGTGTGTGTGTGTTTCTGTCACCTTGGTAGCAATCAGGGTCTTGCGAACGGAATCTTTTTTTCCACATCTATAATATTGCCCTTTAACAGATCAGTTCCCTTTACAAACATTACAAATCCCTTAGACTATATTTTGTGTGGTTGAATGACCTGATGTTTTAGCATCTGCATAAACTCACAAGACTACTATATTTTGTTTATTGAAAAAATAATACCTCACCTGCACTCCTGACTCTGTGTTTGTATGTTTTTTCAGTCTTCCTACCCAATGCGTATGAATCGTTGTAATCAGATCCTTAAGAAAGCCATCAGTCTCAAACAGTCTCTGGAGAAATTCATTGGAGACGCCAACAGACTGACTGACAAGCTGCTGGAGCTCTGCAACAAGCCGGTATATATGCGCAGACACACACACACACACACACACACACACACACACACCCAATTATATATTCATAGTTCATTATAAAAGGAATAAAGCTAATGTTCATACTGTGTTTTTCTGTATTACATAGCATATACTCGATTTTAAGGTACTATTCATTTGATGAAGTTGTTTGATAATCAGTTTCAATGGAGTGTGGAGCCACAACATAAAAATATAGTTGTTCACATAATTCAAATCTCACTAGAAAATCCTATAAAAAGTGAATCTGGACTGACACATTTTACTGGGAGACAAGATTAGATTAGATCAAATAAACATTTATAGACCCCCCCCCCCCCCCCCCCCCTCAGGAACAGGAGTGATTGCAGTAGCCAGCAGAAGAGGGACACATAAAAAGAAAATATATAAAGGTTGCACCCGATTCATGTTTGTGTGAATGTGCCTTTCAGGTGGATGGTAACAGCACCACTCTCAGCATGAGCATCCACTTCAAACAGTTGAAACGTCTGGTGGAGGAGCCGACCTTCAGCCAGATCCTGATCCCGCTGCAGTCGGTCCTCATCCCTACGCTGCCCTCTACTGGCGGGGCAAACACACAGCACGACGCCTTCCCGGGACACTGGGCGTACCTGGATGGCTTTGAAGACATTGTAAGAGAACATGAGAAAGGGAAAGAGGGTGTTGATTCCTGTCTTCAGTCTTTTTGGTAGGAAGGTGTCTGAGAATACTTTATGGCACCAACCAAGGTTACAAAGACATTTTTCAGGCAGTGATACAACAACTTTGATTTTATGATCACAAAAATCATCTTGAGGTGGTATATGCCTTGTGACCTTAACCCTTGTGTGTGTGTTGGGGGTGGGGGTTAGGTGGAGATCTTGGCCTCGTTACAGAAGCCTAAGAAGATAAGTCTGAAGGGTTCAGATGGGCGGAGCTACACCATGATGTGTAAACCTAAAGATGACCTGAGGAAGGACTGCAGACTCATGGAGTTCAACTGCCTCATCAACAAGGTGTGTGATATTTGAATAAAATAAAATACCCAGATTTACTGGATTATTGGGTACACTTGAACAGTTATACTGGTATATTAAAAGGTAATAATCTGTCCCCCTCATGTATATGAATAGAAGGGGGCAAAATTTATATCAGTAACACCTCTCAATATTGTACAACCCCAATTATAGCTTCATACTTTACAATACTTTCATATAGTAGTGGGTTCACAATCTGAACAGTGACTAATAAATTAATCAAGAAAGGAAAAGGGCGACACCATTTATGAAATAGTCCTCACTGTTTTGTAGTTTATGAGTCTCTGTAGATTGTACTTCCTGAATTCTGCTTTCCCCGCTTATTAAGTTTGGGTATGGTCTTATTTTTGGCTTTATTGCAGCCTCAAAGATTATCATAAAGATGAATCAACACCTCTCGAACACAATATGAACAGAAACTGAACATTTTAAAATCCACAAAGATTTGATTTATTACAGGACTGTTGTATGGATTGCTATCTCTGTGTTAAGTCTACTGTACATGTGTAAAATGTGTTACTGCACTCTAAAGAAAGTATGAAACAAGCAGTAGTTATAACGTGTGTACATGCTTCCTTTGTGTGTCGGTGTGTGTGTGTAGTGCCTGCGTAAAGATGCTGAGTCAAGGCGGAGGGAGCTGCATATCCGAACCTACGCTGTGATTCCCCTCAATGAGGAGTGCGGTATCATCGAATGGGTCAACAACACCGCCGGACTTCGACACATTCTCACCAAGCTGTACAAGGAGAGAGGTAGCTTCCCACATGAAAATAAACGATAGAAACAAAGATAAAGGTAGAAGTAAACAAACTGTGGTGAAATAATTTAATTTGGTCATATTTGTCTGTGTGTTCTAGGTATTTACTTATCAGGTAAAGAGCTGAGGAAGCTTATTCTACCAAAGACCGCTCCCTTTGAGGAGAAGCTACGAATCCATAAGGAGGTGCTTTGTGTTCGACACATCCCTGTCTTCCACGAGTGGTTCCTCCGGACCTTCCCTGACCCCACATCATGGTAGGGACCCAACCTACGGCTCTGCTACAATTACATTTATAAGGACCACTATTTCCCAAGCAACGTCAGCAATCCAGTTTGGTTTAGTGTATGTTGCCATATTTGAGAGGAGCAGTTTCAGTTCTGGAAAGTTAGGACTTTTTGGACTTTAAGTTACGTTGAGGATCAAGTTAAATTTTCACAAGTAATACCGCTCATTGTGTGTCCACTACAGGTACAGCAGTCGGTCTGCATACTGCCGTTCCACTGCTGTGATGTCCATGGTGGGATACATTCTGGGTCTGGGAGATCGCCACGGTGAAAACATCCTCTTTGACTCCTTCACTGGGGAATGTGTTCATGTCGACTTCAACTGCCTCTTCAACAAGGTTTATGTTTGTCTCAAATTGTCTTAAAATATAAATTAATTAGGAGTAAAGTGAAAGTGAAGAAATCATAAAAATTGTTTTATTATTTTTTTTATGGACTACTTTTTCTATTCTCTCCCTTTCCCCTGCATTTCTCTCATGCTCCTTCTTTCCCTCTCCACTAGGGGGAGACGTTTGACGTGCCTGAGGTGGTTCCTTTCCGTCTGACCCAGAATATGGTCCACGCCATGGGGCCCATGGGCACCGAGGGTCTCTTCAGACAGGCCTGTGAGGTCACCCTGAGACTAATGAGAGACCAGAGAGAACCACTCATGAGGTACACACACACACATACATACTTATGATCATCGAATAATCTTGTAAAACTTTGTTTGATAATCTGAGCATACACATACAATGGGGTACATAAATAAAACCATGCTTGAAAAACACTGCGAGTAGATCAAGTCGCATTAATTAACAAACTAAATCCAGTCAATGTCCATATTGAAATCAGTGGATTTCTGATATACTTGACACTCTTATGATTATATCTGTGATAACTCTCTTGTAGAAGGGTTTCCAAATTCCAAATTTCTGTTTTTAATTTTCCCTCTAAGTGTGCTTAAGACCTTCCTTCATGATCCGCTGGTGGAGTGGAGCAAACAAGCCAAAGGACTTTCTAAAACTCAGGCCAACGAGACAGGAGAGATAGTTAATGAAAAGGTGGGTGCATGTCTTGGATTTTGCCTCTGGAAGTATGTTTTCTGCATTTAGAGCAGCATGCATGTCTAATATATCCTATAAATGTAACATTTTGGTATCAGTATTACCATGTTGTCTTATCTTTTGCCCTCCTTCTCTGCCAGGCTAAAACCCATGTGTGTGACATCGAGCAGCGTCTGCAGGGAGTAATAAAGAGCAGGAATAAAGTGCTGGGTCTGCCTCTGTCTATAGAGGGCCACGTCCACTACCTCATACAGGAAGCCACAGACGACAAACTGCTCTGTCAGATGTATCTGGGCTGGGGGCCCTACCTGTAAAACGCACACCTAACTTTAAAAAATGAGAGGAAAGCATTTCGAAGTCAGTTCAGGAGAATTTAAGATGCTTTCCTGTGGTAAAATACTTACACAAGACAACCTGAAGTTCCCTGATGTGGCTCCAAGCAAGTATAACAAGTGCAAGGAAATATGTTCTACATCCATGACTGTTTGTTGAAAAGATCTTTATGATGCCCATTTTTTGTTCGAGTACTTCCATCATTGTTTACAGTTTCCTGTTTTCTGGAAACAAAGGATATTTGTTGCATTGCTGTACATTCTCTTGTAATAAAGGATGTGTTTTGCTGATTTGATTTTGTAGGTAATTACGTCTGAAAGAAGTGAGTCTTGTAATCTCTTAACCCTCCTTAGATTCTCTTTAGCAGTCAGATTGTTTTAATCCTCTGTGTGTGTGTGTGTGTGTGTGTGTGTGTGTGTGTGTGTGTGTGTGTGTGTGTGTGTTTCTCTCTTCTTGCACATACCCAATGGTCCAATCGGCTCACCTTTTTTGCAGGAGCACCAATTGGAGCGAAGTGTTCGCTCATGAAAGCGTTAAGAGGCTGAAGTAGACTGAGTGAGCAGTGAGTAGTGTGAAGTAAGTGATGTGGAATTTCTTAAAGTGAGCAAGATTTTTGTCGTCCAGTCATGAGTTCAGACACTCAAAAGGTCTCTGTATTTTTTATCATTACTTTTCTAATTTTTGTCAATGCATGGCTGCTGTTTCAGCTTGCTTTTGGATAGAAGCCTTTAATATTGGCTTCAAATCAAGAGGAGCTTTCCAAACCAGCACTGGATACTGGCCTTTTTTGAGGACGTCAATGAGTTACGTCATGGCAAGACTATCTTTAAAGGAGTGTGCTGGAGCTTCTCTTTGGGGAAACAACAAGCCGAGTGTGTAATGGCCTGTGAACTATGCAGTGCTCCATTTACTGTCAAAATGTCAGGTTTAAAAAATAATTTTAGAATAGTTATTAACAGAAAACAGTACTGAATGTTTAGTTGCATTTTATAGCTACAATTTCTTCCAACTACATTTTTTAGTCGTTGAAAGGCGTAGGCACGTAAAGATTATGCTTTTATTTAGAAAATCGCAGCCGGAAATGTAGGGCACTATTCTATTCTATCATTAAGATATCGGAGGTCCTCAATCAGATTTTTGTCATTTTTTTAAGACAGCTATCAAAGTCCAAAGTCCATACGTTCAGCTTTTAAACAGCTAGTTTGCTGTTAAACGTACACGCTGCGGCGAAGCAGCAAATTAAAAGTCCTGTACGTTAACAAAACGGAGATAGCGGTACACATACTTCCACATTCCTCTGCCGACCGCCCGTTGGTGTCCTGATAGTCAGCCGTTACGGCCAAACCGAGGCTGTACACCAGTGCATCCAATTTGTCAGAGGGAGCACGCGGCATGGCTGGCGGATAAACTGTCAACAACACACGCAGGTGCGTCCACTTGCGTCGTCTTCGTGTGCTCGGCTGGTCGGTGTTAACGGACCGTAATCTGGCAAACAGAGAGTGGTGGTTAGCATTTGAGGCCATGGCGAGTTCAGGTTACGGGGCTTTTTATAGCTAACGCTAGCTCAATCTTGCTGGACCGTTAACGTTCTGTTGGACCACCGAGGAGGACAGCGCGCGACCTTGGGGACGTTGTCATGGATCTGACGCGGTTGGCTGTGGATGCTGGTCAGTTCATCAACCGGGCTGTTCAGGTAACTAGAACCAGAAAAGTGAATGCTTTTACTCGAGGACGACGATAGAATTAGCTAGCATTAATTAATAACTAATAAATACACTGCTTGTGGTCGCGGTGTATTGTAATTACACTGTCCTGAGGCGTCAATATAACCCTAACTGACGGTTTTAGGACACCGTGTCGCTGTCATGGTTCGTTAATAAAACGATCAAATAAAAAGTGCGGAGCGGTTAGTTTAACAAATGTTTATTTTTTTAAGTGGTTGTAGCTTAAGTGTTATTCTATAATTCTGCTCCAGTACACGGGGGAGAGTCTTGGGCAGGCGGACAAGACAGAGTTGGAACCCGGGTTGGAGGAGCTCCTGGCCCGGGCAGACGTCACCAAGACCTGGACAGACCAGATAATCTCCCAGACTGAGGTTTTACTGCAGCCCAACCCCGGTGAGAGACTGTCAGTTGTTTGTTTGTTGTCTTCACGTCCCCTCAGTCTTTATATGTCTTGAATTCAGTTGAACACTCACAAGTCCTTCGATGACTTGATTTAAACATATTGACATTTCTGTTTTTGTAAGAATTAGTTGATGTCTTAAGATTAGGCTGTAGGAAAGTGGATACAGTTACAACTGTCTTTTTTACATTTTTGATTAGCAAACAAACCGAATGGATAGATCAAATGCTACCCTTTGTGTGACAGTTGTGGGGCTGATAACATGTTTAATCCTGTGTTCTGACTGTTGGTGGTGTTTGATTGTGTTTACATTTGGATCACAGTGAGTCAAAGTGATGAACTGTAAAACGGAAGCAAATTATACTGGAAGACGCTCCATGTAGACTTGAGCGTAAGGCAACAACTCCATGTGTGAATTCCATTCAGCAGGTCTTTATTTATAGCAGCAACTGTTCTGGCAGAATCATTTCATCTCAGGCTGGAGACAGAGACATCAGAGAGCAAGTTTCTATGGAAGCAGGTCTATACTGGGTTTGACATGTTTCAGAGCCATAGAGCCACGACACTAATGTGTCTTCCCTTTAGTGATACTTAAAGGCTGTGTCTAAAGTCAAACCCTATTTACTATGTAGTGCACTATATTTATCCATTTTATTAGAGGACAACAGAACGAAAAATGGAGACAAAACACAAGAGAAAAAAATTAAGTAAGCCGTCACTACTGCTCATCATTGCTCAAGTCTAGCAGTGATCACCATGCTTCTGACTGTTTGTGTCCTCTTGCTCATTAGATATGAGTGGATTAAGTTTGCTAGGTCTTTGTGGTCTGTCTTGGTGTTACTTGAAGGTTTTGCTGAAGATAATTTTATCATTGTTCGTTGGATCACAAGACAAAGCCATGAGGTACTGCTGAACACACCTGAACCACCTGCTGTTTTGTCCTGAGAATAAGTAACATCTGGATGGGAAAGTCCCGATTTTGCCATCCATCACTATCTGATCTGGTAGAGTGGGATTTACAACCACCTTCAACTCAACTGTGAGGCCAAGTTACTGAGTAGCTGTGTCCCTTTGCCAACATGCCTGCTGTTGTGTGTAGGTGTAGTCCATTCTACATGTAGTAACACTTAACAGTTGATAAAAGTGTGCATTAACAAAGTCATTGTATGACCTCTAGCTAATATACAGTACTTACATCCCTGAAAAAGCTGGTTTAACTGTAGATAAATACCTGTCTTATCCATGAAGAGAAATTATCTACCAGTATTTATGTATAGTGAGTAATTAAATGAAAATTGGTTGTGTTGTGATTTCAAAGAAAATTCATATCAACTAGTCATTGTGGTCTACATAAAACCCCTGAATGTTGACTACGAGTCTTTACCTCTGGGACCCAGTATTTCAGCTCTGTTTGCCCCCCTACAATAAATGCATCTCCTATGTGCTCTTCTGTTTGCTTTGACTGCAATGGCCTGTTCAGATGAATAGGGATGGTTATTTTGTTTTGCCTGTTTGAATCCTATTACCTCAGCTAATGGAATTATGAGTGAATGTGGTCTATAATCTATCAAATAAAGGAACCATTCAGCTGCCAGAAACTATAATCTCATATGTTTATTCATCAAGGATATATTTGCAGATCATGTCTTGTTTATCTATCGACCGAGGGCTTTTAGTCTCTCTGAATAATAATTTTTGTTTGCCATAGGTTCACCTCATGGGCTCATGGCAAGGACCAGCAGTTTGCAAGCAGCTGCCTACTGACATGTTGTCCTAGTAGAATACAGTGTTAAATATATGCAGGAGGTTACATAGCCTGTTACATAGTATGTTAATGGCGTGCTTTGTATGATAATTGTCCTTTTATCCTGCAGCATTCTGACACTTGTTTTTGACACCCATCTTAAGGGCAAACTGTGTTTTGTGAGGCATTTATTTCTGTGCTCTGATCAGACATTAAGATGTTATTTGTATTAGTTCAATTGCATCTCCTGAAGGAATATAAAATATCAATCATCAGTGGCTTTTTAGAAAAGATAACTCTTGAACCTGAACTGAGCTTTCTGATCCCTGATGAACAGGAGCACGGTTAGAGGACCGGCTGTATGAGCATCTGGATTGGAGCATCCAACCACGGCCTCGAGCACACGAGGTACTGGGCGACCAAATGATCCAGGCTGGAATGGAGATGGGGTCCAACACACCCTATGGTGAGTATACATGAATGTGGTTAATGTTTAAATATATGCATACTCTTATCTCATTAGCTTTTTAGACCGCAGTATGTTTTGTGTTCAGGAACGGCACTGCTCAGGTGTGGAGAGGCTCAGAAGCAGCTCAGCGAGGCAGAGAGGAAGTTTGTCCAAAGCACCAACATCCACTTTCTTACCCCTCTGAGGAGTTTCACTGAGGGGGAATACAAAGCCATACAGGTAACACACACAAAACACACACACACACACACACACATACCCATTAACATCATGATTGTGGCACTTAATTGTATGTTTTGGATGTTGCATTCTCAGTAATTGCTTCTCTAATCTCTTTCTTTGTTCTTTAGTTAATGCTCAGCTTGTTGTTTATGAATTGTTTGTATAATTTATTATTTAAAAAGTGTGTGTATGTGTGTTTGTTCTTAGGATGAGCGCAGGATGTTGGTGAATAAGCGTTTGGACTTGGACATAGCTCACACCAGACTGAGGAAAGCCCACGAAGCCGACCGAGAGGCCAGAGTGAGTTACAGTGTCATTACCTTCACTTAGAAACATTTACACATTTAATTACATATTTCTTCAATATATTTCTCATATCTAGATCAGTCCAAAACACACCAAAATCTTTCATTTTTCTGTCATGCAGTATATATAGTATCTTCTCATTCCACCGTCTTTCTTTTTCCTGTCTCTTTGTCAGAACCTGAATGCCAACCCGCTGGACGACGACTACTTGTCTCATGTCTCCTACATGTTCAGCTTCCTGCGTGTTAAATGGCTAAAGGTCAGTGACACTAAAGGGACATGAACATTGACACAGGCACAGCTGAACTTACGGTTTGGTCATTGAGTAAGTCATTTGTCCTCCTTTGTCTTTCTCATCCAATCAGATGTGGGCTCAGGAAATCTCTCAAGTAAGTTCATGTTTATCTTTGCATGCACACAGGTCCTGTTAGTTAATAGTTTCTATTGTTTAGTTTGTTTAGACTTAAGCCCTTCAGGGATTTGGATTTTGCTAATGAGAAATTTTCAGAAAAAAATCAGGATATAATTAAAAAGACCATAAAAGATGACTTTGTGTGTGTGTGTAGGCAGAGATGGAGCTGAGGATCTGTCAGAGTCTGTTCGATCGGCAGTCAGAAATTACAAGACGAGTTGCTGGAGGAATCAACAACACTCACGTAAGTGCACACAAACACACATAGCAAGATAGAAAATAATATTCTGTTGTGTTTCTCGAGCTTGGTCAGTGTGTGTATCATTACATTTCTAGGTTGTTTTTTGCAGCAATTGTAACATGAACTATATACACATACACTCACATCAAAATACCCAATCCCCAGCAAAACTCTATATTGTTTTCTTTACTATTGTTTTACTCTCTTTACTCACTGCAGTTTGTCGTTCAATATCTCCTCAAGCACAGATAATCCAATCTGTAAAAATGACATTTTATCAATAAAGTTTACTTAAAATATGCAAATTCCTTAAGTTGTTCTGTCTGCCTTGTGTTTTATTTGTTTTGTGTTGTTTTTTTTGTTTGTTTGTTTGGTTGGTTGGTTTTCCAGACCAACCACATGCGGAGTCTGACTGACTTTGTGGAGGCTCAGGCCTGTTACTTCGACCAGTGCAACCAACATGCTCAGGAGCTCCAGAAACAGCTGGCCACGTCTGTATATCTGCTTTCTCACTAAGAACACAAGACTATTGTGAATCATTTTTAGAGCAAATACATTTTTTTACATTAACAACTTCACTATGATTTTGTTTCTCCTTGCAGCATTCCAGCAGTTCTTTGCTCCAATAACTGGCAGTCAGCAGTTAGTAATACAGTCAATCAGCCATCGCCAAGCAACCATGTAGCAGATGAGCCTGTTGAGTTAAATCAGATAACTCCAATTCCCATATTCGCCCACCAGCTTCCAGAATTTGATCAGGACTCATGGACTGCAAATCCACCGCCCAGAACTGAAAAAACAACAACAGATTTCTCTTTAACCTCTACTCAGCCACCCAATCCGACAAATAACAACAATAACAACAACACCTCCTTTACTGATGGCCAGGCAACCAGCCGCTGTTCATTTGATCATGTCTGTACATCAAATTCGGACAGTCACCCGACAGATCAGATTTCAGCACTCGGCAGAACAGCCAGCACACCAACCAGCAGAGCAGCTGCTGCAATAACCAATGATGCAGGTAGTCTGACAACAACAACAGTTTCCCCACCGTCTGAACTCGGTGGAACCTCAAACGAGTCTCAGATAGCAAACACAGTTGCTAGTGAGACCTTAACAACCGATAACATGACTACTGAGACCTTGACAACCAGTGGCATGGCTGCTGAGCTCCAAACAACCAATGAAACCGCAAGCGAGCTGCCATCCATTAATGGAAAAGATGTCCAGGAGTCACCGACCGGCAGTCAGACTGTGGTTCAGTAGAGACTAATGCCTGGCCAAAGCCATGTCAGCTGGGACACTGTAGATCCAAGAATACACACTATTAAAAAGGAATAGACACATAACCATTATAACATGTGATACAGTAAAAGAAGATTAATTAATCCCATAGAGAACATAATGTGAAGTGGTTGTAAAAGTGCTTATTTTTCTAAATGTGATCTAGTGCCACAATAATTTTAGCCTTTAGCCATATTCATATATTATTCATGCTGTATGAGAATGATGACTGTTGAGTGTCAGTCCCCTCTTGTGGCAATGGATGTTAATGTCTACTCTGTAGTATTTCCTAGCCTCTGGCTGGGAGTCTGGAGAACTGTTATACTTGCAGCTACAGTTTTCAGTCTGTGAAACTAAATCTTTATTTTTACATTTAGCTAAACGGGAGAACTAATGAAGCTTTGTGCCAAGTGTGTGTGTGTGTATGTTTGTGTGTATATCTGTTGGTGTGAGTGTCTCTGTGTGTTTGTGTCCATGTGCACTCACTTGAGTTTACAGCTTCCCCAAGCCTGTGACATCTTTAAGGAGAGTTGTGTGTGTACAGGTATGTGACTCTGCCACCTCTTGACTCATGTTACCACAAGTTTAGGTCATTTTCCATAATGTTACTTACGTGTGTTGGGGAGTCCAGCGAGGTGACAAAACACCAAGCTGAACAGGACCTTTATGCTGTTTCTTCATACACACTCTGGGTGTTTCCTCCTACACACAGTCAAATAAAATAATATATTCACTTTTACCCTTTTACCCCCTTAAAGCCCCCACTAGGTGAAATGGGTAGAAGTTTCCAAGTCCAGATGTTGTTAATTTTCTTCGTGAGGGCAGCCCTGCTCTACTGTGGTGTGGGTCCTCTCTGGGGACCCTGGATGGAAACACACACATTAATGTAGCAATGGCCCTACTGACGTAATCACCCACCAGCTCTATGCTGCTCTACAATTTTGTCCCAATACGTAAAGATGTATGTGCGTGTGTGCATGTGTGTTTGTGTATGGATAGCTACAGTATTCCCAATCCTAGTTGGTGCCAGTTTTAAACTGCGTGTACGTGCAGTCATAATTCAGTCACATGTTGTACATTGAGTTGATGTCAGTGCAGGGTTTGAGTTTTCACTTGATTCATGTGAAGATGTGGAAATAAATATGCAAACACTGATGTCATGTCAGTCCAAATCAAGTGTGGGTTCTGCCTTTGTTCTCCAGTGGAGGTGTTTCTGTTATTTCCTCATCAAAATCTGCTGCTCACCGTTGGTTAATGTACTTTCTCATATCAGCCGAACCTTCCAATTTACACACACGTAATAATTTCCAGATCAAGGTCTTGATCAGGCTTCCCAGGCCAAGTCTAGTAATATTTGAAACCATGCTGATACACTGTGATGCTTGCAGTTAAGCTTTGCTTGCTTCACTGGGTGCAGTCTTATTAATTTGATTAACAGGATTAATGAGGTCTGGTGGTGTATGACATTTACCACTAAAAATACTCCAAAAACACTGACAGAAGCGTGTGTGTGTTTTTCCTCTCTTTTGCTCCCACTTAACCTCTTTACTGTCCGAGGCTGTGCAAACAGATTAGATTGATTAAGCACAGGTTATGTGATATTGATCTGTGTATAGTCAGGACGCTCTTGGTTCAATAACACCATAAAGACTTATATCACACCACTACATCGGCTCTACATTTTAGAGGGGCTTCACAGGAGGCACAGCCGGTGCTTAAAGACAGATTTAAATAGTTTCGTTTCTGTAGCTTTCCTATGACTCAGCCAAACAAGAATAGATTCTCCTCAATCTGTCCCTAGCTGATCACGAGTTACTTCCCGCCACACTGATACAGCATGTCCCTGCTATGATTCCAATTTATTTTTATAATTTCCGGTATGCACCGTGTTCGTCAGCAGAGACGGCAGCTCTCACTCTGGTCTTCATATGATTTTTGCTCATGTGTGATACAGGAAGGAAGCGGAAGCTGAAATCATGTTTTGCAGGTCTGGATGACATGAGTGAGTTATGAAAGCAGATAAAGGGAACTGGGATGTCTCTAATTATATTTGGCTTGGTCCTTTCCTCTACCTGAGGGGCACAGACAGATCATATTGCTATGGATAGGTTCAGTATATTCTTTTATTTCATTTTTTATTTGATTTATATTCAACCAGGTAAATCCCACTGAGGTTGGAAACCTCTTTTGAAAGGGAAAGGGTTGGCCAAGACGGCAGCATAACAACAAAATGCAGACAAAACAATACAAAATCAGGTAATAATACTGAAATAAGGCTAACAGTAGGCTAAGAATAGACACAATTAAGAATGGAGTCGTGTATCCTGCCAGAAATATCAGATTCATCAATTTGAACTCCTTTTGCAGACTATTCCAAGTGGCTGGAGCAGAAAACATGAAGGCTGTTTTTCCCCGTATTTGTCCATACATTAGGGACAGACAGCAGGTATATAGTATTTCTTGTGATCTGAAATAATGATTGCTAAGTGAAATTTGCAGATTTATTATTGACTTTGACTTTCTTAGCTCTGATATGAATTATTTTGAATCCTAGCTGTGTCTCTCTGCACTGTTTTTAGTAAAGCATTAAGCTAATATTATCATCAACTCATACACTCCTTTAGACATCATTATACGTCCGCTATATTCTTACAATGGCTCTATTGTTTTACAGCATACTGTCTTTCAATCATATCTCCATGGTTCCCTTCCCTCCCCTTTCTACATATTGGGGATTAAAAAAAAGGGGATACACCCAGTTCTCATAAAACTGGCCTGTGTTGGCTGACTTTACTGTGTTAGTATGCGGTTTGTTCATCAGTAAAGTCCTGTTACTGTTTTAAAACGTCTGTTTTTAGCCGATGTAAGCTCTGCTGACAACACCCATTGTCCCATTTTTCCTTGCGTCTCTGCCCAGGGCAAGCCAGGCGACGGGATCTGTTTCTCTTCTTATTCTCTCCTGTCTAAATAAAATCAGTGCTAATTCATGAGGAATACTCTCCTTAAATCCAACTTTCATCATCTATACCTCTCTGTCTTTTCCCTTTCCATCTTCCTCTCTCTGTCATGTTGTCGTCAAATCCTTCATCTCTCATCACTCCTCCCCCTCACTGCCAGCTGGGAGTGTTCTGTGTGACAGCTACACTGCAGGTGTGGTACACAGGTGGGGGTGGTAAACAGCGTCTGGTGGCTGCTGATAAATGTAGCTCCTTTTTTTATGGAGTCACACGATGACCTAAATAGAAAGATGACCTACCGAGAGAAAAGGTGAGAGGTGGAAAGCCCTCAGATGGGCACCAATGAGGACAAGATGCGAACACCAACTGTGTCTGACATTCATACACGCCGAATGTTCTGCAAGTCCTGACATATAAATGTATTGCCTTCCTAAAGGGATCCTAATTACTTTCATTTTATGGAACTGGGCCATGGAAATGCACACAGTCGTACCCACAGTGAGGTATTTTTGCTGCAATGAGGAAAGGAAAAATTAGACAGATTTCCTCTGTCCCTCAGCATCTTTCTTCGCCAACTCTCCACCTCTGTCCCCACCTCTCTCTCCCCTCTTTCTGTCCATCTCTTCCTCTGCAGGCTCTCTCTTTTCCTGAGATAAACCTGCCAGCTCCCACCCCAATTTGTCCCTCTTCGACAATTACAACCTGCCAGACAGAGAAAATCATACATAGTTACTGGCAGAGATGCTGACATCGGAATGGGGGGTGGGGGGGGGGGCTCGGTCTGGACGTCTGCAGAGAGTAGAAAGGTCAGAGATTTTCCTTTGACCTTGACATGTCCTACTTCTGCTGCTTAACCCCAACACCTGTTGACCAGAGCCCTCTGTCTGTAAGAATAAGGTCATTTGGCCTCGCTAAGAATCCAATAACACCTAATTCTTCCTCACGGAATGTTTAATCGACAAGGTAACCAGGAGTGTCGCTAAGCAACAAATTTTTTATTTCAAGTGGTAAAAACAAACTCATTGCAAGCTTAAAATATAACCCAGACTCTGCAATGTTGCAACTTTTCTAAGGTTGAGGGATTTGGTGTTGATGCACAGAGCAGGGAGTGACTCTGACTCATCAGTAAAAAGGTTAAAGAGGCAGACGCATCCAGAGAGAGTGTGTGCATTGAAATGTCCTGTGGGAACAATGTAAATATGGCCGTAGAGGCCTCTGAAATTTAAAAACGGACGCTTCTTGCAATGACAAAGAAAATGACCTATTTGAAGGGGTCATTAGATTACTAAAAAGCTAATTTTAAAGAAGAGAAAATCTGTTTATATTGTACATATTGTGTGTTTCTATGTACGTATACATAACTAATATCCCAGAATAGGTTTTCCCTTGGGTGATACTACTACTGAAGTGTTTTTCTTCCATGTTCTGTATCTGTTTTAATACAAATGTAATATTTATTCTAATCTGATTTGATTGCTTAGTCTTATTTATGCAGTTTCTTTCTCTAAAGCATGGAGGAGGCTACAGCTGCATTTCTGAACCTTGAAGCTCACATATTGAATGATATGGAGACAAATATTTCGAAAACTTAAATGAAGTTTATTTTTCAGTGGTCTGTGAGATATTTTAAAGTGTATATTTGACCTCACACTGACAGCTTGGTTATCTTACAGGTAGAAGAAACATCTAAAAAAGGCTGCACTCTGTGTAAGTGTATGACAGTGTGTGAAAAGGGCAAGTTTTGGTATATAAACATGGCTGTACTGTTGCAGGAGATGGTTATTTCTCAAATGTTACATAGTCTTGCTTCAAAGAAAGTTATTTTAAGCAACTGAAACATACATTTGAACTGTTTTTTTTGGTCTTCCTTTCTCTAAGTTTCCCTCTTCTTCTGTTTCTTTCCTTCCTCTCCTTCTTCCATCCCTTTATTTTCACCCCAGCTTTCCCTATACCCGTACAACCCCCCCTCTCTTTCGCCATAATGCCCCTATTTCCCACTCAGTTTGACTTTTGACATATTACCTCCACTGAAGCATTACTCACCCAACCTCCACAGCACCCCCTTCTCTGTCCCACCCTCCTTAACTTCCCTCCTTCTTCCCTCGTTATAAACTCAGCACCCGCCAACAGTTGGCTCAGTGTGAGGAGCTTCACATGAAGTCAAGACGAGAGAGCAGCTGGCAAACTGGGTGACAAATACACCTGATATTACCAGATACCTTTTTTAAAAAGCAGCACATTCAGAGCTTCATCATGCATGTCTTCAGGATCTGGCGTGTGTTGTGTGTGCTTGCCTTCGTGGGTGCGTCCTTATGTGCGAATGAGGTTGGGTATGAAGGGAACTTCGCAGACAACTATGACAACGAGATCTCGCAGAACCAGCAGGAGGGTGAGTTTTGTTTATTTGTCCTTTTGTCTCTTCTGTTCCCTGCTTGTTTGAACAGATGGCTCATTGTGAAGAATCTGTCCTCAGCTGCCATGCCTGATTTTATCAAGCCAATAAAACCATTTCATGTGTTTTGATTAAAAAAGTCCTCAACACACACATGATTTATTAGTTTTGGGAAGTAAGTAAAGGTGTCCCACAAGGGTCTATTCTTGGTCCACTTATATTCACTATATACATAAATAAAAACATCTCTGCCCATCCACATTGTAATTTGCATTTTTATGCAGATAATACCATTTAATTAAAGAAAACTGCCTCACTATCTCTGCTATCTTATCACATCAAAATAGAGTAAATATAATGTGAGGTCACAGGTCATTTTAACTTTAGCTGTAATGCATGTTCAACCGCAGCAAGGGAAAACTGGTTTTAAATAATAACAATAATAAATGGACATCCCTCAGTTCCTATAAAGATTTAAAATTAAAACATTATACAAGTATATTGAATGGTACATGTAATTGTTTTCTTGAACATTGAACCGCTGTATTGTGTATATAGAATGTGAATTTTTGTGTCTTTGTCTATGTTTATATGGCATATTTATTCAGTAAAACTTAATAATATAGCCATGTGTGATTTACAGTGTGACTTTGTTGTATGAATCAGGTACCAATAAAATACTTACTTGTTCCTGCTGCTACTTAAATGCAGATACTGTGGAAGAAATCAAGACTATGGGGATCAAGGGTGTAACAATTGGGCAATGTTCTTTGTGTTCTTTAGTGTGACCGGACAATTGCGTTCTCCTTTATATCACTAGCAGTTTTTTATATGTTGTTCAATGACCCTTCCATCTGAGTTTCAAGAGATTTCCCCAAAAGCCCTTTTCATTACACCATAATCACTTCATAGGTTCTGCAGAATCTCAGCATTGTTAATACCATTTTACCCAAACTTTAGTTTTATATCCTAGTACTGTACCCTTATGTACCAAGTATTTACAAAAATGAATCCTCTAAGATTCACAGTTGTTACACCCATGTTCCCTATAGTCCTGTATTAGTATAATAGTAGTAGTATCTTATTTGTAGCTGTTTGGTTTATGTTAATGTTAATAACTTTTCCACTGTCTATGGGACTGTATCACTGATGAATCCCTGTGGTTGTTGTCTACAGGGGAAACTCCAGCCACACCATGCCAGGCTGCAGGTTTCTCCCAGTGGGACAAGCTTTTCATCGCTCTGGAGGACTCTCACATGAGGCAGAACATCCTGCTGGAGTCTCTGGAGCAATGCTGTGGAGGAATGGTCTCTCTCAGGATGCAGGTGGACAAGTTGGCTAAGGGGACATGCCAGCAGTGTCTGCCCAGCCTGGAGTCAGCGTGCATGGCGCAAGCAGAGCAGGCAAGTGTCAGGCTGCAACAAGGCCTGGTGGAGCTCCAGGAGGAGGAAGCAGAGAGGGAGAGGAGGTTAAACGCTACCTTACAGCAGCTCCTGCACAGTGGCCATGAGGGGAATGCCCGGCTGAAGCGGATGGAGGAAGGTAGAGGCCACAGAGTGGTGCCATCAGCAGAGAGCAGGACGGGACACCAACCAACTCAGAGACCCGGAGGTTTAGGGCCAGCATTTGGCTTGGGGATGAAGCCGTTCTCATCTGGCGTGAAGGAGCAGGAAGTTACTTCCCCACTGGACATGGCCACCATGGAAAAGGCCCTGGTTGCCATAGCAACGGAGCTGCAGAGGGTTCACCTGCAGCTGAGCAGAGTGATAGAGCAGGCAGGAACATTGAGGAAGAACAGAGGAGACACATGAATTGCCCACAAGGGAAAGAATAATAATAGATTGACTAGGAACACTCCAGTGATGATGGTTTTGCACACATACTCTGTTTTAATATTGTTTTTAACGGGCCTTTCTTTTTTCTTGTTTTTGTCTGGTGACAATGGATTTAAATGTACCATAAATGTTGTGGGTTTACTATAATGAATAAAAACGTATTAAACAACCTAATCAGCCTCATGGAAAGGTTTCCTCCCTCCTCCTAAACAGTAACCACCTCATTTTCAGAGCTGCACACTTCTATGTCCATGCGCATGCCAGAGTTAACACCACTACCTCAGTGTTTGTGTAGTTGTGGTGATGTCTGCAAATACCGACGACCGCAAGGCAAAGTGTGTTTAATTCTGGGCGGCCTCACCCTCTCATTAGCTGCTTTAAGAGTCTGTATGCTAAGAGGCCACGACTTATGATGCTCCGAGTGTTTATGATTTATGAAACCCTGCCAGAGCTATTACACTGCCTACCTCTCCTGCAGCCACACACACACACACACACACGTTGCTATAAACCACACAGTGCCTGGTGTTGATTGGAGGTACTTTCCATATATTTTACAGTCTCTGTGTGATGGTGTTTGGTTCCAGATCTTCATTAATTTATTAAAGTATTTATATTTTTGTTTTGTGGAGCTTTATTAGAGCTAGAGAGGAAGTAGGGCAAATGAGAAAGAAGAAAGAGGAAGAAGGAGAGAAAACGAGGAGGAAGACGGGGCGAAATCAGTGATGGTAAAGGTATTCAGATCCTCCTGTAAAAGTACTGCTAAATCTACCATCTAAGTTATCAAAAACTGTCAAAATCAAAATGTTGTAGCTGGTCAAGAAGCAGCTTGTTTGAAATATTTTATATATATTTAGGTCGTTCAATCTATAATAAAACATCATACTTTATAAACTGGTTATAGGTTTTGTTTGTAAAATCTTAACCTGCAGAGTAACAAGTAACTATAGTCAAATAAATGTAGTGGAGTAAAAAAATGAGTGTATGGAGTTGCCTAAAATGGAAGTACTCAAGTAAAGTACGAGTACCTTAAGATTGTGCTCGACTAAATGTACATCATTACATTCCACCACTGGGCAAAATATAGCAACAAAGAACATTTGAACCGTATGTGAGTTTAATTAGGCCAGCCCGCTGACATCATACGAGTATTTTCACTAATGAAAGGCTTACAACCATGACATGAATGCATACTTGTGCCCATGCCTCTGTGTGTGTGTGTGTGTGTGTGTGTGTGTGCACCTTTCCTTATAAATCTGCAGCTGGGTGGATAATTGAAGTTTTTTTTTTATATGGCCTATTTCTTAAATGTCACAATTAACAAAATGCAGAGGAGCTTCGAGGTGGAGTAACAAGGATCGTAGTTATATCTCGAGACTTCCTGCTACACCTGTTTCATCATGGTATCCAGCATGCACATGCACACATACGCACACTGGTCTGCTAAATGCGGGGGGCACTTCTTTTCATTTAAGGTCTCCATCTGTGCAGTGTGTGTGGGGATTTTAGTGAATGGAAGCTTTGTCATGTTGGCGCTTCATTCATTTTAACACAGACAAAAAGAGACAGTGGGGAAAAAAGGAAAACAGGAGGCTAATGATGAGGAAAATAGAGGAGGAGAGACCCAGAAAATAAGAGTGGCAGTGCTTATGTGACTGACAGGTAGTTATCAGACATAATGACTGTTCCCCACACATAGAAGAACACTGTTTTTATCAGCCAGCTGGCCAGACAAAGTACAATACCCAGCCACCATCAGCCTTGCTTTCCGCCCTTCTCTTTCCTCTCTGTTTCGTCATCTGCCATCACTCTCCTTTCTCTCCTGCTTCTTATCTGTATGCCAATCCCATCATCTTCTCTCTCTCTACCCCCATTTATCTTCCTCTGATTGTGTGTCTCGCTCCTCTCTCTTGCCTCCCATCTCCTGTTTTTTTTTTCTCTCTCTCTCTCTCTCTTGCCAGCAGCCAGAAACCAAATAGATGGCATCAATCTTTGGCTAACCCTCAGCTGGCTGGTAAAAGTGACTGACATTACACTCTCGTGAAAAGCAGCCAATATACGTGCACACACACACACACACACACACACTCTTAAGGAGGCGAGATACTGATTACAAGTGTCTTCAGGAATGCATTGTGTTCATCAGAGAGATTTTAATATCACATCACATAGTTACCATAACAGACAACACAATATTGGCACTTTCCCAAAAGCAAAGAGGACAATACAAAATAGGTAAAGCTCCAATAAACATTTAGCAGTCTCTTATGTACACTGGAACCAATCTCATGAAGGAGGGAGGGAGGGGAAGTCAAGGAGGAGGTGTGAAGAGGAGAGAGGAGATGTCTATTTGATGGGCGAGTCCAGAATCTCCTCATACTCCTCCCTCTGGCGCCGCCCTCCCCCACGAGAGGGTAGCAGCTTCATCGCCACCAGCCAACCAACGCTCAGTATGACCATCACGTTCCCGACGACCTCCGGCGCAGTGGGAGCCAATGGCAGCACGGCCAGATGCAGCAGCATGGCAACGGATACCTCCAGGCTCTGAGAGGCGGAGACCAGAGCCGGGTGGATTCGGGTGAGGGCGTGTGTCATCCCCAGGAAGGCTGCTACCGAGCAGGCAACCAGGCCCAGGACCAGGCTCCAGGCTTGAGCACTCATAGGCCAGGACCAGCCCTCCTGGAGCAGAGCCAAGGAGGCCGGGGCGAGCAGGCAGCCCGTCCAGCTTACCGTGAACAAAGCTGTGCCCACTCCCACCCTCTCCTTCAGGGAACGATACCCAACCAGTGCCAGAGCCATCCACAGCCCTGCAAGGGCCGAGAGAGACCAGCCGAACGCACCCCTCCAGAACACAACCGGGTCAGTTGGTGAATCTGAATTGCTCTCGTCCGCTGTGGGAAGTAATACAAGCCCCAAACCACACAGTCCTGCCGCTATGGTGATCCCATCAGCCAATCCCAGCCTCTCCTCCAGGAGCAGGAAGGCCAGGGTCGCTGACAGCGCCGTGGTTGCCAGACGCCAGGTCGTCGTACCGTTTTCAGGAGAGACGAAGGTTAAGGAGGAGTAGGCGCAGCAGAGGGAGAGAGAGTAGGCGATGCCGTAACAGAGCAGACGTAGGCGATAGCCCTCTGGTCCGAAAGGGTTCTCCCCCTTGTGAAGTGGTACAGCCACAGAGAGGAGCTGGACGATGGACCGAACCAAGAGCAGAAACAGGGGGCCCAGGCTGAAGCGTTCAGAGGCCACGCGGGTCAGAACAATCAAACAGCCGTGAGCCAGCGCCGCACCGAGCAGCCCCACCCAGGTGAGCCGAGACGCAGACACAGACGCCTCCCCGAAACTGGCCAGCTGTTCCCCTACCCCTCTCCCAGTCCCCTTTGCTGCTCTGTCTCCCCTCTCACTCCCATCTCCTCCAACAGCAGCCTGAGGTTTGCTGGTCGTGTCTTTGTCTTTGGAGCCAAACAGAGTCAAAGGCCACCTCTTGCTCTCCGTCAGCTGTTTCCTGTCTGACGTCTCCTCCAGGAAGGAGCCAAAGTCCTCAAAAGACGGGGCGTCATCATAGCCTTCGTCCCCGGGCTGGGGGAAGTGTGTGTGCACTCCCGGTTGAGGGGAGTAGGGGGCGTGCGTGGCGTATTTTGCTGTGACGGTGTGAGGGTGGATCTTTACTCTCTTCTTAGAGCTCAGGAGGTGAGTGGACTCCATTTTAAAACTTCAATGATGACAGACACCTGCGAGAGAAGAGAAAGGACACTTTTAGAGACACATACAAAATACATTTTACACACAAACTCCTGCAAGTCTTCTCTCTTCTTTCTCCCTCACGCTGTCTCTCTCTGGGATGCCACTTGGTATCTCATATATCTTTAATATCCCAGATAATAATAGCAGTGACTCACATCATCCCATGTGCCCTGCGTGCTTGGCAGGGAACGTACGTAAGCTCTGCCCGTCTGAGCAATCACCACTTTAATTGTTTTTTCCGTGTGATGAGAGTTCACATTAAGTTCATATTAGCAGAATCATTCAGGACCATGGCAGATTAGCAACGCTATTATCGCGTCTTTCAGTCTTCTTGAATAACATGACCTTCAAGGGGGGTTAGAGATTGTTGGCAACGACAGTTACATAAGCAAGTGCTTCCTGCCTCATTTGTCTTTTATCTCTCAACATTTATTCTCCCTCTGCCTCCTCCCCTCCCTCACTCTATACATTCAAGCAGGGGAAATAGGAAATATAAAAGTATTGCTCACATCAGTTCTGATATTTCTCAGTCTGCATATGAATCCCATGTGCATCCATGTCTCATCTAACCTACCTCCTTCTCCATAACATCCTTCTCAACCATCTCCCTCCCCTCCTCCTTTCTTTTCTCTCTCGATCTCGATTTAACTTTTCCCTTCAAGGTCCTGCTCCACGGATGACTGACTTATAACCGATGTAGTAACAGCTCTCTGCAGCAGAACAATATGGTGATGCAGGTGCTGTACGGCACACACCCACTGCTGCATTTCAGGTTGTAAAACGCTCAGCAGTCCACTGGTTTCTCTGTGAATGGGGAATACTTTCACATGACATAATGTTTATTCATGCAAAGGCATATGGAGCATAGTGCTCAGTTATTTCCCTGGAGCTGCAAAATATTACTCAACTGCAATTTGGATACCTAAGGATTTTTTCCCCCATCTTGTCTTTATTGTATACAAAAGAATTCCATATATGTGCAAGTGTATAAACATGTACACTGTGTACACTGACAATACTCAGTACTCTACAATCTGTTGAACTGCTAACAAAACTATTGTATAAACAATATTTAGATGTTCTTTTTGTTGCAATATTTCTTATGAATGAATAATCTGCAAGGTGTTATGCAAGACGTTTACAATGATCTGATTGTCACACAACCACAGCAAGTGAACCACATCTTCACTTGTCCTATTGATGTACAGTAGTTACACACTCAATCGAAGTCTTTAATTATAAAATGTGTAATTTAGTAAGGAGACAAAGAGTCTACAGCCATGTTAGCAGCTCTGTGAGGCCGTACACAGTGATGCTTTGAGCTAAATGCTAATGTCAGCATGCTAACATACTCACAATGACAATGCTAACATGCTGATGTTTACTATCTTACTTAAAGTGTTAGCATGCTGACATTAACTAATTGGCACTAGACCCAAAGCAGCTGAGGCTGATGGGAATGCCATTAGTTTTGCAGGTGCTTGGTTACAAACCAAAGTGGCATTTTAAACTGATGACGTCCCTTGATTAAAAGTTAAGGGATCAAAGTTATTACAATTCATCCTGAGAGGGAAATAAAAGTGTGTACCAAATGTCATGGCAATCCATCCAATATTTGATGAGACATTTCAGTCAAAACCACAAATGTCAACCTCTTGGTGGCACTAGAGGAAAATGTCAGGGGATCATCAAAGTCATCAGGATGCATTGTTAGGCAACCATCAATGTCTGTGCTAAATTCTGTGCCAATCCATGTGATAGTTGTTGAGAGATTTTAGACTGGACCACATTGATGCACTGACTGACCGACATTGCCATTCCTATAGAGCCAAGCTGCCAGCGTGGCTCTAAAGGACAGAGCAACATACATACAAGAATACGTGACAAATACTATTAGTGGGCGACATGGATGAACTCTTTGATCACGTTATATAAAATTGTATATGCAATATCAATATATATCATGATCATGTCCATTTTCTGGAAAATCAACCTGTTAAATTATGAAACGGCAAGATCTGTTTGTGGCTAATCTAGCCGAATATATCACCCAAACCTAACAATTACCATACATGCAAGACAAAGGATCGTCAAATCAGATTACAAAAACAGCATTTCACTTTCATTATATTTTCCTGATCTGACTGCAGCAGGCGGAGTAAAAGCCTGCAGCTTTTGGCAGCTCGCTGCTGTTTCTCACCCCCTTGGTGGTGCAGTCCTTTTGATTTGGTAGGAGCAGGGGGAGGCTGGGAATTTGTGGTTGGCTACGTGGCCTTTACTCTCCCCGGAGATGTCGATTATTCCCACGAATCAACCTGAATTGCCCTGTTACAAATTACAACTGCTAGGAGGGTCATAGTGTGCGAGTGCTGTTTGCAGCTGTGCGCTCCTCTCTGGTTAAAGGCAAAGTGCTCATAAATTATTTAATTCAAAATAGGATATAAATACTATTTCTATGAAAATATGTTTTTTAGGAAATTGTACGTCAAAGTGAATTATTCTTCCAACTGTTCAACTTCAATTAATTCCTTCTCAAATCACCGCACCTCGATCTGGATTGAATGAAACTGTGTCACAACTGCACAGCTCGCTGAATGAAGTAAAAAATAACCACAGGCATGAGACATTTGAGAAGACCAAGTCATTTACTCTCACCAAAGGGTAGATGAAACCTGATCTGCTGCTCGGTGAAACTACAAAGAGCAAAAAGAGATCCGGATGTTACTGTCTGACTCCTCTCTTCTCTTCTCAGTCAGTACTATTTACTGTTCTGAATGATGCAGCCTACCTCTGCAATGCTGCTGCTGCTCTCAAAAGCTTGTTTCACACCTTACACAACCCTGAAGTGAGCCGCTACGAGCCAAACCTGCACAAAGAGAGGACAGCAGCAGATGAAGCTCTGATTTCCAGCGAATGCTCTTCTGATGAATTCTGGCAGGAAAGAATTTAAACCTAAGCTGTCCTCCTCCTCATCTTCTACTATTTCATTTGAGAACCATCCTGTAAAGGCTGATATGTGTCTGATATGGACTATTAATAGGCCAATCACTTTATGAATGGTACTCATACACTGTTAATAATTGATGAGTCTAAAAGCAGCTGTCATGGTTTATTTATTCAAAGTAAGACTGATTAAAGCGAATATACTGTATAATAGGCTATATTATTTTGGAGGTAAATATATATGTAATATAAGTGTGTGTGTGTGTGTGTGTGTGTGTGTGTGTGTGTGTGTGTTCGTGTTCATTGCTTAAGGGTTATTGCATGTTATTATGTAAATCCATTTGTGTGTGTGTTTAAGTGAGTGGGTGTGTGTCTGTATGTGAAGGGAGACGTTATTCTCAAGGTTATCTAGGTTCTTCGGTGATGCGCCCCTCTGACGCCAGAGGGTTGACAGACATACACACACACACACACACACACACACACACACACACACACACATATGGTGGAAAACAGAAGGGTTGTGCTGCATGTGTTGTCGCATTTACATCCGATTAAATACTCGTTTTACAACATGAAACATCGGGATAGTCGCGACACTGAACGGCACCTGCGAGGATGACGGTTCAATTCCCGCCCCCGGCTGACTGTGAGGTTGTCATGTGTGTATGTATTATGTTGTAACCTACAATGACAGCCCGACCCGTGACCCATGACGAATTCTTGAATGGAGAGAAGCGCGCGCTCGCTTACACTCTGCATGCGCCCGCAGATTGGCACGCGGCAGCTCAATCAATGGACCCCGGCTGAGTCCTCAGACGCTTTCCCAATTAGTGACCTGCTGCAATTTCGTGCTATTGCATAATGTGGTCCGACCAATAAACCACCAGGTGGGTTATTTGTAACCTACACCTATGTTCAAAAAAAAAAAAAAAAAGCCTCCCCCGCCTCAACTCACCTGCTTTCCCGCAAACCAGCGGATCCCGGGTTGAACTTCACTCTCGGTCAGCCTCAGTCATTTACCGAACATCTCCAACGCTCCATCACATCTTCTTGTCCGTTTGTTCTGCTTCTTCTAAACCCTCCTCTCTCTCCTGCGGCAGTGCAGAATCTCCTCAAGGGCACCGCGACTCGCCTCCGCCCGGCCAGAGCCGACACCTGCGGTCACCTCACTTCACTCTGCGGGAGGAGAATGAGTGTTTTATGGCGACCTGCTGCCCGTCCATCTCTCTGAGCACTGATACAGATGCTCCTCCTCAGCTTGGCCAAAGAGCGAGCGAGAGAGGGAGAGAGAGCGAGAGACAGAGAGAGACAGAGAGACGGGGAGACTAATCATAACGTCTGAGCATGCGTGACATCCACCGAACACCAGCAGTATATCCCCCAGATCATTGTATGTTATCTGTCACCCCACCACGTGTGTGTGTTTGTGTGTGTGTGTGTGTGTTTGACAGAGAGAGAGAGAGAGAGAGAGAGTTGGAAATAAAGCAAAGTCAGTCCTATTTGTTGCATGTGTTGCAGCTGGAAGAGGCCACAGACTGTAAATTGTTATATTAAATTTCAAATTAGCTTGTTTTTTTTGTCATCAAGCCCTGCTGCTCTAAGACCCCCAGGGTACCCAGTCCCAGTTTTAATGTGTATGGTTTGTGGTAATTTGATTAATTGCAAATTAGGAAATATTTAGGAAATATGCGCCATTAAATTACAATATCACGTAATTTCAATATCATTTAAACCAGGTCCTGCATTATTACTTAATCTTGAGGCCTAGATTTGTAGAAGGGCTCATGCCAAACACTATTTTTAATAAATGTATTATTTAAGATAGCGCTGTGCTCTTATGGTGCATATTTCAATACTGCATATGTAAATCTGTTGAATTTATTTACTTGAAGGTGATGGTGATGGTGGTGAACGGGTGTCAGTAGGGCCCCCCATGTGTGTTCATCCAGCCCTGATTGTCTTATTAAGGAACAATATTGCAAAAGCAGGTTGAACAAGGTTCACAATATGTCATAAATAAGGGTATACATTTGTGTGCATCCAACTTTTGGTGACAGTTGAGAAGAAGTAGAGAAGGCTCGTTCCTGTTTCAAATGGTCGAAAAAGTGCACGAAACGAGATCCATAAAGAAATGGTTTTCCCAGTCTGATGTGGAACAACTTGACTGGTTTACAGGGAGCCCTGACCTCAACCCCATCCAAAACCTCTGGGATGAACTGGAACGACAACTGCGAGTCAGGCCTGATTGCCCAACATCAACGGCCGCCCTCTCTAATGCTCTTGCAGCTGTGTTCTGGTGTCTGTCCACAAACCTTTGACGATATAATGTAGTTTAAAATGGGATGTAATGGCGATAGTAGTGGTGAGAATGTTGAGAAGAGATTAAATAAAGAGGAGGCAGATTTTGAAGGAGCTCAGTGCAGTTTCTCTCCTCTGTCCTTCACTGTTTGACTCACAAATGCCGCACAATCTCACACACTTTCATCTTTTCGCAAGCTGACAGTAATTGCTTTGACATTTTGCTGCCATAACACTTGTGTGCTCTGTTCCATTTCGGGCTGTATTAACCTTTGCCAAATGCAGCTGGGTTCATTGTTGTTAGGTTGAACCGTCACACTTTCCTGGAGAAGGCTCGGGCTGCTGCTATGCTGTTAGCACGGGAGACTGACCTCTCCACTGGGACATCTGGGAGACGCACAGCCGTCATTATCAAGATCAAATACAGTATGTACCCATGAGCTTACGATGGGAAGCAAAAGACAACGCTCCATCTTCACTAATTGCCCCAGATATCTGGATTATGGCAATAATTAAGTCAATATCAGCAACACTTGAGGGAGCAAAGGTAACCAGTCTCTGTGGTGTCCAAATGAGTGCCATGGAGGGTGGGCAGGTTTCCTTGCCAACCATGGTGATTTGGTGATTTCACTGATCAGCTCTTTAATTTGTCATTTGATACTTGCAAACAATCAATTGATAATCTGTGCTGTAGACTATTGACTTTTGCAGTAATTAGGCAACTGTAGCAGTAAGCAAACAGTTGCCTAATTACACATTAAACAGACACGGAGCAATATTAGCATTCATTTGGAGCCACGTCTCTAGCCACATAACATTTACAAGTCACAACATTAATTTCCCCTTTTAGCTTTTGTTTGGTCTTCACTAATTCCTGAATTTCTGGCTCTTTAGCTACTTAATGCTCCACTATGTTCACCAGCTAGTCGCTAACTTTGTCTGTTTGTCTGCAATTTGGTGCTGAGCAGGAAGTGCACAGTGTTGTGTTTTCTTATAACATTAACAGCTGCCGAAAACAAGGTTGAAAAGAGTGGTGAGACTGAACCAAAATAATAAAGTTGCAGGCCATAAAACCAAAACAGTGAGCTGATGTTACAGATGCTAAAATGCTCCATAGAGATGACGAGAACTGCAGTCGGTGGTAATTCTCTGTGGGTTTGTGCCTTCTACATTACACAGTCATTTGAGCCATTATTGATTTAGAAATATTGATAAGTGCTGCTTTAAGTTGCTTAAGCACTTGAGGATGTCATTTGTAAATCAGGTCCATGTGACTGATAAATGCAGGTTTCGTTACACTGCAGCTTTAAAAGAATGTGGTTTACTGCAACGCTATAAACACTGAACTCAGTCTTAATGTTAATTAAATGAAGCCACCTGTTTAAAGCTCATTATCAAAGAGAAATGTTTTGCCATGTAACAGTGCTTACAAAACGTGGTGTCTAGTTGAAACGTGCTGGAATATAACAGGATGATCATTTTCATATATGTTTAAGATGGACTACCATCCGAACCATCCTGCTTCATCTTATTCAGAAGACTTTGATTTGAGCTTACTCCCAGGATCCCTGTTCTCCTTAAAAATCACTAACAGTACTATGTAAATAAGGGATGTCAGACTCCAAACTGCTGTTTATTTATTTAACACGAGCAGGGTGATGTTTTTACGTAATTGCCCTGGAAATGCCGCCCAAATTGGCTGTTTAAAATGAGTTCAATGTGGACAAATGGAGCACTGATAGAAAAAGTTAATTTCCTTGTGTACTGTCCCTGGGGCTATTTTTGTAGTGGCCTTGGAGAGATGCATGGTGGTCGAGAATTTAACTGACTGCACTGCTTTCTTTCTTTCTCTATCTCATCCATGCATTTGCTTTCAGCTATTTCTCTGAGGATGAGGAGGAATATCTAGTGTTTCCATGGTTACGGTGAATAAGAGTGCATCGGACCTAGCTATTTAGGGCACTGTTTAAATCCCATCGACTACACTCCGAGGCCAGGTCTTGGGAATAGGTTCATCACATCCAGACTCGAAGGTGCAGCCTCCAGGGAGGAGTTGGTGACTTGCTGTGATAAGAATATGCTAAGGGGAGCAGAGACGAGCTGACAGCAGGGAGGAAGGAAGGAGGCAAGTGGGAGGGATGAGAGCGGTGAAGTGGAGAGAAGAGGGAGACGATGGAAGGGTGGAGAGTATGGGAGAGGCAGACAGGATTTCTGATGAATTCAAGCACATGTGAGAACCAAGAATCGAGAGGCTTTCTGTACTGTCTGCCTCTCTTGCTCCATGCCTGGTCAGGATGAAATGAATTATAGAGTATGATGAAGGACAGAGTGACAGCGGAGAGGGAAAAAGTCGACTTTGAGTGCACTATACTTGGGGTTTTCATCTAGCGTGTTTCCCCATCTGCTGTCACATCATCTGTGTTTTCCTGTGTCAATATTTCTCACTCAGTCTCTCTCTCAAACACACATGATCTATTTCTGTATCTCACTTATGTTCACACACACACACACACACACACACACACATAGTTCACACTTGTTTGACACTGGAGGCATCACGATCATTCAGATATCACCATTCATGGACATCACATTTACATGTTTTAACAGTTTAATCAACAGTTTGGTGATTTCTATAATAAACAAACAGGAGGTATTCACTGATATAGATTTGTATTCAGCATCAATCAATATTCCTCACTATGTTTTGGGCGTTTGGTGTTTATGAACTATAAACAGGATGCCATTATTCAAAGCTTGGGTCCTTGCATGTCTGAGCACTTGTTCTCATTACAGCAGGAGCTGATGAGAGCAGAAATAAGCGAACCGCAACCGCAGACAGGACACATTCATCACCGGGCCTCTGCAGCGGAGGGGAGGAACAAAAAAGAAAAGTGGACAAAACACCCCTGCTGAGATTAAGATGGGGATAAGATGGTGATCTTCAACGAAAATTAGGAGCCTGGGCTGGTGGTGTATGACACACTCACACACTGCAGCAACAAACCTTGGCTCTGTCCACTACCATCTGTGAGTGTGTGTTCCAGCGAGGGAGGTGGATGTAACTCCCTGGTTCACAAGTGAGGTTGTGATAGACTGTTATGGGTTTTTTTTTTTCCTAGCAAATATAGCACTCTCATACATTTTGCATTACCACAGTGGTGGAAAGGAAAAGAGATGGGAGGGGGGAGGGAGGGCAAGAGCAGGAAGAGACAGGGGCGAGACAAGAGAGACATGTGGAGAGAGTCAGGATAGGGGTGTCAGGGAGGTAGCAGGCAGAAAAAAAAAGCCTCAGGAGTGAAAATGCTGCAAGCAAGGTCAGAAGACATTAAAAATAGAACAGACCTACAGACGTAGAAGAGCCACGTAAAGCCTCTCTGTTAGTCAACAGCTCAAGCGATGAGACAGAGCAAAGAATAAAACCTTTATTGCATAACTCTCAGTGCATCAAATGAGTGTGTTTCAGCATAAATAAGGAGAAACAGGATTGAAATGAGCTCTTTAAGCCCCCCGGGCCTGTGTTTTCCCACAGATTGAGATGTTTGTCAGTGCTCTTGACTATTGGAGTGATAACCTGTGATTACCTTGGCAGTCTAAAAGGGTTTGCTCCGCTGATGCCGCGCCACACAGCCTCTGTTGCCATGGTTACAGCCCTAGGATACGTTTATAGATTACGGTGATTGAGCGCATTATGTATGTGCATCCAAGTATGGCCATGTTTGTGTGTGAACGTATGCCAGAGTTTCTCAAAATCTAAAACTAAAACAGTTAAAATTGGGGCAATGGGAACACTAACATGGATCCCAACGTCATAGAAGTCTGCTGGTTATGTAACTCAACACTGCACCATGCATACTTAAAAAGTAAGGCGTAGTCTGGATGAAATGCCTTCATGATCTTAAATTCTGGGTAGATTAACAGATTGAACAGATTAACCTGGGCAAGTGTCTGCAGAATGAGTTCAAGAGGCTGTTGATGTTGAGGACTTTGGCCCAAAGGGAAGATGAAAAGCGTGAAAAAACAGAGCAAAACACTGCAATACACTGCAACACCCTGCACAGACAGTCCCCTTTTGTGTGAGTTTGTCTGAACGTGGGTGAAAAAAAAAATGTACAAGACAAGATTATAATAAACCAGACACTCTCTCATAAATGGTGGTGTGTAGAGTTTGTGTGCTCGTTGCCTCATTTAGATCGCACAGATCTAAATGAGGAGAGAGTGCAGCATTTCTCAGAACAACGTGGGAGGTTAAATATGCAAAGTTATGAAAGTGTATACGTAACTATATTATTGATCTGTTCACGAGTGTTTGTTTATTTATACTACATGTTACTGCATCATACAGGTCAACAGCCAGAGGGTACAATAATGGTATTGCTGGGCTCAAAAGTGATATATTGTCATAGAGGTACATGTTTTTATATACAGTACAATGTGATTATGTGGCAGAAACCAAGTGCATGTTCAGCGATTTGAACCACGGTGGAGATTTCTGTTGTATTGTGAATAAAATATTGTAAATAAAACAGACAGAATTGTGTGCATGGGCGGCTGCAAAACACAGATAATTCAAAGACAAAGAGATATTTCGCCATCCCATCAGTGATACTCTGACCCGCAACAGATCCTCCTCCAGCCTTGCAAAATCATCCATTTCTGGCGGTGATGTAATTCTTTTTCTTGTTTTTTTGGACAGCAACTTAATGTTAATCTCTGCTGTCTGCATGCTGCTGTTCTGACCCAGTTCTCACATCATTGTCTAATGCCTCTGTTATTGTACACAACGTAAACTGACATTTTCTCAGCATGAGCATCTACCTCGAGAGATGTGAAACTTTCTAAGTGTTTTCCAGCTTTAATGTCACCTGATAAATAGACTAAAAAAGGAAACAAGATGGCACAGGCTACTGATAAGCAGATCGTCCACCATGTTGGCCTCTGACCCGATGAGAAAAACACTAAATCCCTGCTTATTCCAGTGTTGCTTTTCTGCAGCTGACCCCTGACCTCTCAGTAAAATAAGGGGGCCAAAATAAGAAAATGTGTTGTTTTATTTATGGGAAGCAACAGAGAACCACAAGACAACATTAATGCGAATGATTCCACTGCTTTGGATCTCCAGAGCAACTGAGGAGATGCAGGTGGTGGCCGTGATTCACTGAGACTGTCCCTGAAGTGGCCTTCAGCAATCCACTTAAAGCTCCAGACAGGCTCTCATGTATGAATGTGTCTTCTGTATGTGTGTGCGATTAAAAACGAAGATAAAAATGTTCCATCTTTTTTTTTCTATTTGGTTTGTCAGAACATAAACACATAGTTCCAATTTTACAAAATGTTTCTCTGAGGATTATATCAAAGGAATTATGAAAAAAGGGCTGTTTTATTGTTGCTTTTGACTTGATGTATTTTTATACACATGGCACCTGTGGAACGCCTCATCACAGCAAACATTAGAGAATAATAACGCCTCAATATTTGTGTGTGTATGTGTGTGTTTGTGTTTGTGAAATAACCCTGAGGGGAGAATCTGGCTGCAGCTTTTATGGGGCAGACGTGCTGTTGCTATGGCAAACAACAGTGCGTCCATCAGATGAAACACCACCCGGTACGTTTGTGTGTGTGTGTGTGTGTGGGGGGGGGGGGGGGGGGGGGGTGTACGTCACTGCCTTATCTATTACAGGGATTATTTTAAAACTGCACATAAAATATTTTTTATCAGCCTTTCTTTTTGTTTTATGTACTCTCTCTCTCTCTCTCTCACACACACACACACACACACACAAATACAGGTAATGCAGGTGTTTGATATCCACTTAATGACTCTCCAGCGGGACTAATATAATTAACTGAAGCCTCTCTGTCTCTATCTTTCTCTTCCTGGCAGCAGCAGGCCATAGTGAACAGCAGTGAGTAATGTGTGTACATCCAGGCTCTGTAATTGGGTTTATGCACGTCCAATTTCAGCCCAAGGACCTCATGGAGACGGATGGCACAGGAGTTTGACCGAGAGTACATACTCACTCTTTTTAGGCAGAGATGACAAGGAGGGAGAGAAAGCATCAAACATAACCCCAGGTCAAAGGTCATTAATGCACTGTGAGTGACTTTGTATTGTTTTGCTCAGCCTCATGTTGTCAGGTTTGGAAATACTTTGCAGACAAGTGGTCCACAGTGAGTTCATTAGAGCTGCAACAATTAGTCAACCGAAAGAAAGCAACAATTCTGATGAATGATTAATTGTTTCAGTCATTTTAAAAGCAAAAATACCAAACATTTACTGGTTCCAGCTTCTCCAGTGTGAGGCTTTGCTGCTTTTCTTTGTCATATGTCAAAGTAAATAAAATATATTTAGGTTTTAGACAAAGCAAGACACCTGAAGACCTTACTTGTGCATTTTTCACTACTTTTTTGATATTTCTTAGACTAAGATAGAATGATTAATAGAGAAAATGATCTAGAGACTAATCAATATTGAAAATGATCATTACTTGCAGCCCTATAGTTTATACATGTAGGCTGTATAATTTCATAAAAATGTATATTTTAACCTCCTTCTGCGATGTATTTTGACTCATGGTGGTTGTATCATAATTGAATGTCTTCCTATGATGTGTGTTTTAAAGGTAATCAGTGAGTATTTGTGTGATGTTTTTGAGAATTTACACCCTTTAGAGAGCTTTGGATATAAGATATAAGTATTTTTATTGACAGACTTGTCACAATAATAATTGGACCGAAAGAGAAGGTGGAGTCTCTCTCTGTTCCCGTGCGCGTCCCCGTGAGTGTTGTGTTGGCGGGGTCTTGCGGTCCCTCCCCTCCCATGCTCGCCCCCCCCCCCGAGGCGCGTGTCCGCCGCGGCCCAGTGTGTCCGCCAGGGGGCAGCTGTGTCTCGGTCTGAGGCTGCGCCGCTCCCGCTGCATCACAGAGAGGAAAATACCACCAGATGGCGGTTTAGGATTGCTGCTCTTCTCTCAAGGCGCGGTTCCGCTCGCACGGCCAATTTTCAATATTAAAATACGCACAATATTAAAACGAAAATCGATTTATTATTTCGGAAGGTGATAATCGATTCGGGGATGGTCGTTAAAGGTGAGTGTCTTGTGTTTTTGTCGTGTTTTGTGCGGTGGGAAGGAAGACGGAGCACAGATTAAAGATGGTGGACACAGACAGGGAAGACTGGTTGGTTGGGGGATGGGCGTTAGCGGCTAACGGAGGTGCTTTCTCTCTCTTCCTCAGTTACGTTATAGCCTAGCAGAGCCATTAGCTTGCGAGCTAGTCCCAAAATTTCGGCAAGGCAACTTGCTAGAGGGGCAAGTGGTTGCCGCAGCGGCGGCCTGTTTCGCCACCAATTTCCATCCGGCGCTGGAGTTGAGCTTGTCAACAAATAAAGAGCCATGCGGTGTGACGTGTTTTCTTGCTCTTTGCAAGGCAGGATTCAAAGCATCACCTTCTCTCATTTGCACAGCCGTATTATGATTGTACGTTACAGTATTGCCCTCCTGCCGTGCGGTGCTTTCTTTGGTTAGGTTTGTCATCAACGGAAATAACCACGTTGTTGTTGACTTTGTTGTTATCAGCCCATGGCAGTTTTGCTCTTTACATACTCAGAGATGTATAATATGAGATGTGAACGTGTTCCTAGTTGCCACTTTTTCTTGTGTCAACATCAGCATCGCAGCTCCTTCTTTGCCTTCAAGTTTTCAGAGTGTGGTGGTGACTTTTCACACGGCTAATAAACGTGTTGCGTTTTTAATGAATGACAGCACGTGATTGCTTTTTAGTATAATGTTTGCAGGGTGGGCTCCTGCATGTTTCACAACATTATTATGGCGCTTCTTTCCCCTTCCCGCCCCCTTCTGTGCGGGAAGCAGGCAACACTGAGCGGGGAAACATGATTCACATCAGGGGGGATGGGCTCCAACACCAGCCATCTCTACAGGTCGAAGTGGTCTCCAGTTCTGGTCGTCCCTCCCCTCCCACACTGACCTATGCACAGCTCACCCTGTGCGGTGCATTTAGGGATAGCTGATAGTGGGTCAGAGTGCCTCCTGACAGTGAGGATGAATCTCAGATTGTTGCATAACTGCTTTGTTTACAGTCAGCCATGTGATTATTTTTTCTTCATCCAGGCTGTCTTGGATTGCTATCTGCAGCCTGCTTGCCTGCCAACTTGTCTTCCATAGTCACTCACTGTTTCCACCCCATACTGCACAAGTCATATTTCATTTATCCTGCAGAACAAGTTAAGCAATACATGTTGGACATTGTGAAAATGGCGTTTGCATGTGTGTTTAATGGCATTTATGATGGCCCTTGTTCACAGTTTAGAAGCAGAACTATTCCTGTTGTGTTGCTGACCTATTTTATAAATGAATGGCTGCTGGAAATATATTATGCATGAGTGTTATCACAAGTTCAATATTTGCCCAACATTTATTGTGAAGTAGCAAACATCTCCATTACCTTTATTCTGAAAACATGTTGAAAATGTAGCCCTTTTAATAATTAATAGTTGTTTAGCAGATATACGTATACATACATATATTTGTATATTGTGATATAAAAATTATTTTGCATCATTAATTGAGACATGTCTGTTTTTGGCAAATCCAGCTATTAAGTAGGCCTACCTGACACATTGAGTACCTCGTAACATTGATGCAACAATCATATAAAAAATCAATATTGCCATAAGCTGCTCATTGATTTGCAGCATTGCAGAAAATTCTCTAAGACACCCAGAGATGTTGAAGTGAAAGGGATCGCTACCATGGTATAAACAGTATGGATACATCTTTGATGGTTGACAAATTTATATTGTCTTTTGGTATAAATCATCATATTTCCCATCCCTAACATTATTCATTGAGTTTAATCTAGTTTTGTCCTGAAATGCCTGTTTATTTTTCTATTCTATTATTCCACACAAACACCTGAGGCTAGTAAATGACTCAAGTCCAGTGAGAAACTGGAAGTGAATGTGATCTATATATCTATCTATATGTAACGTCCTGCTACAGTCACTCAAGTGCAGTGGGGCAACAACTGTTTGGTATAATTATTACAGCAGGTCCTGTTTTATTGCCGTTTAGTCTCTTGTACACTAACTGTGAACCAGTTTTTCCATACATACATTTTATTTGGGTGGCATACCCAAAGAGATCTGTCTCCCCTCAAAAACTTATTTGCGTATTTATTATGTCTTCTTTCAAAATTTTGCATGTAAACCCAACTGAAGGTGTGAATTTATTGAAAACTTTGCTGGAATGGCGTAGTCATGTTCATCTGTATAGACAGGAACATATTAGACATTGGTTAACTGAAGATATCTTGGCTGCTGCTCTTTTATTGCACCATGAGGATCCTTCAGTGTGATATGTATAATGTCATTTGAGATCCTCTCCTCCCACACACACACACACACACACACAGACACACACACACACTGTGACCTTTGTCCCTCTTCCATGTAAAGAGTCACTGCAGGCCTCATGCTTTGATGCCAGCGCACAAACTAGTCAGATTACATTGCAGATGTTGTTTACTTATTCATCAAGGAACACAAATAGGCTATTGTCTGTTGCTGTAGTACTTGGACACTAAATACACACAATTATAGTATTATAGACATTCATCATTAAGGAAGACAGTTTATTTGGCTCTCAAATTGTTGGTTTAGATACTCGAGATACTCACAAATGGCTTCATCCCTGAAGAAGAAAACCACAGAGTTTCTAAATATCCACTCAGTTTTCCTTTCTGTTTGTGGAGTACAGTATTAAATAATCATACACCAACCTGTCCTTGCCTTGGGCTGACATTCTGCAGCATTTCTTGCATAACTTTCCTAAGGTTGCTGATGTGAAGAACATGTCATTGTATAAACCTTTAGATACTGGTGAATAATCCCTCCTCCTCCGTCTATCCCTTGAATTATCTGGCTCTTCCCATAGTAAGCCTATAAAGGACTGAGAATCCCATAATGGTTGTTATTAGTAGTATACACACATACTATAGGTTGTTATAATTTTAAAGGTAATAATGGGCAGTAGTGAATATGTAGTGGGTATTTGTTTTGAGGAGTTTCAGGCAGCTTCTGTTAAGAGAATTTACTTTATAAATGCATTATAATGAAAGCAAGATACTGTATGTATATTCTGTAAAATTATTTAAAAAAATAAAGATATTAACAAGTATTGTTTAAGACAATGAATCAAATTGGAAAGAGCAGACCTGGATTCTGCCTTATGAGGCTCTCACCGCTCAACAGCAGTGTGCTTTTTGTTAGAGCCATATGCTTATAATGACACAGCTCAGGAGATTATGTAATGGGTTTGACATTTGTCAGAGCCTATTACACGCTGACCTTGATTCAAGAGGTTGGCTATAGAAAGAACAATATTTCCTGTTCGTATTGTTGTCCAGCCTTTGGCCGTTTTCAGCACAGTCGAAGGAATGTCAAAGAAAAACTAAATATTGCTGCCATCTGCCCCGTCAATTAATATATTAATCATATAACACAAATTTAAGCAAATACACTAACTGAAGAGAAGCACAGTGATTAGAGATACTTTCACTAAATATAAGATCAAAACAGATTTTTGAAAATATAAGAAGAGGGTAGGAATTTTAAACCTTATTGTCTTAGTGAAACGGTGGTGCTGCAATAGTGTGATTTTTTTTAATTTTTTTAAGCCCTGAATCTTGCTCATGTGAATGTGCAAAGACACCTACGTAACGCTTTCTAAAATAGTTTTGACACCCCTGGCTGGTTTAAGACTTTCCTTGTGTTGTGGTTTCCTGTTGTGTAATTAGCTGCGTTGCTGCTGTCAGACCTGTTGACTTTCACTTTTTTCTTCTTGGCAACTCAGGTGGTCAAGTCTGGAATAAGATTGCTGTAAAGCCAAGCAGAATTTGTTTACTTAACTGTAGGCTGCTGAAATGAGGTCCGGCAATTTAATTATTAAATTGTTGACATGGCTCCTAAATGGTAGCAGGTTTCTGTGGTTTAAATGAACAGTTTTAATATGTTTTTATCGTGTTACTGCTTCACACGTACACAATATCATTTCAAGGCAGCCTCATTACGCAGACATTAGAGGGATGTCACCCATTGGTTCTGACCTTTTTAAAGTCATTGCACAGAAAACTCAGGCCCCATTAAGTTAAATATTGATTTTTTGCAAATGTCATGCACAGCAGAGTGTGATCATCTAAGAAGATATGCCAAAGTGTGAAGAGCTGTGGGCCAACGAGTAAATTTCATTAACTATGAGAAGTGGGGGTATGATATATAGCAATGTTGTCACTTTTCCTTAATTCAAGTAATAATATACAGTGCCATTAATTGTTCATACACAATTTATTAAGTCACCGTTATCCACTCTGTCAATATGCTAGTGGCAGCATATAAAACAAACCTTAAAATATTTGGTAATCCATAGATTTTCTGCATTAAAGTACAATCCCCAAGCCCTCCGTAACTCAAAGAGGACAACAAGGACACAGCACCAGCTGGCGACCACAGCATGTGTACTGGCTGGGAAGTTTCCCCCTGTAGATGTTTATACTATCAAATCAGATTACATGGATATTTCTGGCTTGAAATCTAAGTGATAACGAATGCCAGGTGAGATTTACAGAGGGTCAGGGCTTATCTTTTACCACATGGCTAGAACTACCAGTGGTGTAGTAATTCTAAATATTACTAAGCTGTCAGGCCAATTGTAAAGAAAAACTGCATCAGATAACACAGTAATGCAGCGTTGATATAATGATGGGTCAGATAATGTGATGAAAAACGATTATTTTCCATTTTCCAGCTTCATAAAGGAGGCAAATCTGTAGTCAGAGGGTATTTGTTAGAGTAATGCTATTCAGCTGTCAGGTTGAGCAGTAATGAGACGAGGTGTGTGTGTGTGTGTGTGTGTGTGTGTGTGTTTTAGACGTTTGTGATGTCTCCCTGGTATTCCTACATGGCTCAGTGGTTGCATGGCTGTGCAAGCTGCTTTTACCTGCAGCTGATGCACTAGTGTGTTTGCCGATGCAGCCAAGCTACCGACTGGCTGTGGCTATTACTAGTTTTAAAAAAAAGAAAAGAAAAGTCAAGAATGAGAAAACACTACCAAGGCTTTACTTTCCAACATCAAGACACTTCTCTTCCAGCTCACTGCCGATATATGTATAAAAACGGCAATTATGAATCTCAGTATCATGAGCTGATCCTTGGTTCCTTGTACAGCTTTACTACACGTATAATAATGCAAACTCACTGTTTGTAGTTGGGTTTTTTTTCCTAACAAAGCCTCCAAATGAGGCTGAGCTGACTCCTCTGGCCTGGAAAATCTGTGGTTAGCTAGCTTTACACTTATCTCACTGAACAGATGTGGAAAGTAACACTTAAAGTCCAACTGAAATTATATTGCATTTTTTTGTCTGCTACAGCACACATCTGCTCTGTAAATCATTTGTCCTGTGTTCTCCTTTGAGAAACAATCAGAAACCAAAAGGGAGAAATTTGTATTTTTCAGTTTCATGATGGCGCCCCCTAGTTTTGCATTAATTTGACAGAATGCGGTATCCGTCTACGTAGATGGAGATCGTATTTCGCTACAGCCAATCAGATCTTGCGTAAAGCAGCAAACCAGTTTGCAAGCTAGATAGCCAATAAGTTGCTCAGCTGCAGCACATTAAACAGCATGTAAACGTACCTGCAAATGTCACTTTGGTCCAGTTATCATTCAAAAGCTGCAGTTACTGGTTAAATTGACAAATATGGTTTTATATGTGAGACATACGCTTATAAAATATGATGTATTGTTGGAGGTTAAACTAGCAGCAGTATGTGGAGCACTTCAAAAGCTACAACATTAAATTACTACTTATTGTTACATCACTTGGATCATAATTCTCAAATGGCCCAATGGGATGTAAATCCATGGTAACACAACACAAACATAAACAAGGTAATTACTGTAATTCTGAATAGTGTGAATGTGATTTGTGATGATGTGTTAATTAGGTGTCTGTTCACCTTGTTCAAGCTGACTGCAACCACAAACTTTTCTCTCACCGGCAGCATAATGAAGGTGAAACATTACTGTATTGTTATTTCCATCCCTTGAAAAACATCCAATTAAAATGCTAAAGCAGTGGTATTTTTCAGTTACAGTTCAGCTTATATAAAGCAATGAAATCCCTTCTATTATTAGCCCACTTGCATCAGAAATGTGATGATATATCTGGAAGTGTTTTTTACCATGAAAACAGGTAGTGCAGATATATTGAGCGGCTGTTATTTCATGAAAATTATTTACAGAATAAGTCACATTAGACAGTGAAATTAGCGTATTTTGGCATTCATTGAAAAAAAGTGTAGTTCCCCACTTTATTACAGGATGTTTAGTTGGATGTTTTCTGCCTTCTGCTGTCAGGACAGTGAGGAAGTGCTGCTCCCGCCTGTGTTTGGATTGCCTGCTGATCCTGACAGCAGTTCATTTTTACATCAGCGCTGTAAAGTGGAGCTTTGTAGACTGGAACACCTTATTAAAGCCTGAGCCTCAGACAGACGGCTCAAAAGAAAAGCCTGCCACCAGTGCTTCACTCACACTGAACGCAGGGGAGAGTTCAAGGTGGTGTGAACACTGAGCCGAAGCAGATGCAGGTTTCTGTACATTCGCATTTTGGTGAGGTAGATATTTTTCAGAATGAGTCTTTTATAGGATAAGTTATAATTGCTGATAAATACTGTACATAAATAAATGCTTCAACATCGACATAAAACAGGATTACAATGTGTTGTTCAATGTTTATATAGTGATTATAAGTACTTATAAATGCGAAATACAGAAATGCAATCTCAAGTTGCGTATTCAATAAATCAAACTGTATTTGTAGAGCACCTTTCATACAGGTTAGTGCTATTCAAAGTGCTTTACAGATGACTGACAAGTTGATAATATGTACAAATGTAAATAGTAAAACAATTTGAGACTAAGTACACAAGAAGTTTCAACGGTTTGGAGCACCAAAACTAAAAGCTAGCTCACCAAATACTGCTCATTTGTCAGTTTCCTAATTCTTGGGTGGAAAGAATTTCTTTCCCAGCGCTGGCCAACAGCATGGTTGTGAAGTGAAAGTCCTGTATTTGCATAAACATTGATTGAGATATGTGAATTGTGCCTGTGTCCCCTCAAGGAGTGCAGTCCATAGTTAGACTAAGATAGAGAGGTTATGATACGTTATTGATCTCTGTGGGGCAAAGGCAGATATTGACAACTTGCTTATAGTCTCCTAGGCTTGATGTTTGCGGGATAAGTAAGTTCTCGCCTTGGCTGTGGAGGGTTTTCACTCGTTGTTTGGATGCGCACAGCCAGATCTAAATTTGGCACCAGACCAGACCTGCAAATCCTTCAGGTGTCATTTATACAGGCGAGGTTAACAACCAGCATCAAGCACCAGCAAATACAACCTCCTCAGCATCGGTTGTGGCAGTGTGTGTCTCAGCAGTCAGTGTTATTTGTACACACTCTTACTAAATATTGATTTGCTGTCCTGTGCCAAGTCAGTTCTGTGGCTGTGCCGAGTGGAAATGAAGTGGTCGCAAAAAAGAATGGAAATTTCAGCAAAGTTAGCAACTAAACGGGGCTTCCTCTCAGGTCTGGAAACAGTAAATGTACCACATATTTATTGGTACTGGAAACGGACATCATGAGAAACCTTTTACCATGTTAAAAAAAACTAATTGGTAGTCTCACAAAAAAGTCTGCATAAAAACTAAATTCTGGAAAAGTGTTTTAGAGCAGAAAAAGGAAAAGGACTCATGACTAGAAAGACTGAAGTCTCATTCAAGTGGAGATGTGACGGGCTAGATTTACTCTCTACTCTGCCCTGAGACATCATTGGTTTGTACCACTCAGACCCCATCTGCTCTTTCGGCCTGTGTACAGGGGATTAAGGGGTTTCCCTGCCCACACTGGCTGACTCCAACAGATTATTTACCCGTAAACCTCCTTCCTTATTCCCTGCTGACTGCATATTATCCTGCCAGCATTATCCGCATGTAAACCAAACAGTCCAACACAGTATCAGACAAAACCCCACTGCAAACAGTTGTAGTCAAGGTTAGACAGCCTTGTTTGAACACCATCTACAGCGGCTGATGGACTTTAACAGGGCTGTGATACAGTATATTATTATTACACATGTACCACTATTGGGATTTTATTGATTTGTCCTTCATTCACCACAGATAATATTAACTGGAAAAGTGTTTTGCTTTTTACCGGTTAATGACGGTACGTGTAGCCTTCATGCTGTGAACTGACTGAATAAAAGTGAAAGTATATGACCAATTCCTACTTCTTAAAATGTATTTTGCAATGTCATAGATGACTTGGTGATGTATCCTACCTAAATGTCATACAATATAATGGCTCACAAAATAATGCATGCTCATCAGGGTACCACTGTCATTGTAGACTAGGGCTGCAGCTAATGATTATTTCATTATTGATTTTTCATTAAGTCTATGAAATGTCAAATAAACGGGGGAAAAAAGGCCCATTACAAGTTCTAAGGAGGCAAAGTGAAATCTTGAAATATCTGGTTTTGTCAGTCCAAAATCCAAAGTTATTGATTAAACAGCTGTAACGGTGTATGATAGCATCAAGACATACCCAGTGATTCACATCCCAGATTTACATTCATGATTCACCTCCATGTGCCTTGCAGTAAAAATGCTGATTTTCCACTTGGGCTTTTAGAATGGGATTGACTGAGTGGTCTCCCCTACTTGGCTCTGTGCTCTTAACCCAGCCAGGCCTGGCAACGACCACAAACTGCCAAAGATTCAACAGGGCAAGCTGTTTTACAATTTGGAAATGATGATACCTCAACTCTAGAGTGTCCTACCAAACTCAAAGATACTAAATTTGCTGTCACATAAAATAAATAAAAGCAGCAAATCCTCACACGTTAGAAGCTGGAAAACGAGAATGTTTCGCATTTTTTGCTCACAAGATGACTTAAATGATTAATCAATGATCAAAATAGGTGTTTGTTATCTTTTCAGCTGTAAATACAACTACCAGTGATCACTTACATGATTAATTATCTTATATCTAATATAAGATAAAAGCCCATTTAAACTGTTAAAAAAGCAGAGAAGACACTAGTATTTATATTTTATAAATGACAGAAATGATGAAGCAATTTATCAAAGTACATTTTCTAAAATTTGACTAATTGCTTATAAAATTTGTCTCTGAGCATTTTCAACAACACACCACAAAGAGATCATTCCTTCAAACAGCTCCCTGCAGATGAAACTGTCGCGCGTTCCTAGCAGGAGAGGTTCAACTCAATAATTATTGAATGTACCAGCTCACTATGAATCCAACATGTTGCTGTTTTCTTTTTTTAAAAGTTCCTCCTCCTCTTTGTCTTGCCATTTGTGTCAGACACCTGGCTGGGATTTACATACACCAGCTCCTCGAAGTACTGTTTTCAATCAGCCATCTGCTTCAGTCAAAGCTCACGAGAGTCTCTTCTTCTGATTCTCTCACCCTCAGTCTATATCTGGACAGTCATTATTCCCCTCAGCTTCCCGTACATTATTGCTACATAACAGCTTTTCTTTTGCTTTGACACCTGCCTGCTCAGATTAGCAGGCATCTCTCGCTCCTGTGAAGTCTTCGGCGTGCCGCTAGATCATTAGGAGGTAATAATCGGTGCGTGCAAGGACTAATGGCCTCCGCAAGTGGTGTGTGTGTGTGTGTGTGTGTGTGTGTGTCAGTCTGTGTTTGTGATGTTTGTGTGTGTCCCGCCCCGTCCTTCCTCTTTCTCCCCCTCTATTAGAAGTGAATGTGAGGCAGACTGAAAATCTGGGCCAAGGTGAGAGAGAGCCCAGACAGATAAGAGAAGAACAAATGAGTCTCTTTTTCTTTTTCTACTCTGATGCTCTCTCCTGCTGCTCTCCCCCTTTGTGCTGCTGTCACACTTTCTCCCTCTCTTTACCCACCTTACCCCTCCTCCCATTTGCCCCCTCACTCCCACTGTAAACCCCCCCACACCCCCTTCCCTCCTTGCTCTCGCGGCTCCATTTTGCGTCGGCTGCAGCCAAGCAGGCAGCCATTGCACAGAGAGGGGGAGAAACATCTTTTGCCTCTTCTCTTTTATGCCGCTCCATAGCCTTGCCCTTTTTCTCTTATGATCTATTTATCCTTTATTCACAGAGGTGGCTCTCTGGAGATTGGAAAAAAAATCTATTTTTCAGCAGAGATCTTATCACTTTGTGCAGTTCACACAGCATCCTTCCCCTCCCCTCCTCTTTGCTAAGATCAGGCTTTGTGTGCTGCAGAGAATGAGCATATACTGTTTGTAGCAATAACAGATGGCTGTGTGTGTGAGTGTGTGTGTGTGTGTGTGTGTGTGTGTGAGTATGAGTGACTATGTGTCTGACTCTGTAACTCTCTGTGTCGGATGGGTAATCTCCCGTGTGACATAATCATAATCTGGTTAAACCAGACGGCCACAGTTGGCCTCAAGGCTGTTCCACATTATAAGGCCAAGGCTCTCTGGTCTCAGTATGTATGGGGGCTGGCAGCATGATAAAGTGCAATTATTGTCTTGGTGGTTCAGCTCGTAGCGGTGGCCCAGAGGGACCGATTGTGGTTCAAGCTCTCGAGTCAGGCTCTGGTTGGCCTTCATTGTGGAGAGGTTTTAAAAAGCATGAGAGCTTGCTGATTCTTTTTATTCTTTCTTTGTAGTCGTTTAGACTTTTATGACAGACCTGTTTTTTTGTTTTGACTTTGATTATAAGTCGGGACTTGAGATTCCACACTCACATTTTCTCACACCTCCATTCATCACATGAGATCAAATTAGCTTGGTGCCCCACTAAGGCTTCAAGTGATTATTTTGATTATTGGTCAATCTGCTGATTACTTTCTTCAATAATCAATTAATTGTTTGGTCTATAAAGTATTTAAAAAGACAAGCTGACATTTAAAGTGCTGCAATGTACTCTCATAGCAACATTATTGGCCTCAGCACGCAGCTGTTTTCAGTGAAACTGTATGCTACCTCCTCACCACCGAGACAAGGTTAGCAACTAGCTGCTGAATAAAAGGGATCATTTAGCTGCTAACGAGCCAGATATTTCCCTCAGGGGTTGGTAGAGACCAAAACAGAGCTGAATATGAGTGTGAATATTGGTCTTGCATTTGCCAGGTGACTCCAAATTAATGCTAATGTTGCTTCATATCTGCTGGATGTCTAAATAAGCAGCTGTTTGTCAGCAGATTAGCAGTACATTAAACAAAAAGAGAAAGACACAAAGATTTATGACATAAATTTGCTTTAAAATGATCAAAATTGTTGCCAATTTATTTTCTGTTGATCAACAAATGGGTTAATCTACTAATTGTCTCAGTGCTGGTGTAGTCAAGGGTAAACAAAGACTACTTTTATGATACTACTTTGTACAAGTTTCTGGAGCTTGGTCAAACATGTACATCCTTTTTCCCCCTCTTGGAAGTCAAACACCACCTCTAGATCAGTAATGACACGCTCTCTACTTCCGGCTTCACACGTCTGGCCATAAACAAATTCAGTGTTACATATTCACATATTTACCAGTGATGAGGATTTGTGGCAGCAGGACGATTTCAGTTGCAGAAAATACTGTCTCTAATGTGGAGAGTTTACTGAAGCACCCTCATGCTAAACAATGTTGTAATGTAGGTTCAGTAAAGGGATTAGTGAAGTGCACACAGTATAATTTAAAAGCAGTATGGATGAACAACCTTTATAAATAAATCATTATGTCTGCCTTGTATCATTTTAAACTACATGTTTTTGAATTGTGAGAAGTGAAGGACATGTATTTCAATGATTATCTGTCCTGGGTTGTAAAGGCGTTGACATCACTTTATTGTAATTTTGATTTGAGCTGGCAGGTGTTAGATTGAACACATCATCAGACCAAATAAGAGCTCTCCCAGCTCTGCCTTTCTGTAGTTGACAGGACTTCATTTCTGCAGCCACGTAGACGTGGAAGTATGCAAGGCGTCGTGCAGCTTAAGTTGAGAAGTGCACATGCATTAAAGCTATTGCTATTACGTGATGTATGCCTTTGGTCTGCTGAGTCACAACAACTTCCTGGTTGTAGTTGGTTATTGGTGCAGCATGTACAGATCATGCAGGTTACTGCCTGCTGTTGTCACCTTCTGCTTCTGTTCCTATTTTCACAGGCAGATCAGTTGTGTCTGATCTTCCAGTGTATCTCTACCTGTTGGGTTTGCACCTGTCTTGATATTTCTTCCCTGACTGCCTCTCTGTCTTTGTCTCGAATGCTTTGCACTGACTAGCAGACATTTCATCTGAAGCTGTTTCCCATTTCCTACTTGTAGTTCACGCATTGACATCGTAACAGTGGGATATGAGTTCAAAGCTCCTTTCAGACATGTGCCCCTTTCATGTTGACGGCAATTTATGTCTGAATGGCCCTTTTTGTATAAAAGTCTAAACAGCAATCTCAGTAGGTCTATGTTACTAGTGACATTTTTGTATCATCTTCAACACGGCAGAAGTCTGAATTAAATGCCATCAGATTAACATAAAGGCTGCAGCAGCACAAGGTGAGACATGCAGAGAGAGAGATTAAACGCATGCCTTGTACTGCCTTCTAAGATCACTGTAATAAATGTATTATCTCAACCGTCGTCTCTTCTATGCACAAAATCAGTTATAAACTAGGAAACACTGTGAATATATAAAACATACAGATAAAAACTTACAAAATAATCAGACCAACAGTCTCTTCATGTATTTACAGTGTTTATTCACACCAACTGCATGGATGATTAAATATCCAGCAGAATGATTTTACAACATTGGAGCAAATAGGAATCAAACAAGAGTCCCAGCTTAACGTCTTGTTATTCAATGCTTGTGCGCTCTGCTATTTTAAAACAGGCAGCGGAATTCGCTATCAAATAACATTAAGTGATGAAACTGATGTGAAAATGTCTCAGTAGTAGAGCGTCCCTCTGGCTCACCGTGGTCAATAATTAAGGCTTCAAAGGCAAAATAAGTTTTAAAATTGATAAGAGATGCGGCCTGTGAGAGAACAGAAAACGCTCTGCTTCCTAGCAATCATAACTTTTTTTTTAACTGGCGTCTCTTTCTAAGGTAAAAGTCACATATGTCTGAATGCCATCACTTTAACAGACAGATGAAGCCAGCAATGTTACATAGTCTGAAAATGGCTCATGATATTGCACATTACTACTACACATTATTACTGAAGAAATTACCAAGACAAACAAGAGAGTGAGACACAAATTGCACGATAGTGGGCCTGCCTGAAGGCAAAACGCAACAGAAACTTCTTTTCCTTCTTTATCGTTGTGGTTACTTACTTTAATTAAAAACAGCAGAGAGTGAAATTCTGAGCAGCTCTCAGGTTCAGTATAAGTGACACATTTGGCAAAGCTGGGTGGCCTCTACCAAATGTATAATCTGACAATATGACCTCAGCTGGTCTTAACCTGACTTACACCAGCCCTCTCTGTAAATGAACAACTGCCAGCAGTCAGTTTGATTCATTTGCACTGTTCTGTGCAAATCTATTATAATTAAATTAACTCTGGCTGTAAAAAGCAATTCCACATTAACACATCTAGGCTTTTTTTGCTTTGTCATTTGATTTATTTTGCTAGTTTCATTCTGTGGTTTGAATTTACACACGCACTCCAGAAAGGTCACTTCTGTTTTCTGAATAGGACTTGTGTTATTCTATATGTTCATCACCACGACAAAGACATCGACTCAGATCTCCGTTTCCTTCTTCTCTACTTTGTAGTATGAATAAGATACTTCCTGCAGACTGCCACACCTTTCAGACATTAACCAATAAACAAATAAATAATTTATTGTCAGGCTGTTGTGAACCATAAATGCTTTAATGGCAACATTATCTATATCTGGTTATTCATTATAGCTGGGTGCATGTCCACATAATGCCTGACCTTTTGAATGAGTGAATAGCAGTATCTCAAAAGTGTACGCTGTAATCTGAAATGTGATGCGATACTCACAAATGTTCTCCATGTGCGAGTATTAAAGTCTGTTGCTGCACATTTAAAAGATGCTCACACTTTTCCATCTGTATTTGTCCCCCTGTATGAGTCTTTCCCCTTTTCCCTTTGATGTATTTTGCAGATCTGAACTGTGAAACCGCAGGTCTGTTGCAATGAGATACCAGCATGGTAGAATAAGCACTATCTGATGCAGTAGGATTCCTGGCTGAAGCATTTTCAGTAAAAAAGGTAGCTGGTGCTCGGTATGACAGGCAGAAAGGTCTGGGATGACTGAAACATTTAAAGATGGCATGTTTTACTAATCATACCGTTGCATGGACCTCGTTGGCCCTGCAGACCCAGAATGTTAAACTGCTGACTGCATGTTGGCCACTTGCCAGAGCATCTTGTAGAACAGACACGTCCTCAGATTTACCAGTTTTCCTCCAGTGGTTTGTGATGACAGGCACTATATTATCATATTTAATTATAGAAGTGCATCATATGTCAGTTACAACCACTGGTTGCCATTCACTGTGCTGCTAAGCCTTTCTTGTGAGTGCTTCTCTAATTATATTTGTGCAGCAGCTTACAGCTTCTCACTCAGTCTCACAGGCATAATGCATATGTCTCTGGCCAGTTTATTTAATGAAATCCATAATATACAACCTGAGTGTAGCTGTCAGAATAAAATGCTTTTTTGTGCACGTGAACCTGATTAATTTAAGTTCTGTCACTGGCGATGACAATTCTTTGATTATAAAGGCTGCTTGATGTAAGTAATGATCAGTCCATTCCACACTATCTTGTACCAATACTCAATCGCCTGTGAATAGAACTGCGTATTGAACATATTGAACACTACCATATTGTGTCTATAAGGCAGAGTATCAAGAATTTAGATTCTGCTACAGTTTTGTTTATCAAGTTAAATGCTTTGACCTCAAATTGTTTGATTGTTAAGTAGTAGATACAGTAGATGAATGACTGAAAGGCGAAATGTGTGTTAAAAGATAAGTAAATAAATTAAATTGAAAAGAATTTGTTAATTTCATACTTAACTCAATTTCAGCAAAGATTTTGTGAAGTACAACTGACCTTAAAACTTATATATAATTTGGCTTATTTTGTCAAATAAAAATTTTTAAAAGTTCATGTAGAAAAACACGTTTATACTCAATATACCTGACCGGCAACAGACTAGTTCATTAGCTTGGGGTCTTTGACTGGCCCTACGCCGGGGAAATATTGCATGACCCCAACAACTGAAGTATTTATCAAATAAAACTTAAAGGTTTAAAATTCATTGGCAAGATGTATCAAAATTTTTATAAAGATCATAAAGAGAATAACATTGTCCTAACTTGTGTGAAGTGTGATAGCAACAGATGTTTCGCAACAATAACCCTTTTTTGTGTGTTGCAAGTAGAGATCTGAGTTCACACAGTGTTATAAATCAACAGAGGTAATTATCAGAGTAAGCTGTGAGGAAACCTTCCTGAATTACTCTCCAGCTCAGAACTACACATGCAACTGTCTGACTTGATTGCAGGCTATTTGTCATGCTTTCAGCTGCTGGGATGTACTTTACAACACAGACATGAAAATGTCTGGAGGGCTGTAAGACGACTAACCAGGTGGTTCAGACGTTCACATACACTTTTGTCTTTTTCAGTGTTTCTCCCTTCTGGCATTTGTAGGAAACAGCTACTTCTGCTCTGACAGACAACATCCATCTATTTAAGGTTTTATCGACTTTTGTTTATCATTTCATTCTGTTTTACGCACACTCTGCTCAAGAATGTTTTTCCTCATAATATACATGCATACAGTCAGAGGGGTCAAAGCACAGTATGAGGCATTTGCTTTCAGGACCTGCTGTCTGGAGGATTGACCCTCTCATTTCCCAGTCATGGGGATGACCCCTCAGGTCATCAGGTCCACCAAGATTCAAGTTAATTGAATCCATTTAAATCCATCCGGGGTTAAATTAGTCTCCTACCCTCTGGACTTTCAGACACTGCTGCATTACTCTCGGATAAACCACAGATGAGTAGAGACGCCTCAATCTGTCTCTTGCTCCCTACGACGTCTTAACACTGTCATAAAGTGCGGTGGTAAAAGTACATCGAGGACACCACAGTGTACCAGGGAGGGGAGGAGATACGTAGCATGGTTTACAGATAACAGCTGAGGCTGATTTGGGTTAAATTCTCCGCAAGCTGATAAATCGCTTTTGAGAAAATAATGAAAGTGGTATATGGCCATTGAGCAGAAAATGACTTAATTTGAGGTCTGTACTGGGTATGTTGCTACGGAAACCAACCTTGTAAAGACGAGCGCTTTGCAGGGGTTAACATCCATTTGTGCAGACAGAGCATTCGATCAGTTTTTAATAATTGAGCCTGCCAAATGATTGCACAAACCACTTTTGAATGTAGCCGTACAGACCGAGAAAAGGAAGTGTGAAAGTTAATCCACTTCAGTGTGAGCTCGATGTAACATCAGCTCAGCAAGTCAGCAGCTATAGTGTAGAGACGGGAGAGACAAAGTTAAGCAGCTTTAGCTTGTGCCAGCCTGTTGGAGCTCGGCAGAGCTGTACATTTGCTGAGCCTATGGCTGTAATCTAAAGAGAGAATAATGCCCTCGCAGTTTCTACAAGTTTAATTTCCTTCAGTCCGACTCTGCTAAGCACTGTCTTGTTTTAATTGTGGACTTGTCAACAGTTCATTAAGTAATATAGTGGTTAGTTTTCTCCTTAAATGGCATTCTCTCACCCAGCTTTTGTTTGCTGCAAGCACAGTGACTTTGCTTTAACATATATTAGTAGTCATGGTTGAAAATCTCCCTAAATAGCTTATTTATGTCATGTTAAATGTACTTGTTTGCCTGTCTGTTTGAAGGGCTGAGGTAAATTTGAGGAGATGGTGAGGGAACACACTCCCTCTGGCATGCAGTCGCGCTGTTATCTGTATGTGACGGCGGTCTTCACTTAAAGAAGCTCATCAGAGTAGAATTATTTTGCAGTTACGTTGAGCAATGGAAGTAATGATGCATAGCATTGTGGTAGAATGCATGAAAGGGGAAATGCTTCTTAGCTGTACGGAAATGATTAGTTGTTTTTTTGTCCATTGCCCAAGTATCTGGTAAACTCTTAAAATAATAAGTCTGGGGCTTAAGATAGTCAGCACTTTCTGTGGGACCCAGACTAAGAAAATGTAGTGCATCTCTGTGACAGTTTATTAAAACAGGTAATAACACTCTTGTCATGTGGAAACTCATTAATAATGTACCTGGTTATCTGCTGTGTGTCTGCTAAGACTCTTGTGGATGCTGCCAAAGAAATGCTATAAAACTAGGGTCAGGATTATTGTTCTGAAATGGGTCATGTGGGAGCCACAGATGATCATTTTCATATAATTATTAGCTACGTTTTTGGCTCTTTGATCTATCAAGTCCATTCCTGGAGTAGTCCTGACATTCGAGAGTACTCGCATCGTGCTGCTCTGAAGCTTGGATACATTTCATTTGATTTTAGGGAAAGAAAAACGAAGTTTCACCAGTGTGAGCTTAGACTTTGTGGCAATATTTATCCAAAGAGCATATAAGAAGTGAGCAGGACAGAAACAAAATGGAATGTGAAAGTAATTCTGACTTCCCTGCTAATCCTGATTTACAAATCACACTTCTGCTTCTTCAGTGTCAAGTCCCTAAGCAGAATTTAGATTTTAGCATATTCTGCTCAAATGTCCTGTATGTCTCTGCTGTTGACACTCTGTCCTCTTGTGGAGCTTGAATCTCTTTGTGCTTTCACCACCAGCAGCACATTTGGATGTTTTGCTTTGTGCCAGCTAAGCGACCTGAGGCGACACAAACACTGTAAAAACAAGGCTAATTATGTACTGTGGCTTAATTAACATGACAATAAAGGCATTGACTTGCAAACAGCTTGTAACTGTTTGACAAAACACACTGCAAGCCAGCGTTTCTGTTCAGCCTTTACACACTAGCGCAGCGAATCAAATGAGTATTATTTAGTGGACTTTAAAACGAAAAGATGCATTTATCTCTGTCAGGTTGTCTTGAGTTGTTCGTATTTCCAATCTTACAAGTAATTTCCATTTAAATGACCCATATATTATACAAGGATTACATTTTTTCTGGGTTATTCTCCAAAATAATTCTTTCAGTTCATCTTTCCCTTTATTTGTTGATTTTCTGTTTTTCTACTTTGTTCTGTCCTAATCCCATTTCATAAATTTACATATTCCTCTCATAGGTGGCCCCAGTGGGAAGTGTTAATACCCAGCTTTACTCACCAATGCAGGATCACTGTCTCATATCCTGAAATATTGACTGTACAGAAATAGCTCACAACTGTCGATTGGCTTTATTGATGGCAACTCGTACAGGAGGGCATGTACAGTATCTGGGCAACCATCCTTTTTTTAAATCTTTGCTTTTCCCCTCCTGATGTTGTTAGCAGTGAATCCAGTCTTGTTTGTTTTTTCTGTCTCAAAAGCTGCACAATTGTAGCCCACTGTATTGGGAACAGGGGCTTACTACACTACGTCTCTAGAGATAATGGCCAATTATAGCAGATGCAGTACGGGTTATAGTTGTCAGAAGAGCCAGCCAGCAGGGACCACGGCAGCATGAGTGTGTGTGTGTGTGTGTGTGTGTGTGTGTTACCTGAGTTTTCAGATAAATATTTGTAGGAGCAGCTCTTTCCGCAGTCATCCCCTTATTGTTATCACCTGTTAAATCCTCTTTGTGGTGCGTTAAAACATTTAAATACCAAGTGCAGCTCAGTGCTTCAAGTATTGTATGTCAGGGCTCCGTGTCCACCTGTCATGTCGTATTCGCAGCATTGAAACATTTATATGAAGGTAAAAAAAGTGTTGAGCTTCTTTGGCTGCTGGCAAGTGATGCTGAATCATTAAAAGCTGCGGTGGCACTGTGGTGTGATTGACCCTGCACTCCAAGGAGGGAGAGAGAGGTTTCTTTTGGGGATCAGTCGAATAACAAGATAATAAGCTGCATGCTATTTTGTGACCATCTTCCTTGTTGCTTTGTTGCTGATATTTTAGTACAGAGCTGTTAAGATGTGATTGATGGTTAGAATAAAGAACTCCTCTAGTTTGTTATTTTGCTAATGCATGGTGGTATATTTGGTATATTTCCTTTATGAGATTTTTTTTACTTTTTCCTTGAGATTGTAGCAGTATTATAAATGTCACATTTGTGAGAAATGATAAAGTCAGATTATTGTACACTATTTTCAGCCCAAAGAATCTCTTTCACAGTTGAAGGGCATGAAATGACCATGGAAGATATTCGCTTTGGTGAGAGGTACTTGTAAAACCAGATTTATGCTTTTCTGTCAAGGTGTCTTGGCAATCTCACCATAGAAGCCTGTGGCACTGGAATTGATTTATTACTTTGAATAAAATTTCAGCCGTTTTATTGTCATAGCACCGCCGCATTACTAGCTGGATGCGTCAAAAATCATCAGGTTATGTCATGCATTCATTATAGCCAAAGTAATTCTGTTTACAATCTATTATTAGCTTGGTGATGAAGCCTGATGACAGAAGTTTTGCCTCTGGAAATTGTTTTGCCTGCTGGAACACCAATTGTCAAATTAGGTTCAACTTTTTTTAGAAATATGCCAGATATATACGCTGGTCAACGCAGGGCCTAGGCAGAAGATGTTGGTCATGTGGCGTTCAGGTTAAACTGTTTTGCAGGATGTCACTGTGTTTGTTTTCTTGAAGCCACCTGTCTTGGCACCCTTGCTTTTATTTTACACTTTTACACATGATTCTCCTCCATGGATTACATTACTTCACCGTTTTGAGGTTTTAGATTTGTTGCAAAGTTTTAGCAATATCATGAACTGGATTGAATGGTGTCCATGAGGAAGGAAACACCAGGTTTAATTTTAGCTAGCTGTGAGACAAATATGTGTGAACAGAATCATCTCGGGGAGAGAAACTAATCTGAAAATAACTTTCTCCAGCGCTGGAGGAGTCCTGTAAGAGTCAGTAAGTCAGATTTCATGGGGCACTGATTGGATCTGTAACTGGTCCTGCTCTGTTCTGCCCCCCGCCCCCCCTTCACTGTGGTCCCTCCTGTCTCCACTCAGCCAATCAAATATGCCGTCACCGCCGGGCTTATGACCCACACAAGTTGCTATAGCAACGCCGGCCTGCCTCCTAGAGAACATGTCATGCATGTTAAGTGGTTCTCAGATGCTCACTCGTTGTCTCTCTGTCTTGCACTCTCTCTTAAGTAGACACATACACACTCACACTCTCACACACACACACACACACACACACACACTCTCACACACACACAGAGGGGATGAAGTGACTCGGCAGACCAGAGATAGTTAACATTAGGGCTCGTTTAGTGTCTCTGAAGCAGCACTTAAAACTGCACCGCCTATCCCCCCGGTGTGTCTGTTTAAGCATGAGTAGCTACAGTTACATGCTGAATCTCTTATCACTGTATGAATTTCTTACCACTGGTTTTGTGGATAAAATCAGAATAAAACTCAACTGCTTGACATGTTTGCATGTGTAGAGCGCAGCATTGTAGCAGACAAAGATGATATAAAAAGATGATATAAAAGTTTTTACTGTTCTTTAACATCCCAGATAAATATACTACTGTTCCTTCTGTGTTGGCCACTGTTTTCCAGTAAACCTAAAACCTGTAAAAGTCTCCAATAATAAATGTGCATTTTAGAGATTTTTCAGAAGCTCACCAACACTCAGTGTGTCAAAGCGAAACAACCTGCACACATTATTCGTTCCAAACAGAGAAGCCCATATTACATTTTATATGGCTATTAGCTGCCAATGTTCCTCATAAACCGGACAAGATTTCTGTTGGCCCCGCACTTTCTGTTTGAAGTGGCTACATGATGTTTTATTATTCCAGCTGGGCTGTAATTCATGTAATTTGTGTAGAGAATATTAGGGTTCAGCCCAGGTGAAGTGTCTGGACAGTTTTATTAGAGATCAAGCTCCCCTGAGTCTGTTTGACACCCCTTGAGATGAAATGTACACAGTGACACAAACATAGTATGCCGCAACCACCTGGAATGTCAGGGCACATGTTTTGAAATGCTTGAAGTAGAGAAGCTGCCCTCCAACCAGCTACCAGCCGTACAACTGTCTGCACTCCCACTGCCAGAATTAAACTCCTGTTCTGGCAGTGTTGTAAGTGTTACTTAGTGAGAACATTAACCCCGTCTTGTACTATTATATGTAAATAGTTAACTTTTCTTACTTCATTCTTTAATGCTGTATTTCAAGGCAGTTTGGATATCCATTTTGTGTTATAAATTGAGCAATCAGAGCCCACGATACTGCACGAGTGGTGTCAGTATGCGCCTTGAAATATTTGGCTTTCCTAATGGTGTTTTAGAGATTTGTGCTGCTTGCCCTTCATCCAACCAGCAGACTTTGGTGGCTGCCTTTTTTTCTTTTCTTTTCTTTTTTTTTTTTACCTTTACCTCCCTTGCAATATTTAAAACTTGTCCACTTGCAAAAAGAAAGCGCTGAAAAATGCACTGTGTATAAAGTGGATCAGAGGACACGTGAGGTAACCGCCATCTGTTAGGTTAAAGTAAACTAGAGCTGACGCACTTTCTTGCTGCTTTTCTTTAGTCTTCTGTGATAGTAAATGTAACACCTTTGGGTTTTGGACTGCTAGAAAACAAAACGAGGCATTTGAACTAGCATTTTCTCTCTAACCTGCTCGACCACTTGTTGATCAGTTAACAGGGACAACACAGCTCAGTTCAGGGCACAGTTTATGCTCCTGTGCAGAGAATATAATATCATGGCTAAGTCCAGTGTTTCTATTCTCATGTCACAGTGCAGCCAAAATGTAGTGAACTGAGTGAACAGGAAAGTGGTTTTACATGTATAATTCATGTTTCTGCTTCGGCGGTAACTGTTGTTATTTTAAAACTGTGATTTATTTATTTTGTAGAGTTTGTTTGCATTCATGCCATTAGAGTGAACGAGAGAAAGGGCGAGAGAGGTGCAGAGTGAATGCAGTTGGCAGCTTCTATCCTGTCTTCCAAAATTGAGGAACAGTTCAGGAGACTCACAGCAAATTATTCATAGGCTCCTGTTGAAGCTGCTACAATCTGTGCGTGTGTGTGCGGGTGTGAGAAAGCCAGAGAGTGTGCCAGTGTGTCAAGAAAATGAGGAAAGCCAATGTGCATCGAGGATTATTTAGTTGTTGTTTGATAATGGGTCAGGCAGGCTCCCAGCTTTCACACACACACACACACACACACACACACACACACACACACACACACACACACACACACCTTTTCCTGTTTCTTTATTTCGGTGTAGCTCAGGACTGAGAAAAATCATGACACAAGAATTGATTCAAATGTTGATAATCTGATGAAAGGGATGCAGAGGCATGTTGGGGTAGAAATAAGAGCAAGGCACTCAGAGGGATGATGGAGGTGGAGGTGGAGGCGGAGGTGGGGGTGGCATCTCCAGCAGTGGAGGGGAGAGTCAGCAGGTGGGACAGTGGTGAAATGACATAATAAGGGCAGTCCTGCCTGTTCTGTTTTGTGCTGTCAGTCATCTGAAGCTGCACGACTGCGGCGTTAATCCAGTCAGTTAACTACATTTTGTGATGGTTTATTATTAATTAGTTATAAAGTTATGCTAATTACCAGTCTCAAGTGTCAGCGATTGGAGGGGCAATATCATTTCACCGTGCGTATGGTGTCTTGCATCTACATCTCGATTATTTTCAGCTACCGCTGGCCCTCTTAATGATGTGAAGAGTTTTAGTGGGATTAATCTGCAAATTAAAATCACTCAAAATGATTAGACGAGACTAAATGAGGTGATGGTTCATTAACACCAGCATCTTTAATCATTGTCCTGTCAATTACAGCCAGACTTAGCGCTTCTCCACAACAGGGGTAGTTTAAAGTTTTAATATTTTCTCCATCATAGTTGGTTTTTGACAGGAATCTGTGCAGACCCTCAGGTGTTTCGTAGGTGTCCCCCTCTCCATGTTGTTTACCTCCACTGGAGGCGTTTTTTGTTTGTTTGCTCAAATCTCATCCCTGTGTCCCAATTCAAATTCATCAGTTTGTTTGTGCTGTGTCTGTGCCCCTGGCTGTAGTGGGTAGACACACTTTGTAGAGTACAAAACCAGCCAGGATGATGGAAATGAGTCTCTCCTAGGCCACCTGTTTATGTAACGTGGGTACTAACTTTGTTAAAAACCAGTACATTACATTTGTTACATGATTTATGGCAGGGATGTGATTGTTGTGTGCTGGTGGAATATCTGTTATCTAAATGTATGGTCTTATAGACTGTTAAATATCAGATTTTTATTCTTACATTCAGTGTTAAAAATATTGAAGTGTTTGATGAGAAATGAACGCAGTCATATCGTATATAGTGTTTTATGAAAGGTTAATGGTTGTTTTACTTTCTTTTAAATTTGTTCAATAAAAGATTAGGGCCTGTTCTTCATTCTTAATGTAATTTAAAACATCTGAAAGTCTATTTAAATCTAAAAAGGAGAGAAAGAAGCTTTGCACACAGCTTGTACTTCAGGGCTGGAAGTGAAGGATGAACACAGCTTTGAACATCTATGTTGATGAAACTTGTAAGCACCCTTTTTGTGACGTCCCAAAATTTAAGGAGTTCATATTCCTTTTATTCTGGCTTTCCTTTTTCTCTCCCACAATTTCAAGTGCTGCCTTTTTCCCTGATCCCATGCCAGCAGGTTAATTCAGTTTTTGCACATGTTTTATGTCAGTTATCTGACTTACAGGATAGTTTGGGTCATGTTTTCCTAGATGTCAGCCTTTGCACATTACATTCACACATCCATTTTGTTAAATATCCTTCCAATGCTGATGCAGAGCTTATGTGAGCAGAAAAGCATCTTCAGCTAACAAATAAAGATTTTAAAAAGCAGGTGGATTTGTCATTTTTATTGTGGCATTATGCAAGTTAACATTTCTGCCTTGTCCACTCAAGTCTTTGAATGCTGTTCCACAAACAGATTATTTCCCATTTATATGTGCAGCCATGTCAGCAGAATCAGGCCTCTCTATCCTTTTGTAGCTTTAATGTCTGTGCAGCAGGAATATCAAGTGCCAAAATCAATCAGAAGCTTATGTGCATGCAAGCAGGTCAAATCCCCGACATTAACACCCTCCTGCCTCTGTGGGCTCTGCCTATTGAAGTTTGAGCTTAGAAGTCTGAAAAAGGCCAACTTCGGATTTTATTAGATATTATTACAACCAACTAGACACCACACAGGATTACTGACTTTAAAAATAGACTCTGTAGTTGTAATGATTGAAATTCTGTGTTCACCTGGAGTCTCTTTCTCACAGTCGTGATGACTGTGTGAGAACAGTGAGCCAGACAGAGATGACTCTGTGTGTGTGTGTGTGTGTGTGTGTGTGTGTGTGTGTGTGTGTGTGTGTGTGTGTGTGTGTGTGCGCGCTCGCTCGCAGTTCAATGTGGTGAAACAGGGGGGCTCTCCTGCCCATGCTATTATGCTATTCGTCAGTACAAACACTGTGTGGAAGACTGTATTTAAATACACACTCTCTTAGCCTGCCCCCTACTGTTGCCCAGACCTACTTTCAAACACACACGTATACACTCACACACACTCTGGGGAAAATTACACCCTTAAAACACTTTGTAGGTGAACAGAACTGGGCTGGAAGTGAGCTGTGAGTTAAATGAGTGTTAAATGATTTTTCTAAGCCCACTTTCCCAAGTTAAAACTCAATTAAGCGGTTTGGAGATAGACTTTGGGCAGAGGACTTTGTGGATCATACTGCCTCTTGTGGTTAAGAGGGGTATTGCGCCCCCTCTGCTCTTTGCTCTCATTAGCATATGAACAGGTCAAGAACTAATGTTATAATTAACTTAGCTGCCAGTCTTCTAAATGAGAATTTACCCTCACTCTTCAGCTCTGGCTGCAAGGCATTTTGGGATTGTTTCACTGAGTTTGCACCATTTGTGGCACCTGGGAATTTTCACAACTCAGGAAAGGATTTCAGGAAATCATATTTATCTCCAGCCTTTGTCTAACAAAGACTATGTTTCACTTGTTTTACCAAAGGGCGAGGCTTTGTTTAAATCAAAGCACTTCTCTGTGCTCTGTATAATTCTACTTTCACAAAGTTTAAAATAGCGTAATCTCACACTTTAAGCTGATCTTTCTCTTAATTTAATAAAGGGAGGTTAGTTAGTTTATATATTGTGGTACATTTCTATCAATTTTCAGGGGTGTTTCTGAAATTGTTCAACAACAACACTCCTGAGTACAAATCCTCACTACACGTCCCACAATATTTTGCTGTTGTAGTTCTCAAAGCGGCCAGTTGGTGTCCTCCTCTCCCCATTTCCACCTCCACAGCCTGATCGACCAGAGTGAAAGATTGAAGGTCTCTCTGTGTGTTCAGTGACATTTTGCAATTGTGACACTTTGGACACTGAACCTCCACACGTCATATAAACTGCCAGGTGTTAACTAATGTTAAAAACCATTCAGAGCAGTTATTTGTCACAGTTTTATTTAATGAATCATCAGTGATTTGAGGCGATCACTTACCCCATTAAAAACATGACAGCTTTCCATTAATGTGTAAATTAGGTTTGTGTTTATGAGCACATGCTTAACTATTTCATAAAGTGTAGCTGCAACAGAGCACATGTACTGTGCTACTGGTTTTGAAATGTTTGTATGTTTAATAATCATTTCATCTCATTTCTCTGTCTTTGTTTTCCAGCAGCTGAAGAGAGTTAAGTGCCAGCAAGTTGAGTGCGATCCGTCGTGGAGCCTCTCTTCCCTGTCCTCTCCTGAACTTTTCCCCCAACCGAGCTGCCGTCTCGTTACCTCCATCCTTGGACCTGAAACACACTCAGTCCTGAAGAGGCACATAAACAGTTACACATCTCACCGCCATCCCCACTGACCAGGATGATCACCTCGGAGCTCCCCGTCCTACAGTGAGGGAAACACACAATTGGCAGAAAGAGAAAATTGCATGCATTTACAGTACTGTAGAAAAAGCTATAAAATACTTATCAGTGCTTTGCCAAGTGCAAAATGGTGCTCTTTGTACCTTAGTACCGTTTATAGATGTTATTTTTTAGGAGTGGATGTTACTAATAACACCTCTGTGGCCCTTTTACCTAAACCTTTGTTATTAACTTGTGAATGACTCACATTTGTGTCTTCTCAAGTCCTCAAAAACATATGATATTTGCAACAATATGTGAAACCACAAGTGAGTGTGTCAATGTTATACTTCACTAAAACAAGTGCTTTGGTTTGCTTTTCATCCTTGTAGTTTCCCTTTAGTTATCTGTCTTTTGGAACTGGGAATAAAAGCTTTTGAATGTGTTTTACTCTCTCAGGGACTCATCCAATGAGTCTGGGGCAACAGACGCCGTAGGCTTAAGTATGAGCATGAGTGAGATGGAAGATCCAGAGGTGAAAGGCAAGAAGAAGAGAGGGAGGCCTGGAAAACAAGCCCCGGTAAGAGTCTGTGTTAAGAAAGAGGAAATTAGTGAGAAACGCCTGGTTAACAATCAGACTTTGTGTGTGTGACTGTCTATGTTTTTGTGTGTGCATGCATGTGTATGTTGGAAGAGGATGTGAAGGAACAAGCAAGTATAACCCCCAGTGAATGCATGTCTTTGCTCATGTGTACCTGAATGTTTATATTTCTGTTTCTTGTGTGAATATCAGAGTTTGGGCTCTTTGTTTCCTTCCTGTGTTATTGACATCTCCGTCCCCCACAGACATCCAATAAGAAGCCTCGGAAGTCACCGGCGGAAAAGGCTGTGGGCGTAGCAAGAGGGCGAGGGAAAGCCAATGGTGTGGCTCAACATAATGGAGACGGTGGAGACCCCGTCACTCTGTTTGAAGTGGTCAAACTGGGCAAGAGTGCCATGCAGGTGGGCAAATGTTTTTTTCATTTTGTGTCCATACTCATGCATTATTCAATCAGATATATTCAATTATTTTCGCATGAATATTCACAAGATGCTTCTTTTAAAAAAACTGTATTGCACTTATATGTGTATATATATATATATATATATATATATATATATATATATATACACACATATTTGTGTTTGTACCTCTGCTCCTGTTGTTTAAAATCTGTTTTCTCACCTGTGTAATAGGTTAAACTTTGTAAAATAAGTTCTCCAATGGAGGAGGATATATTTAAAAATCTCACTGTTGTGATTGTGTGTGTTTCTGTCCTTCTGTGTGTGCACAGTCTGTGGTGGATGAGTGGATTGAGTCGTATAAACAAGACCGAGACTTGGCCCTGCTGGACCTCATCAATTTTTTCATCCAGTGCTCAGGGTGCAAAGGTAAGACGTGAAGAAGTGCAACTACTGCAACTTAGTGAAATCAGTTGCTCTGTGCACATGTGTCAAACAACTGGAATAAATCTTGTCGTTACTGTTGTTTAACCAGGCACTGTGAGGATTGAGATGTTCAGGAACATGCAGAACGCAGAGATCATCCGCAAGATGACTGAAGAGTTTGATGAGGTAACTGTCTGCTTCAGTCAGAGAGTAATTCATGCTCAAGTGAAATTGTTGTCATGTAATTGGTTGCAAGGATTATTACTGTATTTATTAACAAGGCAAGTATGTTGCCTTTGTAAAGAAGCTGTGTGCGCTCTTCTCAGGTTCTGGTTATAGCAGGAATAATCACAGCATAACAATTTGATTCTTTCATGTCTCCACCAACAGCTCAAACGAGTTTCTTTTTATATTCAAAGTCTGAACAGGAAATACTGAAAAACAGATATTTGTATGTGGGTTCAATGTGCTTTAGATCACACAAAAGATGAAAGTCAGTCTGACCTCTCACACCAGTTTTCGGTTTTCTTTTTTTACCAACTTTTCACCACATGAGACATTTTTTGACAGAACAGAGAGCGACAAACAAATAGCAGTGGTTGAACAGATAAAAGGGGTTCTGGTCTCCTTCATTAGTAACACATGTGTTCTTAACCTCAACCAGAAAATCGTAAGAAGCAGCCAGAATGAGCAAAAGTGCCCTTGATAATGAAAACATGGTTTAAAAGCAGCAAACAGTCAACCTTAAAGGTCATAGAGTTTGCGTGCTGTCTGAGCAGAAGAGGGCTGATATTTCCTTAAAGCAACTGGCACTGAAGTGAATGATGAGACCTATATATCACCTTCAACACCTGCACGGAAATTGTTCGTCTTGCTCAAAAACTCTTCAGCGGGATGAGGCTTGAACCACAATTGTTTTGATAAACAATTATGATCAATATGTTTTTGTCAACAGGACAGCGGGGATTATCCCCTCACCATGCCAGGGCCTATGTGGAAGAAGTTCCGCTACAACTTCTGCGAGTTCATCAGCGTTTTGATCCGCCAGTGTCAGTACAGCATCATCTACGACGAGTACATGATGGACACGGTGATCTCCCTCCTCACCGGCCTGTCGGACTCTCAAGTGCGAGCCTTCAGACACACCTCCACATTAGCAGGTAATGAGTACAACAGTTCTTATCACTACAATAACAATAAGACATTTATTTGCACAGCACGTTGATGAACAATTAAGTGAGTTACACCTCCACATTGGCCGGCAGTGAATGATAACACCACTGATGTTTTGGTAGCGCTACGTCTCACAAGTGGCAGGTAATGACAATAAAGACATTTCATTACTGTTAAAAGTAGTTCAAAGTGTCGATAAAGATAATAAAGATGTTAAAAACAAGTACCATCAACAGTATTTAACAGTGTTTGATTTGAGGAAACAAACACTCACATGTGAGACGACAGCTTCCCTGTTACACTTTAATGCTTTTTGATATACCGTAGTTACTTCAGACTTCTTTGATTCAGTGTGATTCCTGTGCAGTAAACTTGATGTTGTATAACTTAATCTGGACTTGTTTGCAGGGTTTTTTTTTACAAAGAGATATAAAATGTCACATCAAGAACATATTTCCCACGAGGAAAAGTCTGAAGCATGTCAGTGTGTATTTATGACTGCACCTTATTTGTCCATTTTTGTCTCTGCATAGCAATGAAGCTGATGACAGCGCTGGTGAATGTGGCGCTGAACCTGAGCATTCACCAGGACAACACCCAGAGACAGTACGAGGCTGAGAGGAACAAGATAGCTGGCAAACGAGCCAATGAGAAGCTGGAACTGCTGCTACAGAAGAGGAAGGAGGTTGGCTGGCGTTTGATGTGACTTTTCAGTTTGTTGATAATTAAAAATAACAGTGGTTGTCGCTGGTTAGCTTGTTGGGATACTGCGCTACATACCAAAACATGCCTAAAACTGGTGTTTTTTCTCTTTGCAGCTTCAGGAAAACCAAGATGAAATAGAGAATATGATGAACTCCATCTTCAAGGGAATCTTTGTGCATCGCTACAGGTAAACTTTGTACTTGTTGATGCTATTTGCAATTTTTTAAGAAGATAATGTTACTTCAGTTGGTTATAGTGATGCTTAAAGCAGCCCATTGTCAGCCCTAATAATAACCTAGCAGTTCAGAGACTAATAATAATAATAATAATAATTGTACTGTTTATTTTCTAGGGATGCAATTGCTGAAATCCGAGCCATCTGTATTGAGGAGATCGGAGTGTGGATGAAGATGTACAGTGATGCTTTTCTTAATGATAGTTACCTGAAATATGTTGGTTGGACACTACACGATAGGGTAAGCACACTGTCACACCACCACGGGACTGATATTTTTTGACCATGAGGACAGAATGGCCTTTTGCCCACCAGAATCTGCTTTCCTTTGAGATGTTTTTAACTTTTCTCTCTTTTTTTTCCAGCAAGGAGAGGTGCGTCTGAAGTGCCTGAAGGCTCTGCAGAACCTGTACACAAACCGAGAACTGTTCCCCAAGTTAGAGCTGTTCACCAACCGCTTCAAGGTAACACCCGCAAGAATGAAAATAAGAATCATTACTGCTTTTTAAGACACTCAGCAGTAGGACTGAGTAATGCTTAGGTAGTATGTTTTCTGTTGCACTTCTGCAGTCTTTGTTTCCCTATTCAACTACTTCTGTTTTGACAGGACCGTATAGTATCAATGACGCTGGATAAAGAGTATGATGTGGCTGTGGAGGCCATCAGACTGGTTACACTCATCCTGCAGTGAGTAACTTTCATGCTTGTTTTCCCATGCCTACACATGAACATTTTTACTGAGGACACACTGAAGTCGATTTTTAAATCTTTGTGTTGAGCGTGACTCATTTTGATTATCTGCTGCAGGGGCAGTGAAGACGCCTTGTCCAATGAGGACTGTGAGAATGTGTACCACCTGGTTTACTCTGCCCACCGACCAGTGGCCGTTGCTGCCGGAGAGTTCCTGCACAGGAAGTGAGTCCATCCTGAAGTCTTTCCTAAATTATCTTAAAATAATTTTGAATAATGTTGAGCTTGACTGTTAGTTTGTCATTTAATAGTGGACTTTAATCTCTCAATCTCTCTGTGTCAGATTGTTCAGTCGTCATGACCCACAGGCAGAAGAAGCTCTGGCAAAGCGCCGAGGGAGGAGCAGTCCCAATGGAAATCTCATCCGCATGCTGGTGCTCTTCTTTCTGGAGAGCGAGGTAACACTCACACTTACAGATACACACACTGTCACTTATTACACGTGATGCACACGTGACAAATTATACACACCGTGTATGCACAGAGGACATTTTTAAATGGTATTTTCAGTTAAAATTGTTGCTGTTTTTTAAGTAATATATTGTTAAACCCCGAAACTGATACATTTACATAATTATTGAGAAAAAAATGATTGTCAGGTCATCCTGTCCTGTTTGACAATGTGAGACAAGTTATGGATTTCAACTATAACATTTCACGCAAGGCTTGCAAAACCTGATCATGTACTTTCTGTGTGTGTGTGTGTGTGTGTGTGTGTGTGTGTGTGTGTGTGTGTGTAGCTTCATGAGCATGCAGCCTACCTGGTGGACTCGTTGTGGGAAAGCTCTCAGGAGCTGCTGAAAGACTGGGAGTGTATGACTGAACTTCTGCTGGAGGAGCCTGTGCAGGGAGAGGAGTGTAAGACACACACACACACACACACACACACACACACACACACACACTGGTTCTCTCTTTAAGCATATAAAATGGCTTTAGGCTTCTTTAGAGAAGAGATGATGCCATGAAATCTTGTTCATTGAAACTCTCTCTTGGTCTCTTTAAATCTCTCTCTGTGTTTCTCTCTCTTCTCTTTGTATTGGTCCCCCCCCCCCCCCCTTTGGTCCGACCCCCTCTGTCTTTCTCTGCAGTGTTGTCAGACAGACAGGAGAGTGCTCTGATAGAGCTGATGGTGTGCACTATACGACAGGCAGCAGAGGCTCATCCACCTGTTGGCAGAGGCACCGGCAAACGGGTAGGTCGAGTATACACCGTAACCACTCAGCATTCACTTTGAATTGTACACCAGTTGAGTAGAAGGTGAGACTGATGTGAATATACCTGCCAACAGAAGACTTGAGCAATACTTACAAATGTTTTCTGCATGTTGTAAGAAATATTTACATGACTATGTTCCAAGACCGTGTACTTTATGTTTGACAGGAGATCAAGTTGACGAGTATCATTATAGATTAGTTTGTCGTGGTTTTGACGATGAGGGAAACACATGAGTTATGTGCTGCTATAGGATAAATCCAAGCACTGTTTGTAGAAGAATCTCCCTCAATAACTTGCCAGTCATATTGAGAGGACAGAATATTCCATCCAACACAAAATCACTGCTTCATCCTTTTCCTTCCTATTTTTACAACTACTACCACATTTGACCTTAAGTTTTGCGTCTGCTTGTCCAGGTGCTGACAGCAAAGGAGAGGAAGACTCAGATAGACGATAAGAACAAACTGACAGAGCACTTCATCATGGCTCTTCCCATGCTTCTGTCCAAGGTAAGACCTTCCTGAAAGAACAGCCTGCAGCCTGCGCAGGGCCAGCAGCAGAGCGGCCAGTGACACTGATTAATGAGCGGGCAGGGTGACTGATCTGTTTGTCGAAATAAACGATCAAGGTGTTACTTATGTAGTCAAGAGAAGTGTTATTGAATGTATTCCACACTGGACAAGTGTGCTGGCTAAATCCTTAAAATGTAATCAACCATTTCACTGACTGGAAAACACAAACAAAGTGTCAAGTGTTGATTAATCGGTCTCTCTTTCTCTTTTCTGCCTCTGTATGACTTTTTTCTGTATGCTGTATCTTCATCTAACTCCCGCCTCTCCTTCTCCTCATCCACAGTACCAGGCAGACTCGGAGAAGGTAGCCAACCTGCTGCAGATCCCTCAGTTCTTTGACCTGGACGTGTACAGCGCCGGGCGCATGGAGAAGCACCTGGACGCCTTGCTGAAGCAGATTCGGCTGGTGGTGGAGAAGCACATCGAGATGGATGTGCTCGAGGCCTGCAGTAAGACCTACAGCATCCTGTGCTCTGAAGAGTACACCATCATGAACCGCGTGGACATCGCCCGCTCGCAGCTCATCGACGAGATGACGGATCGCTTCACGCACTCTGTGGAGGAGCTGTTGCAGGAGGTATGACGGAAAGAGTATTTTGTGTGTGAGTAGCAGAAATATTAGTCTAGTCCTTGTGTACCAACAGGTGTTTGTTACTCTGCAGGCTGAGGAGGCCGATGATGACGATATCTACAATGTTTTATCTACTCTCAAGAGACTCACAGCCTTCCACAAGTAAGACTCTCTCTTTACTTTCCATCTGTTTAGGGCTGCAAATAACAATTATTTTTTATTTTTTATTTTTATTATTGATTAATGTTCTGTTTGTTTTCTCAATTCGATTGTTTAGTCTATATCTATAGCTGTTTTTTTCTCCGACTAACATTCCACAAAACACTTCCTGAGTGAAGTCTGATGTGTTTTCCTCTTGTCTCCTGCCTCAGTGCCCACGACTTGACGCGGTGGGATTTATTTGGGAACTGCTACCGGCTGCTGAAGGCGGGCATCGAGCAGGGCTCCATGCCGGAGCAGATAGCCGTTCAGGCCCTGCAGTGCTCCCACTACTCCATCCTCTGGCAGCTGGTCAAGATCACAGAGGGGGCTCCCAGCAAGGTGCCGGACTCACCTCACTGACAGAGCCTTTAACACAGCGCACACTCAGGTCCCAGGTTTATCCTCGGTCAGGGACTCCGAGTTAAGACTACCATCTCTGAGCAGATAAGCAGGAGCTTATCTGTATTTCTGCAGAGAGGGGGGCAGCTTAGGAGGAAAATTCATCTCACTATCGGACATGATGCTTACCCCCTGATTCAGGGGCTTACCCCCAGTCTGTCTCATTTAACACTTGAGCGTCACACAGAGGCATCAGATCCCAAGGCTGTTATTTTGTGGTGTACTGAAGCCCAAACCTCCAAAACAGTTTAACCCCTAACCCACTGCTGGGGAACATTTTGCTTCTCTCCTACAGCGCAGCATTTGAAGTCAACAAACATTCAGAACAGAGCAGACCCAAATATTTTCAGTTACTGTCATGAGGCAGAAGAAAATTAACAAATATTCATATTTGAGAAGCTAGACCCTGATGGACTTTAATAGCATTTTTAGTGATTTATTGTGTTCTGATGTAAAATGCATTATAAAGGCATCACGGCTGACCATTGATATTTGAATCATGCAGAATAACAGTTCTGACAATGTGTCAGGAATAAAAAAATAAATAAAACTTGATCATCATTAGTCCCACTGTGCTCTCTGAGCCCTTTAAGAGACTCGGTCAGCGTCGACACAAAGTGTATTGATTCTTCTGCCTCAATGGAGTTAGTTGAAGATTAATTGAAATCATTAAAGTTTGATTACTTCACTGGTGCAGTTAGCCAGGGCAAGACATTTAGCCTGACTGATACTGCTGTTTAATATCGATTTCTGTTAAAGTGTAGCTAATGGGGTGTGTGTGTGTGTGTGGTTTGGTGTGTGTGTGTGTGTGTGTGTGTGTGTGTGTATGTATGCAGGATGACCTTTTGGCTCTCAGGAGAGTGGTGAAGTCTTTCCTTGCTGTGTGCCAGCAGTGCCTGTCCAACGTCAACACACCGGTCAAAGAACAGGTAACAACACACACCTGATATGACCTGCTCTCACCTTCACTGTCACTAAAAGATTAGAAGAATTAAATAATGTTCGGATAGTGGATAACAGAACCACTTAAAAACTAGAAACCGTGTACAGTCTTTGTTACGAATTAGACACAACTGTCACAGTGAGAGATACATTATTACAGCTTGATTGCTGAAACTATTTCTATGATCGTAGAGAGTATTAAAAGTGTTATTATAGTGTCAGAAAATCGAATTGAACATCGTCTGTCATTTCTCACATTATGATATTTGTTGTTTTGAAGAATAAGCTTTAGTTACAGAGTGATTATGGTCTACTCATACTACGGAAGGACCAGATCACTTTTTAAATGATTTTGAAATCAGGGAATAGGAAGATGTATATTTATTTTTCGACAAAACAAGCATGTTTTCTGTAATCAAAATAAAAAAAATCAGTCTCAGAGCAGGTAACGCATTTTATCAAAACATAACTCCTCATTTGTGCTTCTTGTTCAGGCGTTCATGCTTCTCTGCGACCTGCTAATGATCTTCAGTCACCAGCTGACTTCTGGCGGCAGGGAGGGCCTCCAGCCGCTGGTCTTCAACCCAGACAGCACTCTGCAGAACGAGCTGCTCAACTTCGTCCTGGACCACGTCTTCATCGACCAGGACGATGAGAGTCAGAGCATGGGTGAGTGAGCGAGACACCGCTTTTTACGGGGGACTTTGTTTTAGGAATGAGATAAGATTGAAGAAATGCCCCCACTCATATGATATTTTCCTCCTTTTCTTTTGTCCTCCTGTTCATTTCTCTGTCTGTCTGCCTGTAGAGGGAGACGAGGAGGACGAGGCCAACAAGATCGAGGCTCTCCACAAAAGGAGAAATCTGCTCGCAGCTTTCTGCAAACTCATCATCTATGACATCGTAGACATGCCCGCTGCTGCTGACATCTTCAAACACTACATGAAGGTGGCTGTGCAACTGCACTTCACATAAATATTGACATAATCAGCTAAATATAAGCAGGCAAAGGCAATGTGTAACTAAGGTGATGAGAGAACTGATAATGTGAGATACTTTGACAAACCATTAAAACTGTATCTAAAGAGTTGATTTAAAAGATCGTAAATCTGCTAAGTGCAGGTGGGTCGATCAACAGTCTGATGGGCCTGATACACTGTAGATTGCAGAACAGATTTTGCAGCATTTTCCCATACCAATATCTTTCATTTCCTATTATAATTTAATGATACAGTATTGTAAAGTGTGTATTTGGTAAATGTGAAAATGAGACTGCACTAGGATGCAGCAGATTTATGAAGTGAATAAATACAATCAGGACAAAATAGAAGAGGAAAGAAATGTGTAATGCAAGTGAAATAAAAGGAAAAACAAGGAGCTTTAGAAGATTTCGATTTTTTTCTTTTAAACAAAGTAAATTGGAATGTCAGATTTTATTCACAAAGTCTGGTTTTGATTGCTATTGTAGATGGAAATCTGTAGATGATATGAGATTGAATGTGTCTAACTGTGTCATCATGTTTTTAACTGGATTATTTCTCTGCCTCAGTATTATAATGATTATGGCGACATCATCAAGGAGACTTTGAGTAAAACCAGACAGACGGACAAGATTCTCTGTGCCAAGACACTCATCCTCAGTCTGCAGCAGGTGAGACACTGATTACAATATGACAATATTACAGGCTGCATACACAGCTCACTGGCTTTACGTTATAAGTGCGCTTGTGTGCACAAACGCAAACACTTTGTCAACGTGTGTGTGTTGCAGCTGTTCAACGAGCTGCTGCAGGATCAGGGACCCAACTTGGACCGAACGTCGTCTCACGTCAGCGGCATCAAGGAGCTGGCCCGCCGCTTTGCCCTCACCTTCGGTCTGGATCAGATCAAGACCAGAGAGGCTGTTGCCACGCTGCACAAGTAAGACTATGAGTGCTGCGTTCTCTAGGGGGCGCTAGACTGGACTCACTGCTGTTACATGTTTCAGATTTGAATCTGTAAGAAATGATTAGGATTTTGATTCAGTCATGCATATTTTTATATTAACACTTTAATAATATAGGAAGTAAAACTTTTACATGTCTATGTTCTAAGATTAAAGAGTTGATTGAGGATGAACGCAGATGTACATCTACTTCTCTGTATCTGCTCAGTAATGCAGCCTCTGCTCATCAGTGCAAACTCTGACTACCATAACATACACAGGATGCTATGGTATAGGTATAATTGACTAAATTGCTTCTAGCAGAGGAAATGCAAACCAAACACTGGTGAAAGTAGACATTTGTATATTTTAAAATAAGCTGAGAAAGTCAATTCAACATCCAATAAATTGAAGTCAAGAGTTTTTCTATTCATGTCACTTTTGGTGTCTTTGTCACTCACTTAGTGTTGCTCTCCATTTCTTTTTTTATTGTCCTCTCTTTGTCTGTTTTTCTGTTCCTGCCTCTCTCTCTCTGCGTCTCTCTCTCGTATCAGGGATGGAATAGAGTTTGCATTTAAGTACCAGAATCCTCGAGGACCCGAGTTTCCTCCCGTCAACCTGGCCTTCCTGGAGGTCCTGAGTGAATTTTCCTCCAAACTAATCCGCCAAGACAAAAAGACTGTGTAAGTACTCCCTCCCGACTTTTTTCCTACTCTAAGGCAAAACTCTGTCGCTTAAATCGTTTTTAATGTAATTAAATTAATGTAATTATGTCAAAATGCTGCACGTCTCCTCAGCCACTCGTACCTGGAGAAGTTCATGTCAGAGTCGATGTCTGAGCGTCGGGAGGACGTGTGGCTGCCGCTGATCTCCTACAGGAACAGCCTCCTGACGGGAGGAGACGAGGACCACATGTCTGTCACATCGGGCTCCAGCAGCAAGACCGGCTCAGTCCGCAGCAAGAAGGGACGACCGCCGCTGCACAAGAAGCGTATCGAGGGTGAAACGGGCGCACAAACAGAGACGAGGGTTACTCCGGGTAGCTGGCTTGGTTTTTCTGCATTACATCCGTTATTCAAAATATATCTCTCCATTGTGTTACTGATGCTGTCAACTTTCTCTTTGTGTTCATTTTTCAGAGGACAGTAGTGTTGAGGGCTCATGGTTGATGCGTAATGACACTCTTCAGACACCGGGAGCGCTGCAGACGCCTCAGCTCACCTCAACAGTCCTCAGAGAGAACAGACCAGCAGAACACATGCCTGACCCGGACTCAGAACCCGGATCAGAGAACGACTACGTACACAAGTGAGTGTATACACATAATGAAAATATGCAACATCAACATAAAATGGTTTGTGAAGTTAAAACTAATTCATGAATTACCTTTTTATTCTATAGTTTATCTGATTGTTTATTATTAAAGACAGACAAGATTAGCATCAGTCAGCATCTTCTGTCCACTTCCGAATACATATTGACCTGACTCATGTAAACCTGTGCATTACTGAAGTAACTCCAAGCTTACACAGAACTGATATCCAAGAGGAGTATGTTGACCCTGTCGTTTGTCTTCAGTCCTCAGATGCAGATGTCGTGGCTCGGCCAGCAAAAGATGGACGAGGTGAACAGGAAGGACCGGACGGGCATGAACTACATCAAGTCACGCAGCAATCAGGGTGTCCGGCAGACTGTGTAAGTGTGTTCAGCTTTTAGACCAGCAGCACAAACTGTGATGAAGCCCATGTCAGTCCTCTGTTCAACTGGAGAGCCACCACAACTGTCTTTCATGAATGACGAGCTAATGAGGAAAAAGATGATAAACAGATGCTGCTTCTTTTCTGATTGTGTTTTTTTTTCCCATTAGGCGCGGGTTGATGGAGGATGACGCAGAGCCCATTTTTGAGGATGTGATGATGTCTTCGCGGGGCCAACTGGAGGACATGAACGAGGAGTTTGAAGACACGATGGTGATCGACCTGGTCAGTAACGTCGCTCTCTCTCACTGCATTTGATTTGTGAAATTCCGCCGAAGAAATCAAGATAAATCAAGGTCCTTATCTTGGCTTTTTGTCCTCCTCAGCCGCCATCGAGGAACAGACGTGAAAGAGCAGAATTAAGACCAGACTTCTTTGACTCTGCAGCGATGATTGAGGACGAGTCGGTAAGTAAAACTTGCTGCTTCCAGTGTCTAAAATGTTTTTTAATTTTACTGTCCATGATAGTAAACTGATTATCTTTAAACAAAACAAAGTATTTAAAGATGACACCTTGGGCTCTGGGAAATTGTGATGGACATTTTCCACTATTTTCTAACCAAACGATTAATCAATAATGAAAATACTTGTTAGTTGCAGCCCTATGCGTTAGTCAGTAATCTCAAATTACACACAGTACATCAGGGATGTGATTGTGATAGAAACTAGACCTTTTCACATCAGATTTTAAAGGCACTATGTGTAGAATTTGAACTTGTCGACTTTGGCGCCCCCCTAGTGGTATACATTAGCATACTGCTTACTGCAGGGTTGCAGCCAAGATATCTTCTCTTTAAGATTGTCTGACAGTCGCTCTCCTCTCTGTTGTTCCAGGGATTCAGCATGCCCATGTTCTGATCTGGGAAGAGGCAAAGATCCTGAGATCAGGATCCACGTCAGGAGTAAACACAAGGGGGGGGGTTTGGGACATCTAACCCACATAACCTGCCAATCAAACTCTTAAGAAGAAGAAAAAAAACATTGTTGAGGTACTTTTCTCTTTCTATAAGACATGATGGAAGGATGTTTGTCAAGTGGATCTATTGATGGATCCAGCATCGGCTGGGTCTCACCTGGAAGTGTGAAGCGAGGATCGGCTCTGTTCTGTCAGGCGGGCCGGAGGATCCAGAATATTCTCCAGAATCTAGTCCGGATTATTCAAGAGCTTCGTCTTGCTCCTAATCTTCCTCCTCCTCCTCCCCTCCTTTCCAGCCTGTTGGTTTAGCTCTTGTTCGCGGTAGCTCTGAAGGCGCTGTGGCTGCCGGCCGATGAGTACTCGTAGTTTTTATGGTTCCCCGTTACACAGATGTACAGTCGTTTGGTTCTGCTCCTGATCAGCAGCACGGAGCAGCGTAACACTCTGTACAGCCCCCCCTTCTTTTGGTGTCGCACTTCAATCTGTCTGGTTCAATCCAACATAGAGAGGATCTCAATACTAAATGTTCTATATCTTTGCTCTTATTCCCACCCACCGACCCCTCTCCTCTCTCTGTTCGCCATCTGAGTCCTTGTGTGTGGTGGTGCTGGTGTGTGATGTGTGTGTAAAGTGTTGGTGGTGATGACGACGATGGTTGAGTAGTCGCACATGCACACTGAGGTCAACAGCTGTAGGCCGACCTGGAGGAAGTGATGTGTAACTGTCTTGTGTGTGATGTCAAAGCAAAGCGAGTGCCCCGCCCCCCTCCAACCGACCCCTGGACAGAAGCCCCACCCTCTCAGATCCGGGACACAATCCAATCTTCACACACACACCCTCAAGTAACGGCTTTTTGAAGTTAAAAAGTTTTAAAAAAAGACAATAAACATATTTTGAATTCTGTAGCTTTAGTACTAAAGTTTTAAATCAAGTGTGTTTTTGTTTTTGTCTGATGTTTGTACAGCTTTTTCTTGAATATGTATCTTGTTTGTTGCCAAATTGTGGCCTACATACTTACAGTATATTCCAGCCCCTTCCCCCTACACCTGTAACTCTTATCTAACGGTTACCAAGCTCAGATTGTTGCTGTGGGATACCAGCTTTTAAGCGCTGTATGGTCTGATTGTAATCGTTTCACAGTTCAGTATTACAGCAGATGATCTGTTTGGTTTGTTCATTTTACAAGTTTTTACACCTGCCTACAGTGTTAACTGATCCAAGAAGTTGAAGATTCGTTGTTATCATTGTTCATATCCAGTGCAGTGATGGATTTCCATGTCTGACAGATTTGTTTGAATGTGTTTTGAATGTTTCCAGCCATATCATCCCCCACCACCGTTTGTTTATCAATCATTTACCTTTCTCTTGGCTGGCTTGGCAGTCCTCCTGTAAATATCAGAGACAATTGGATCTTTTCTGCAGTGCAGTTGACATCAGTTGCCCTAAAATGCTCTAAAAGCCTGTTTTTTTTTTCTGTGAACCTAAATTCTTTTTAATAAAATAAAATCTGTAATCGATTTATGGACCGGTGTTTGTGTGTGCCTTTGTTTCACAGTATATTTCAAAACAGCTACATTATTTTTTAGTCAAATACATATTTGCTAAAGTTGTCATAGTAGACTTGAACTGTGCAGAGCTTGACAGTTCATTTTTGACCTTGGAAACTGCAGTTGACACAATCTCAACTCAAGGCTCACTTTCTTGCTAGTTCTCGAGCTTTTAACAGTTTCACATGATCCTCATCAGAAGACTGAGTTTGCAGCCGCCTCCTTCAAACAACCTGATTTCATCCCTTAAAGCAATACTATGGGGATTTTTAGCTACATCATATTTATTTTTGTCGCATCATTAAAACAAAAAACACTGCAAATTGACTGACAGTAAAAGTAAAGAAATCACACATGGCAATGAGTCCATGATTTATTTTACAAATGGCAGAGCCTGCCAGAGGGAAAAGGCACAGTTCCAGGTTGTGAGAATGACTTAACGGAGGACATCAAACACAGGGAGTGCGTCTGAAAGTGCAAACTACTGTACACACCAGAAACCTCAAGAACTAAATACAGTACGTTAACAACTTAGGAAACACTACATGACTACCACTAAAACCATTGTCTTGACAGTTGCTTGTGTTTTTTTCTGTTGCATTTTATCTGCGTTTCGTAATCTGCCCTTTCAGATACAATCTTGTTCTCAAAATGTCAAATCATACCAACAATAGTGACCAATATGGCCACTACTGACATGACGATGAACTTAAAATGTGTGTGACCGATGTATTATTCCGTTCAGGTGCTGTAGAATGTGTTAGGATTTTCCTATTAACATCTTGCATATTAGTGGTAAAGATACACATGCTGATTTTGTTTACAGAGCACCAATATTTTAACACAGTTTATAGTTCAAAACTTAAACAGTGAGCTGGGCGGAAATTTGGAGCAGCTATCAAGCGCTTACAAAATCAGGGTGTTTATCTTTGTATGTTACTTTCAGTGGAGTGGTAAATGACAGTTAAATATGACAACAAACGTCTGCTTGGCAGGCAACGTCTTCATCACGCGGTACCACTGCAGTTTGAATGCAAAGTCAATATAAAGAAAATCCCACAGCGAGTGCCTTTAGATAGTGTTAATGCGGAAACAGTTTGGGTGTGTTTCACAGAGGAATGTTGGCGTGTTTCTTCCAGGGGTTGACCTGCTTCTTGCTGGCCAGCACCTCCAGATCGCGGCAGATCCTCTTGCGAGTGCTCCCCGGCTCAATGATGTCATCCACGAAACCTAAAACAGATAGTGTATTATGCATTATATTGGTGTATGCAGGCCGGCTTTTGGAAAGCTATAAAGAAGTGAGGAAGTTTACCTCTGACAGCAGCTGGGAAAGGGTTGGCGAACTTCTCCACGTATTCAGCCTCTGCCTCTGCCTGGTTCTCCTTGCCTCTGAAGATAATCTGAACAGCACCCTGAGAACGACAGGAAGAAAAAAACGGACCATACGTGCTGTCAATTGAAAAGGGAGGAAAGAGAGACAAACAGAAACAAAATGAGTGTGTTTGTACCTTGGCACCCATGACAGCGACCTCAGCTGAGGGCCAGGCGTAGTTCACATCTCCTCTCAAGTGTTTGGAGCTCATCACGTCGTAGGCTCCTCCATAAGCCTGGGATACACAAACACATACACACACCGAGTCATATCACTGTTGTACACTATGTACATATCTATGTACATAGTGTACAACATTTATTCTGACTTTTCCCCCAGATCTAAAACACACCCATTTGTTTTTGTACTTGACAACATTCATTCCCTAACCCCAGAGTTTCACTGCACATCTGCAGGACGCCCACATATTTATTTAATTTGCCAGTTATAGTCACTTAGCTTTTAGCTCAGGCTTCTATTCTTACATCAGGTTTTAAAGTTTAGAAGTCGATCTAAATCTACATATCAACATGTTTGTCAGTCTTCATTGAGCAAACTTCTCAATCAAGGTATTCAGCACCTCACTGCTACACCACCCATTACACCGATACCACCTCAGCCTCATGTTGAGCCAGGGAAAAGCTTTACCTCTAAACTTCTCCACTAGTTCCATCCAACTTTAACCCCAGCTTAAGTCTAACCTTAATCATACATTATTTTCACTTCATAAGATTTTCCACATCTATCTCTTCCCATTTTGTTCACACATACCTTTCTGGTGATGACTGTTATTTTCGGGACGGTGGCCTCTGCGAAGGCAAACAGCAGTTTGGCTCCGTGTCTGATGATGCCTCCATACTCCTGAGCGGTACCTGTTGACGACAGTCACAGCAGTTATAATAATGGATGCGAGTGTGCACTGTCAGGTGTGACAGTAACTACATTTCAATGCAAGGTAAGCTTTTGGCTTGTGTGTGTGTATAGGTCATAATATAGCAGGTAAGCCAATATTTCTTAGTATTCTAGTTAAATGGTCTCACTTATATAGCACTTTTCAGCCTTCACAGTTAAGGTCTCATTGACCCATTCACACACCGATAGCAACCGAGCTGCCATGCAAGGTGATAAGGGTAAGATAGAGGTCAGTGTCTTTCTGTGACATGGGATCAAACCCCTAACCCACGCTACCCCCATGCGACAGTGCTAACCACTGCTCCACCATGCCGCCCATAAGAGATTACGATACTTGGCTTACTCACAAACCAAAACATGGTTACGTTACTGTAGTATTATATTCATGATTACTGTGAACTTCTTATTTGTTTGTCCCTGGCAGCTAAATATTTTCTGCTAATTATTATTCATGGCGGCAGGGAGACTCACTAGAGAATCATAGCTCAATATCCTAGTCTGATTAAGATGTAGAGTGTGACCGATAGCTGGATTACTCAGTGCAGCAAGTGTCTATCCACTGTGAGATTTTCCAAGAATACCTGGCAGGAAGCCCGGCACATCCACAAAGGTGATGATGGGAATATTGAAGGCATCACAGAAGCGTACAAAGCGGGCTCCCTTCACTGAGGAGTTGATGTCCAAACAACCTGATAAAACGAGACAGAAAGAAATTTTAATCCTTATTTTCAATTTACAATGGAGAAGACAGAAGCAAAATGATTCATACAACACTGATAATTTATCTCTTCTGATTTGCCCCCCATACTTTTGTCCCTTCAATTATTTTACTCACCAGAAGCCACTTTGGGCTGGTTACCCACAATGCCTACAGTGCGTCCGTTCATGCGGGCAAATCCCACCACAATGTTCTTGGCGTAGTTGGGCATGATCTCAAAGAAGTCCCTCTCATCCACTATCTGAACAAATGTAGGAAGAAGGGAAACTTTTACTACTTGCAGATATTAAATGTGATGCGGTTGCACATATTAGGGTGTGTGTTTGTGCACATACTGTTTGAATGATGTCCAACATGTCATATGCTTTAGTTGACTCAAGCGGGACGATGGTGTCCAACGAAGGCACCAGACGATCGCTGAAAAAAGTAACGAGATATCAGGCATGAGTTGAAATTAAAAAACAGATATTCTCCCATTAAGAACAGGCGATTGGTCATTCTGTATAGCGGTGGTAAAGGTGATTGGTTACCTGGGGTCGTGGCACTCCCTGATGGGGGCAGGGTCCTGATTGCTAAGTGGCAGGAAGTTGAAGAACTCTCGCAGGTTGAGCAAGGCTTCAACGTCATTCTCAAATGCATGGTGAGCCACTCCTGAGAACAAGACAGGAGACACTTTTCAGACCCTGAAGACGACTTCAACTGAAGTCTCTTTGAACTGGAGAACCAATCTCAGATGAGCTATTGCACAGTTTATATGTTGATGTGACAAGTAATCCTGGATCAGCTTTTATACACTCAAAAGGTTTTTAGAAGTAGCCACTGGGATGTAACTGTGACACGTCCAGAGGCAAGATGCCGGTAAACAGAGCCAGAGGCTACTACAGCTCAACATTTAGAGGACGACAAACACCTTGAGATTGACTTTGGAAGTAGGAGGCATTAAATAAAATTCTGGAAAATCAGGGGTGATAAAAGCTTTTCCATGCTAACTAACCAGACACGCTGGTGTGCGTTTTGGCTCCACCGAGCTCCTCTTGAGTCACGTCTTCATTGGTGACAGACTTCACAACATCAGGTCCAGTGATGAACAGGTATGATGTGTCCTACACACACACACACACACACACACACACACACACACACACACACACTCAATTAATTGTGTATCACCTTATACAGAAACTTGTGTCCACAATTTGTGAAAATTGGTAGATTGCTGACACTTTAGAAACACTGAAACATTTGACTTTGGATGACTACTGTGGCTAAAATGAAATAAAGTGTTGATCATTAGATGATTAGGAATTATGATAAACATTTGGTGGAATGGTATTTCAGCTGTAATTTAGCAACTCCATACCTTAACCATGAAGGTGAAATCTGTCAGGGCGGGGGAGTAGACTGCTCCTCCTGCACAGGGACCCATGATGAGGGAGATCTGAGGGACGACTCCTGAAGCCATCACATTCCTCTGGAACAGGAGAATATATTTACTTTTTTATTTGTTGTGCCAAAAAAACCCTATACCTCCAGCCATGTGAATTTTCCAAAGGCTTTTTACAAAACAACCATACCAGGAATATGTCTGCATATCCAGCCAGAGACTCCACTCCTTCCTGGATCCGAGCTCCTCCAGAGTCATTCAACCCAATAACCGGGGCTCCAACTGTCATGGCCTGGTCCATAATCTGAGCACAGAACATTTAAACGTTGTAAATCCAAATGAGTATTTGAAAAGTCTGAGATCAAATAGGAAGAACAATTGACAAAATATAAATAAACCCACAGACATTAAGTAATACTCTCATTGTTGATGAGGACTGTTGACTGAAGGAAAAGACGATGCTTGGTTCAGTTTTGTTTACCTTACAGATCTTCTGTGCATGAGCTCCAGACAGACTGCCACCAAACACAGTGAAGTCCTGAGAGAAAGAGAAAGGGCACGATAGAAAGAATATTACACAGGTGAAACCAAGCTGCTGTGTACTGCCACTGTGATTCTTAGAGTAATTACACATTGTACCTGACTGAAGACATAAACCAGCCTGCCATTGATCCTGCCTCTGCCTGTCACAACGCTGTCACCCGGAAACTACGACAGAGAGAGACAAAGATATTATGACAGTAAGTATTTCAAACCCCAGAGGAAGGAACGGTTTCTCATTTGCAGTGGATAAAGCATGATGTTGCCGACTTGTGGCCTGCGTGCGACCCGTTACCTTGTTCCTATCCTGCTCCATGTTGAAATCGGAGCAGCGATGCTCCACGAACATGTCCGACTCCACAAAGGACTCCGGGTCCAGCAGAAGCTCCACTCGCTCCCTGGCTGTCAGCTTACCCTGCAACACATTAATACCAAGTTACTACACATTTACATGAAAGAACACTTCACTACGGTTGCATGTTACGAGGATATACGTCATGACAATACAAATTTGTCAACCATCAGACATTTTGCCATTCTGTTAATACTGTCGTACCTATCCCTTTAATGTCTCTGGTTGTATTAGGCCATTGTGGCCAATGTTGTACATCATTTACAAGAGCTGCTTTATAGGTTTAGTACCTTGATATTTCAGGTAAGTTGTAATATGTCACAATATAAGTATGTAAACCCACATGTCAAATGATCTAACTTTTGTCCATCACATTGGGCTGTGGACACTGGAATTGTCAGTTTCAGGTAGCACCTTCATGCATTTCATAAACTGGAACTTCTACCTGAAGTTGGCAGAGGATTAGTACTTTGCTCAAGGGCACTGGGAATCAGCAAGATGGAGGTTTATCAACATAGAACATAGCTGAAAGTATCTCAGGTGCCACTGAGTTACAGTTAACCTGAGCAAGGCTACAAAGTAGTTTTTTTAAAGGTCACTTAAAAGTGTGTGAGGAAACGTATTAACACTCCAGCGCAAACCATTGACTATGAGCCCTTGAGCCAAGCATTTCAAATCTCAACCACTCCAGCTGTCAGTTAGCGAAGTGATGAAAAACCGCACACGTGCTAGCGTAAATGCAGGTTAGCGTAAAAGAAAGAAAGTCAATGTTAGCTGACTTTACCCGTTTGTGTTGTGCATCTATTCTCTTCTGACCTCCCCCGACTAGCGCCGCCCTCCGTTTCTTGTCAATCCTCTGCTTAACGGACAGGTGGCTGACAGAATACCAGCGACAGTCCCGTAGCATGTTCGTCTGCGGCACTGCGGCAGCGACTGCGCCATGTTTCACCGGGGCCAAACTCCTGAAAGATATCCTCAACCCGTTTATCAGTCCGCAACTGCTTCGAGCCACACTGAAGGCCGCCATCATTGCCGTGCGCGTTCTCTGGTGACAGCGGGCAGGAAATGAAAGACTGAGATTTGAGCCAATAGCGAATGGGGGGCGAGCTCTCACAACCAATAAAAACGAAGGAATTCGTAGCAAGGGTGAGGGGCGGGACCTGGGGGAGATCAGGTTTTCCTGTAGTTCGTCGTGGCCTGTAATCTGAAAGTCAAGTTTTTTACGCTGTGTGCCCTGCGTTTAGCTTGTCAGGTAGACCTTCCCCTCAGTGTGGGACACCTCTAACTGATTGGCAGTTCTCAACCCAAATATTTCCCTGCTCCTGCACAATATTCACGGGAATATAACAATTTCATCGGTAGAGCTTGTTGGGGACCCGGGGCTTGGCTTGCCTGACAGGTCTGCAACTGGGCAAAATAACCTGGGCTCAATATTCAAGCGTTCAATTACTTAGGCAACAGGCCTTGTTAATAAGACTTAAGCAGACATAGCAGCAGGACAGAAATTGTAAACTATGACAAAAGATGTTATACTGTGATTAAAATAACTTGAAGCCGTTGATATAATGGAATATAAGACCTGCATTTTTCTGGGAAACAATTCAAACAATTTTAAGAGACCACTGCCTCAACTGAATGCCACTGAAATAAACACTTGCCAGTGTTTGTGCATTAAATATAATACAACATTCTCAATTGTGCCTGAATTCATTCTGCATTGCACATTGCGTGGTTCAGAGGTAGGAGGATAACTTTGCTGATTTGAAAGTCACAAAGTATCTGGGTCATTTTCGAAAATTTGAGTTTCCGGTCCCAAACAAATTATAATATGATCTTGAAGGTTCATTCTTGGGCTTGGAAATAGTAGTTTGACTGTTTACTGAGGTGCGGTTGAAGGCTCTAAACATGGGAAGTGGACCTTTCACCTAATTGAATGCCTATTACTAAACGTAAACACCGGAGTAATAGTTAGGCATACATCAAGTTATCCTAAAACACGAATGCTGTGCAAACTGATTACTTTCCCAGACGTATTATATGATAATAAATAGATATAACTGACAGAGACAATTAAGTAAGAAAAAAACTGGTGGTATAAACACGTGGAGCATATTTTGCACCATTAAACATGATGATGTTCACTTTTGATTGATCACTTGCAACTTGTTAATTGGGATGTGGAGAGACATGCAACACCCTTTAAAGTTTCAACACACAGCTGCGGTGCTCTGAAGCATGAGGAAGGCGGTGTGGTGTGCACAGAATAGGATGTGATCCCTTCGTACACTACGGTAACCAGGGTAACTAGAGGAAGTCTCGCGTGATGATCATGCCTGTCGAGAGGGGTTGATGCGAGGAAAAGTGGAAAATCGAATGATTGATGCATTTGTAAAACGGCTAGTTAGCTATGTTCCGGTCGCTGCTGGCCAAGTATTATAGCAAAACGTATAAATCTCGCAGGATTTCAATTTACAGCTTGCATTTCCCTCCTTCGCGTGAGATATAAGGCGGCCGCAGGGGGGTAGTGATACGGTTGAATATTCGCTGGCTAATTTGGCTAGCCATGCTAACGCTGTTTAGTTAGCTTTGTTTACATCAAGTGCGCGCCTGGGATCTGGTAGCTAATTGCTAACCAAACGAGTTTGTGATCTTAGCAGTAGCTTTTCGTTCAATTGGGCATCGACGGGGAGACAGTGCTGGATAGTAAATGGGCTCTATGGCTAACTTTGGACCATATTTCGTGCAAAACGTTTGGCTGATGTCGTAAGCTAACGTTAGCTACATAATGCTAACCTTTTGATCATGGGTCGTTTGATCATTTGATTCAATGTTAGCCGTTGGGTAGCGTTGGGAATAATGTGAATAATTATAACCTGGGGTCTAATTGGTCCGAATTAGCTGAAACTCTAATTGTGATCTGAAAGCTTTCGTTGGTGAATAGGAACGACTACGAACCGGTGATGCTAACTTTAGCTAGCCGCCTGCCGAGCTAACGTTGTGCGCGTTTAGCTATAACCGCTTCACCATGTTCGTCGTCTATTATTGTGTCTATTATTAATTCATGTTTAAATCTACATACTGGAGTGGCTGATTGTTGCTCCGCCAGGCCAGTTTATATATCCTCCATCCACTCTGAGACGTGGCTATCTTTAGCTACGTCGCAGAGAGTGGTTGGATTTTTTCCCGGGCCGTGTTTCCCTGAGGCTGCGGCGTACACCGCTATGAACCCCGCGAATGCAACCGCTCTGTACGTGTCCGCCAGTCGGGCCGTGCTGCAGTGTGACCCGCGGCAGCCTCACACCTTCGCAGATATGTACACGCTACTGCCCTTCTTCCGACAGTCCCTCGCATGCCTTGTCTGTGGTAAGCATCCTGAAAATATTAGTGTATAATTACAATACATATCACTCCCTCTAATGATGTTTTGTGTCATCCCGTTGCAAGATTATCAGCGGTTTCGTACCGCAAATTAGATACACACTGCTGAAATGAATGAGTGTTTCATAACCTTACTATTCATATTGACTGAAGTGTCCGTGGGCGTGCGTGTGCTGGCAGCAGTTGACACGATTTGTCGTGCTCACCACCGTGGTCGCCTTAGCAACCAAGGCTGAGCCCCAGTCATCTGTCCTCTTGTCAAGACAGATGACTCCTCTGTTGTTGTGTCTGCTGCAGAGCCATGTGTTTTCTATTCATGCTTTATTTGCTCACTCTGCTTAGCTAGTGGAATATCAACACTGGCACAGCTTGCATTTAGAGATGGGCAATATTGACAGAATGATATATGACAGTATTTCTGACCTCTGTCGATTATGCAATGGTGTTTTTGGCATGCTTATTTGTGCTTTCATGCAATATTTATTTAGGTTGGGTGGTGTAAGCAGTAATGTGAACATAATGATTACGCAGGTTGGAGACGCCTTTGTTTATCTCAATAAACTGGGACAGATACATTCAGAGAAAGAGAAACACCAACAATTAAGTTTTAGAAACAATTAAAAACACAGATTGGATTTTGGACTGTTGGTGAGACAAAACAAGATATTTGAAGAAGACACCTTAGGCTCTGGTAAATTGTGATAGACATTTTTCATTGTCTTCTAATCTTTTACAGACCAAATGGTTAATCAGAAAAATAATTGGCTGGTTAATCACTTCTAATAGTAATTACAACAGGTTTTATAGAGGCATGGCGGTGAATGGAAATTACTTTAAATGACTCTAGTCCAGCTAGTTGATTGTGCCATTGTAGTGCAGAGTAGATAAACACGTGGATTAACAACTCGCTCTTGTTTTTGTCTCAGGTAAACTGCTCCAGGATCCCATTTCCCCAACACATCCAGAGTGTCAGCATTATGTCTGCTTGGGCTGTAAAGGCCAAAAGATGCAGATCAGGCCGTCATGCAGCCGCTGTAAGGACTATTCTTGCTTCCAGGAGAACAAACAGCTCTCCTTGCTGGTGCAATGCTACAGGAAACTCTGCCTCTATGTAACTCACTCGCCATTGCTGCAGTTGATCAGCAGCCATGTAGGAGGGTCTCCAGATGTTATGGCCTTGCTAGAGGAGGTGCTAATGTCACATGAAGAGGAGGTAGAGACGGAGGACCCAAGCCTAGCACAGGAAGATGTGAATCCCTCTGCCCACGAGTCCCTTACCCCCACAGAGGCACCACCTGCTCCTGCAGAGCTGTCAGCTGTACCACAGTGCTCCTCCTCTGACCCTCCCTGTTCCAATGGACCACAGGAATGCAATGGAGAAGTGCTTGAGGACCTGGTTCCCTCGTCTCCTGAGCTGGAAGTATGCGAGCTGGTAGAGGAGCAGCCACAGGCAGGCCTGTCTGTGTCCAATACTGGTTGTGGTGGTCTGGAACTGAGTCTGACCACTGGACCTTTAGCCCCAACTCCAGGCACTGTGTGCTCACTCAGGGATGGGGAATCTAGCAGCAGGGAGCTGGAGGAGGGGGAGGTGTTGCTTCTCAGTGTGGAGGAGGTGTTACAGACTTTGGATCCCCTTCAGCCCGGTCGAGTTTCTCCTCATACACAGTCGGAAAGAACGCACACTCACGCACACATAACCACGGACAGAGCGCATGCTCAAATGTACATACAGCTGGACGCAGCTCACAACTACACACAGATTCGAACAGACAGGACTAACACAGTGGCAAGCCATGGTGCTTACATACACACATCCTCTTTCGATCCTACTCCTAACTCCAAGCCCCCGCCAGTCCGCCTTAAACGTAAACGGTCTCGTTCAGAGAGTGACAGGGAGAAGGTGAAACCCCTCCCTATCGCCTCCATCCTGCAGGGCTCCTCCTCACATTTACACAATCCCAACCCCTCGCAGACACTGCACACGCAAACACACACACCCTCCTTAACTGTACCAGCACACACATACTCTTCCCTTCCTAATGGGGGGCTTCCCAAGCCCAGTCGCCCTGCGCAGAACCACAATAAAGGTGCCAGGAAGCATGTTGATCCGGGCCTTAAGAAGCCCCATGCGAAGGCCCGCAGTGGTGGAGGCTCCAAGAACAAGGACGGAAGCAAAGACCAACGGTTGATGTCGGGCTGCCTTGTGCCCCCAGCGCCTGTTAGGCCTCCATATAAAAAGCCAGTGGAGAAGAAAGGCTGTAAGTGTGGCAGGGCCACCCAGAATCCATCTGTGCTGACCTGCAGGGGGCAACGCTGTCCCTGCTACTCAAACCGCAAGGTGAGACTGTGACCATTGCATAAATGGAATGTTTGGGGGTTAGTTTTTTATTGATTTTACTGTCCGCAAGCTAAATTAGTTTTGGCATCATTATGTGATTAGGTGTATATTATTGTTGTAACAATTTTATCTAGTGTAAGTGTAACATTTGTTAATAAAACTATATTACAATATACAATATATTTAATATGGACACCTGGAAGATTAGTTAACTAATGGGAATTCAAATGAACAAACTATAAATTGTAAGACTAATAATTGGCCTGTCTCAAAGCTTACATTTTACATTTTTAAACCACATTTTTAGAGAGCAGTACATGTCTAAATTGCCCATTTATCATTAAATTAATGCACTACCACGCTGTTCTTATTCACTGCATTCTCAAAGTTACTCTGGGTTGGAGCAGGAATAATGTTACATTGGTGTGATACAAATACACTAATATTCCTTGTCTATTTTTTGTAATCTTTCTCAGGCATGCTTGGATTGTATCTGTCGAGGTTGCCAGAACTCCTACATGGCCAATGGTGAGAAGAAGCTAGAGGCCTTTGCCGTGCCAGAGAAAGCCTTGGAGCAGACGCGGCTCACACTCGGCATCAACCTCACCAGCATCACGGCAGCCGCGGCACTCCGCACCCCACCAACCACCAGCATCCGCACGAACACCCTCCTCAATGTCGCCACCGCAACGGGGACCCCTGTGACCACGGCCTTCCTGTCCCCCAGCCCCCCGCAAGAGCCCAACTATGAGGATAGCCTGGAGCTGCTGATCGGATGAGAGGCTGGGACTCAAAAAAAACAAAAACAACACAGACAGCTCGGTGCTGATTGAATGTGATGGCTGATCATTGTGTCCGTCAGACAACCTGTACCCCCCCCTCCTCCCTCCAGGGGGGAGGAGATATAAGGCAGCTATGGGTCTGTCCTGTCCTGTAACTTGCTCTTCTTCTGTGTTGGAAAATGCTGAGTAGTAAGACTAGCATGGGTGTGCCAAAGCCTCCTGTATTGTGCCTGTGTGCTGGTGTGTGTTGTTGCCTGCCTGTAGTTAAACACTTATACTCGGTTCCAAGGCTGTTCTGTACTTCAGAGGTGCTTTTCGTTCAAAGACCACAGACATACTGTAAGAGGCAATAGGAACCCATACCAGTTTTTGTGTTTGTTAGTGTGTGTGCACACAATTATAGATTTGAGTGTGTGCGTATGTGTGATTATTGGTGCATAATGACAACAAAAACTGCATCATTATATCTGTCACCTGTCACAGCATTTTCCATGTTTGAGTATTACTCCATGTATGTTTAAGAAATGCATAATTGGTATTAGGACGGCCCTTACTAATCCTTAACCCTGTATGTGTTCACACCTTAATCGTGAATGAATCTTGTGACTAATCTATGGAGAAGTTGTGTTCACGCAACACTGTATGCCTTTTCTATCTCGTTAACTCACTCAATCCAAGTACTGTCGGCTAATAATGAATTTGTCTTAATGAACTTGACTGATGCAGGCATTGTACAAGCAGCAAGATAATGTCAAAGCACTTAGCTGGCTCCACGGTTTCTGTATGTGTGTGTGAGTGTATGTATGCATGCGCCTACTGAGATTTACTGTAATGTCAGTGGGGACGCGTATGGTGGGTTGTAAGCACTTAAACTGATTGATTGGCCAAATTACAACTGAAACCATTCTTGGTTACCATAGCAATAGGAGCCCCAATCAAGGAGCCCCCCAGCTCTCGTGCACACACGCAGTTGTTTACAGTATTGCCATTTATATAGACTGACTGTCTTCGAAAGTGATTACACAGTTATGTTTTGATTGTGGGATTGTACATGACTGTGTGTGTGTTTAGATAAACTGAAGCCATAGGTTGTCATTAACAAGACAAAATATCCTCTGCCTGTGCATTTATTCCCCCTGTTGTAGTGTTCCGACTGATTAGAGACCAACTCAGAGACTATTTTTGATACCAAATGTTTGAGATTTGGTACCACTGTCTTTTGTGTGTGTGTGTGTGTGTGTGTGTGTTTTGGTTAAAGCACCTTGAAGCCCTCCTATAACTCGAGGCTGTGTATTGTCTGTGTTTTGTGTTTACTGTCTCAGCTGTAACTACAACATGTTTGTCAGTCCAGTCATGGTGACCAAAAAGAGACTGAAGGAGAGAGAGAGGACTCAGGCCGACCAAACAAACACCTTGGTTCTCCACTCATAGACCAGGAAGTAGCAGGTGGATTACAGTATGATCAGGAAATCTGATCCATCTTCCTGCGTGTGTTTATGTTTCAAAATGTATTTCTTTTGGGCATTACTTGAACCCTGATTAGTTTTTGGTATTGTTTTTTTTTTTTTTATGTTAAAGCTCTTGTTTGAGGAGTGACTCTTATTATTGCTGAAACATTCACTGCCATAATATGGAAACATGTAATACAACATGAATTAAATCATAGTTTTTTACTTTTTCAGGTTTGTGTCTTTTTGTGTAGCGGGATATTTGACTCAAGTTTGCTTTAAAATTGAGACAGTGGCTCAACACATTATTTTAATTTAATTTAGCAGGTATTTGGTATATGATAGCGCTAAATGAAAAGTTATTACAATTTATCCTGAGGGGAACATGATGTCTGAACCAAATTTCACATAAATTCCTCCAATAGTTTGAGACATTTCACTCAAAACCACAAATGCCAACCTCATGGTGGCTAGTGGAAAGGTCTGGGGATCATTAAAGTCGTTGGGATGCATCGTCTGAACCACAAACATCGGCACGAACTCTCATGGCGATTCATTAGATAGTTAGATATACATTAGATATTGCCACTAGCTAGCATGGCTGATTAGTGATGGAATATGTGGGATTGTTTGTGCTTTGCCTTGTTATTAAGACCTGGGAAAAGTAAGGATCTTTTTGCATTCAATCTGCATAGCAACCAGAAAATCTTGAATATAGAAGTGTAAATATGTCAGAAAACACTTTTAATTCTCAGTCCATTCACAACACAGTACATCAGTGCTTCTCTTTAAGACTGCAGGGCATCGCGATCTGTGTCACGCCACACGTTAATTCAAGACATTGCACGAAGAGGAATTTCAACCACAAGTACTGTAAACAAAAAAAGAAGCTTCATTCATGATATTGAACATCTAAAATCTTTTTATACTTATTTGTAATTGAGACCAGTTAAGTGTCATGTGTCCTACAACACTGTCATTTCCCGGGGATGACAACTCGACTGTTTGACCTGCAGGCAAAACAGCTCACTCAGTGCTCAAAAGAATAATATTCACACATGAGAGCACAACATTTAATCTGCATCTATTGTACTGCTCCAAATGCCCTGCACTAAGAAGGCACCACCTAATCCCTGTTTGCTCTGTCATACAGCACATTCTGTTTACCAGCCTTAAACAGAATTAATAACCGGTGTGAGGTTTAACCGTGACTGCTGGAATAAATACACAACAAATGGCTCTTCTTTCTTGCCATTTTGGGCCGTTGAGAGTCTGCCTCTGCAGCTCCATTTGATCATATCCCTACAGCTCTGTGGTCCCGAAGAAATCCTTTGCACTCCTCACAGTCCATTCTTCTTCTCCAATCCTCAGATAGCTGCTGAAATTATCAAGCAAAACCCTGACATTTGGGTTAACTTCATCATCCCAGTCCCAGACACTTCTGTCCGAGGTTCCCTCGCTTTAGCCCACAAGGAAGGCCCCAAAGTAGCTTGCCCTCCCATCCATCTCCATGGTGCTGGCATTGCTAACGGTGATAAAGAGGCGGTCAGCGGGCTGTAGAAAGGCAGTACCGGCCTGGTGCAGGGAGAAGAGACCAGGCTCCGGACCCCGAGGCCAGCAGGCACTCCGGGACGATTTCATTAGCAGGATGGGTACCGTGTAGGAACTCATCTGTGGGCCATATCACAAAAACAAGATCAAAATAAAAATAAAAATTACAGTATACATTATAGCATATGGCATTGAATTGTGAGCATTATATCTCTCTGATATCTGAAAAGAATAGAATTGTACACTATTGAATCAATATACTATCAAAATTACTATATAGTGCATATTGTATACTATTTTTATGTAGTATGGAATTGGGACACAGTTGTGGACATTGTGAACAGGACTGTATGACTTTGTGTCCTTGAACATCCTGAAGTTTTAAAACAGGTCCTCGATCAATACTGTATTACCACGCAACAATAACATGACTTTAACTGAACCGAATTATGACAAAATAATCCATCGCAAGCATGTTCCAATTCCAGGTATTATCCTTTAATGGGTGCACAAAACCTAACCTTCTTGTAGATATACTGGACAAGCTGTACTCCTTCCTCCTCCTTTGTTTCCCCTGTCTCCCCCTTTGCCTCCTCGTCTGTCTCCCCCGAGGAGGGCAGTCTGAAGTAGGTCTGGGCATAGACGTAATAGAGGCCTGCTCTGGGCACCAGCAGCTCTCCTCCCCTCAGCTCCATGTTCTGCAGAAAGGACAGACCTCTCTGGCCCTCCCACGCTCTGATTCGCTCCCCCAGGTACCCCCTGCTGCTCCGCGAGCCTGCAACAGCACATAAAAACACAACAATTAAGGCCTTTCACTATGATGCAAGATCATTTGAGATTACAGGGTAGCGTGTTGACTGAGCATAAACAGTCACTGCTGTTCAAATAAGAAACAAATGTTAAAGAAACTCTCAGCCTGTAAATAAGGCTTACAATAATACAGTGATGTGCTCACAGACCAGCAGCTGCCCAACAACACTTGTTTCACTCATAGACTAAAATAATGATCAGCTATGTGCTGAGAAACGTTGTGTTTAGAAACATTCAGTATTATTCTTTCTATCATGCTTTTTAAGTTTATTGAACAGCCAAATGTTAAAAAGCACCAGAAGGAGCAGATGAGATCCAGCCACCCTGAGGGATGTGTAATGTGTGTAAAGAAAGAAGGTTTGCATGTGTCGCAAATACATCCTTTTTCCTAAAACAGCTTTTTAGCAAACTTTACTCAAACAGGAGTAAATAGTGCATCTGTTAGGGTTAGGGTTAGGGTGTCCACCACGGATTAATACACATTTGTGAGTATTTACAGCAGCAGGACGTGTATGTGGGATCGACTCACAATAAACTACAGGTTTATTATGATGAAGGAACATGTCACCCAGTATGGTGGTGATGCATTGTAACATTTTTTGGAGCAATAAACGATGGAGCTCTTTGGCAAATAGGAATAACATATATTAACATGTACAACAAGAAAAATAGAGAACGACACCAGACTTATCCTTTAAAGCCAATAGTATAGAATTAGAAAAGCCTTGACTTTGGCGTCCCCCAGTGGTAGTATCAAAAAAGACACTGTGGCAGACAGCAATGCATGCTGCTCCTCCTCATCCCCGAATGGGGATATTTACAACATATTACTCAAATATAATGGTGATTTTAACATGTTTCTAGAAACATAAACTTAAAAGCTCAGAACACTACTATGGCTTTGGATGGAGTGAAATTAAATGTATTTGTAACTAGCTCAACTAAATGAAAATAAAAACTAAACCCAGCTGTTTTAATGGCTGAGAAATTGCTCAGCTTTTATCCTTCCCCCTGGTGATTCAGTTCGTCTTTTTCTTCAAACATATATTTTGTCTCTCTCTTTTTTTTTGTCAAAGCACTTGGCATTCCTAGAGGGAAGGCATGAGTAGATCTCTGTCTCGCTCCCACTGTTGCAACCAATCCAAATACAAAGCAACACACATAAAGTTGCACAATTTGAAATATTGCAGTATAATAGATAGCATGAGATAACTTGTTGGAGAATAGGTCACTACCTCTCTATATCTATAATCTGTCTGAAAAACTATAAATATGATTTCATATCAGCCTAATTAGACCCTAAATTTGAGGATAAAGTGAGCGAGTCATCAAAGTTGCCATGGTCTGAGTGCCGCTGAGGGAATACCCCTCATTTAATAGGGCATATGGCCTGACACTTTGCCAAGGATAGAGCAGCTGCACATCTGCAGGTCCTGACAGACATGTAGGTATGATACTGAATCTGAGAGCAGCCTGGGAAGCCTTGAAGCACATTCCTCACCTCTGGCCCCTGAAAGGTGAAGCAACACAGTACTCACAGGTGTGTGAGCATTGCGATTATGTGTCACAAAAATCACAAATCCTGTGTTCAAGACGTCAGCTATGCTTTCCAGGACTTCATTCCCAATGTAGCTGACTCTACTCGGTGTACATACTGGATATTTTACTCCTTTACTGCATTAAAGGATCCTCACCATCGGCTGTTGGAGGCTCTGTGGACGAGATAACGCCGGTCACATGGGCAGCGACTTTAGGAAGAGGGACCCCTCGAACCCCAGGGCTCAGGATAGGCATCACTCCTGTTAGCTTATCTGTGAAAACACATGCAGATAAGAAACTCACAGGAGATTTTAGTGGTGAAAAGACATACTTAATCCTATTAGTAGTAATCGATGGTGAATGGAGGCATTGTTCTCACCTCTCATAGCAGTGGATATCTCCTTCTGGAATCTATCAGCCATCGTCTGGAAGAAAAACACCCAGAGAGACAAAGTGAATGGGCGGCGGGTTAAAGTATCTTAGTTGTTATGCATTTCTAGTATCTTCAGATCTAAATTAAGAACATTCAGTAATTCACCAGGAACCTTGTCACCCCCATGAATGAGTCCTCACTCTGGGTCAACAAATATGCCATCTGTTGACCTGTAATAGCATAATTCCCCTTTGGATGAGTCGGTGTTATTTAAAAGTGATGTGGAGTTGCATCATTTTCACAGCTCCAATCAATGGTGTCTGAATAACTGCAAATTATAAGTCTCATTATTGAAAAGGCTGCAACACTGTAGACAGAACATCCCGTAAAAAGTGGCCACTGGTGTCTTAACTACGATTTAAATTTAATTTTGTAATTAGGGAACAGAAAATTAAGATAGATTAAACAATAAATCAAAAACCTTCTCTATGTGGTAGTGGAGCTGTTGCGTGACTTGCCAGCAGGGGTCGCTCTTCTTGTCCTCTGCTGCATCTTCGAAGTCAGAGCGCAGGTTTGCGTTAATCAGACAGGAAACGCTACTCTGGGAGAAGCTCTCCTGCATCTGTCAACAGAAAAGAAGTAAAACAAACAGTATACAATGGCTGCACCAACGATTAGTTTCATTAGTGAGTAATCGCTTAATCATTTTCTTGACTAACCGATAAATTGGAAATCTTTTCTATTAAATGTCAGACAAAAATGGCAATTATATCTTCTTGTTTTGTCTGACCAACAGTCTACGAATACTTGGCATTTCTGCTTGAAAAATGACAATTAATTCATTATCAAAATGGTCAATCTTCTATAGATCAACTAATAGATTAATTGATTAATTAACACACATTTTCAATACATACTTTTAATCTTAATCTATTAAGAAATACAACATATTTTTTGTCAGAGTAATATGCTAAGCTAAATATGCAGTAGCGGTACAGGTGGATGCCAATTAGCGCAGTAGTATGCCATTAACTCTGAAGTGCTCACAGGTGAGGTGGGCATTACTGGGACTCAGCCAATCAGAGCTCAGCACCGGATCTATCAGCTTTTTCAAAACGCCCTTACTGCTTGTCATAATGTCTGCTCCAGTCTGACATGTGTTGCTTTAGGGTGTCACAACCACTGAGTCCCGACTAGGCTCATTTCCTGCCATTGTTTTCTGTTATCTACTCTGCCAACCTTCTCCTCTCTCATTGTCCAGCGTCAAAATGGCAGAAGTTCTTGCATAACTGGGACTTGAAACTCATATCACCAAATAAACATCTGTAAATTCTGAATCATTAAGTATTTAATCCCTGAAGTAACAAAGTGTCTGCAGAAGATTATTCAAGTCGTTAACAGTCACTTCATCGTTACTTATTAATGTCTGGGGTACTAAATAGTGAGTTCACGGTGGTATTTTTAATGTCCCCTTGCTATAATCCCTGTAGAATGAAAGGTAGGTCACCAAGAAGCTCTGTTTGTAAGCAAAGTTCATTGGTCATCATTAAAATATGTGTCAAACCTCCCTTTTCCCCAGTTAGATGGCAGTCAGTTTGATGCTATGATGATCAGTTAGATGAAGGTGGAAGAAGACAAACGCAAATCTTACCGTGTTCAGGACTTTGTTGAAGTACATAAAACTGACGGCGACCGCGATGGTCTGGAGGAGGATTGCCGCGAGTATGATGAGCCCGAGACTCTGCAGAGAAACAGAAATGGCCATGTCACAGCGCGCGAGTGAGAAGGGGCACCCAAATAAGTTCCGAGGAGCGAGAAAACACTTCCAGCAGCGGGGAGGACAAGTCAGATCAAGCTCTGCTGCGTGTCTGCTCTGGAGGGGGGAGAGAGAGAGAGGGAGAGAGAGAGAGAGAGAGGGAGAGAGAGAGGGAGAGAGAGAGAGAGGGGGAGAGGGGGAGAGAGAGAGGGAGAGAGGGAGAGAGAGAGGAGGTATGGAGGATTACAACAGCCTCAAGATGTCACTGTTATTAGATAGAAATGAGCTGGGAGCTAGATGCTGCACATGCAACTGCATGAGGCGTTCAGGTTCTGTCGGACATGTGGGCTGTCTGAGTGTGACATTAGACTGATATATTTTGTGAAAGAATATAATTCTATCTGATAATTTTGACCTTTAAATTATCCTTTAAATAGTTGAAATGTGTTTCTCATATTCCATTTCATCGCAGCTACATTATATAACATATTATTTTCTTTACTTCAGGGTCCATTTAGTAACTGTTCAATCAAGATCTTTTTTTATTGAGTTTTTACAGTGCAAACACACAGAAACAAAAGCTTGATGCTGCAACTCAAGGAGAATAAAGAGTGGATACACAGTGACACTATGACACCATACAGCAATGAAAAGTAATACACATAGCATGTATACATTTAACATATAAACAAGACGAGTTTGCACTGTTAAGAGAATATACACAAAGAAAAAGAAAAAAAGAGGGAGAAAAAACAGACACAACACTAACAATAACAGTTACTAAAATAATCCCATTCATTGCCAGTGGCCCTCATTCACACGAGTATTCACCTGCCGCACCAAAAGACTTGAATACATGAATAGTGTAAGCTGCAGATAAGCTGTACTTTATGACAGTAAATCATTTTACAGAGTCTGGAATGTATTTAAGAAAGGTCCCCAGGCTTCATGAAATTTCCTGTTTGAGTATTTAAGTGAATGTCTGATTTTCTCAAGTTTTAAGCAGGGCATGGTGTCTGTTAACCACTGCATATGAGTGGGTGGGGCAGTGTTCCTCCCATTTAGTAACTGTTAAGTAAAGTTTTCCCAGTTGTCATGGAGTTAGAAGTGTTCAAGTTTCCTTTTTTTCCAGAGCACTTTAAGGACATTTGGTCCATGTTTGCTTCAAAAGTTGAGTTTTAAAATACATTTTACTATTATATTAATATTGCATATAAGTAAGATTTTACTGCATATATATATCGATATCTATATATAGATATCGATATATAAAGCCTAATATGATGCCATTGTATCATAAAGAAATGTAAATCTAAAAGTAATTGAACAAACATTTAAACAAAGTGCTTGTGAACAAGTAGATCGGTTTTCTTCCCTAAGTAGAACAAAACTTAAGTCTTTTCTACTAGTGTTTTTAATGTGTAAAGTCCTGCAGTTATGTGTAGCAGATGCTAAAGGCAGCAGTGGTTCAAAGAAGCTTTGTTCCACTTAAATCCCATTGTCCCAACATCAGCCGCAATTTGTAACTGGGTTAATTTACTTGTGACTTCCCGCCAGAAGCACTTCAATGCATTACAAATGTTTTTTTTTACGACTTTCAATATCCAAATTTGGAGCTGCTGAAGGCTACAGATAGCCCTGCTGGTTGACTGAGGCATTTAGGGAGAACATGGAGGCTCTGGAAACAATCAGTGGTAAATAGTAATGTTTTATTAGGATATTTGGGCTTTTGTTTGTAGTTTAATACTGTTTTCACTCATTTTTCAACTTTTCATTCTTACAATTTTGTCTGGATGATACTTGGAAGTTTTCTTGGTGTTTAACAGTTCAACAGCTGCAGATAAAGTTAATTAATGTACAACAAATGCTGTGCAATAAGTTGCTTGTAACTCAAACTTTCTTTTCACTCCTTCTGTCTGTTTTCTCCTCCTAACTCTTGCATTGCAGATCGAAGGACCTCTGAATGGCTGTTGCTTGATAAAAAAAAGGTAAAACAATGTCAGTGTGCGATGAGTTGTATGCACAACATCAGAAGTCAAAGCTTGAGTGGAGCACGTGAAGGCTGCATCACTGCATGAAAGTTGCAGGTAGCAGCATCTCTTTCCTGCTATTGTGAAGTGATCTGAGAGAATGCTAGCCCATTAGTGCCAAATGACCCACCATTGTTAATGCTTCAGTATAGTCCTAAGTAGTAATTGTCACAGGGGAGTCATTCAATCTGCAGAACTTAACCTTGAATGATTCCTGGTGATTCCTTTGCTTTCATTCCTTCACCTCTAACCCCTGCTCCATTGTCAGTGAGAGGAAGTGAGAGTGAAGGCTGAGGAAGTTCCCCGCTCCTCGATGTGCATGACCCTCCCAACAACCAAGACCTGTGTTAAAGCATGTCTAACACATTCGCACTGTCACACATGAAGCTACAATGTTCACACAGTCATGCACGTGCACCATACATCACGGCGGGTTCACAGAGGTACGCGATGCTGTACTACATTCAACTGAAAATGTTGGCAATGTGAGCGAGAACAACAGCTGAGGGAAAGAAGTGTTTAGTTTGTTTCCTTTGCTGATTAAAATCTCAAAATGCGGATGTGTGATTAAGTGATAAGAGATTCCTGTGTTCCCTTAAGTGAGTCAATTCCCAGGCTTGTCAGAGAGAAGTAGAGTAGACGGTGAGTGGTATTTGAAGACTGTCTGGCCTCAGGCAGGGAAGATGACACCCTGAGAGACATGCCTGTCTACAGTCCCATGGCAAATAGACAGAGAGAGAGAGGTGTGTTTGTGGAATTACTGCAGACATTTCAATCATTTAAAACTATGTTTAAACATTTTCATCTACGTCTTTTCCTATCATTGTTGTTGTTCCTCTAAGGTCCAATCAGCAGATAACCTTTGACCTCTGTTAGACACGTCCACTTCCCTGACTGGCTTTAATCCTCCGGTGTTTTAAAGCTTAAAGAACTAACGTTGTGTGGTTTATGTTTTTAGTATGTTGCTTTTTATGACCATTTAACTTATGTAAAGTGTCTTTGAGTGCCCCGAAAAGCAAATAAAATAAAGTGTATTGTTAGTTTGACATTTTGGGAAATATGAGTGTTTGCTTTCTTGCTGAGAGTGAATAAGAAGATTGATACCAGCTAGCAGTTAGCCTAGCTTAGCTTAAAGACCGAAAACAGGAGAAACAATAGCCTGGCTCTGTCTAAAAGGTAACAAAATATGCCTACCAGCACCTCTAAGGCTCACTAATAATGTTATGTTGTATTATCATATTTCTGTTATATTATTATATTCAAAATGTTCTATTTTTATTTTCGGCTGTGGGGAGAGTGAACAGTAACACTAGATTACATGCATACATTGTTTCCTGTGAATCCCTCCTGCATGTGGAGGCAATTTGAATCAAGTACTGGAATGGCGGACTACGCCAGTAACCATAAAAACTAATATATAGAAAGGTCATCACAAAATGTAAAGGCTTTGAGTGGCTATTGCTGAAAAGATGCCAACCATTAATAGGATCAAAAGCAGGGTTTTATTTCATTAAAGTGTTGTAACTTTAAAACCCTAAAACTACAACATAACTTTGGTTAACACCAAAATCATCAAAAAACTCTCTCTCTCTGTGAGGAACACACAGTACTGTGGAGTTGTTAGACTCAATGACTTAAAACAAGGGGTATTTTCCAAACCCTAAATCTGAAATCAGTTACAAGAACAATGGGAAACAGGAAAGCATGAGGAGATCTGCTGCTTCTCTGGAAATGAAAGCAGTTTCCCCCTGAAGAGAAGAGCTTGAATAATACCCAGAAGACATATAATGGATTTAAAGGACGGATCACGCTCCATCCACCCTCCTCTATCCTCCACTCCCCTTTTCTCTCCCCTGGGGCTTCTCCTCCCAACGCTCGTCTTGGAAAAGTCACGGAATCTCCCCAAATTCCTGTCTCAGCAGTACAGCTGCTCATTGTCTCGTTTATGAAACAAAGACTAGTACCGAAAAATGCTACAGCAGCACAATGCACGCAGTCGCCACTGAGTTAGTTAGTGTGTCAGTGGAAGGGCGTTTCCCTGATAGGAAACTACTGTATGTGAAAGGGGGAGCATAAACAGAGCCAACACACTCAGGTTAATATTTAACTCACAATCCTTCTGCTAAAATGCTGAGAATTGGGGTTAAACTAAGGTTAGGATCAGGATCTAGGCATGCAGTTATGAGGATTATCATCAAAGTTTAATATTAAATTTGGGTATTAAGAAAGGATGTGTTCAAAGCCCTCCAAATAAGATATCCCACAGTGGTGGAGGTAGAGTTCAGGTTCTTTACTTAAGTAAAAATAACAATACAATAATGTAAAAAAGTAAAAGTCCTGCATTCAAAATCTTACTTTGCATTTGATATGCAGACAAATGGTCCCTGTGAGTGTATATGTTTTATTATTGGTAACAGTGCATCCATGTGTAATTCCCAAATGTGTGTTCGATTAAGACCATAGGTTCATGTCTCAGTCCACTAGAGGGGGGTGTTGCATTGATTATCGGTGCTACTGGATTTTAGTGACCCAGAAATGCTCTTTAAGTAAGAAACAAAATCATGTCTGATCTTGAGTATGATGAGAGCTGGTGCAGATGTGAGAGCCTTCGGGGGGTCTATGCAATAACAGGAATTATCTATTCAGCAGCTGCGTCATCAAAACCATACACTGGTTTATTAAAATATCTATTTTATAAGAGGGTGTGTGTTTAAGTTCGACCTGATGGGAACTTTTCTCCTCTGTGTGGCGTCCTGTTCATTAATATATTTGTGATTAGTGGAAAAGGAAAACCAATTTACAACTTTTTCAAACTTTTTAACAGCTGGAAAGCATATCCTCAGAATAGTTGATAAACACTACACATATTGTTATGCTTTTATGCCTCCAAATGTATTTGAAGCAGCTAAAGGTGGCATATGATAACTATGTTGGTTGGATGATACATATAATGAATAAATGGAGGCCCTGGAAACAATCAGTGGTAAAAAGTGATGTGTTTAATTAAGATATTTAGCATTTTGTCTTTTATTTCAGTCTATTTTTTTTGTTCAAAGTTTAATTTTGCACTTATACAAACATACAAGTTGTACTAAATAGAAAGCAAATAAACAGATAGCAGCTGCAGATTGAAGTAATAAGCAACAGGCATTGTCCAGTGCATTAATTCCAACATAATCTTTATGCATGATCAGCATTTTCTCCTGTTGACTCACTTCAGCTGAATGTTACTCAAAAAATAAATCATCATAAGAAATTAAAATTTTCTGCTTTTACAAGGTGCATGTTACTATCATATATGACCAAAAGTACTTGAACATGCAATGAGCCAACAACAAGTCATGTACGACGTCAAAGTGAATCCCTTCAGTCACACACAACATTCACACATTAACTGTAAGGGTTGTTGAAAGGCATTCTGGGAAACATGAATGTTAGTAATGTGGGAAGTTGAGCAAAAGCAGCTTCAGCTGACAAATAAAACATAGAAAATACACCTAGTTCCAAAATAACATTGGACATATATTGAACATCACAGGCTGAGGATGCATTACAGTGTATCTGGAAGTGGAAGTGGAATTTTTTTTATTGACAAATCATTATCATTCCTTCATAAATCAGTGGACAGAGCAGAGGACATTTGTGTCCCACATGAAATGCTTAAAAGCTGTGAAAATTAAATACAGATGTAAAATAACATTATTTGAAGTCATTCATAAATATCCCTATTCAGGCATTTAAATCACAAAACATTTAATTCATAGTAAATCATGTGAATAATAAATGGAATGAAATAGTGCATTTTGTTAGTGATTGTCAAGTGCCAATGTCATCTGTCAGGGAAGACGTTCTTGTAGTGCAGGGAGCACAAGGTGCGTGTTTACAACTGCTGGGTGAGTTGTGAAACACACACAAAGTTTAAAAGTAATGAATCAACCATTAAAACAAAAAAGTTCCTTAGCAAAGCAGCGTGCCTCAATCTTTTGTGTGGAGCGTATTTATTTAAAATATTCATTATACTTCATGTTATCTGTCCCATGTTTGATGTGAACATTCTTCTTTCTCACTACAGCAAGAGTCTGCAGTCCTGTTAGCAGCTCTGTGAGGCTGCACTTAGGCACAGCGGTGCTTTGAGCTAACTGCTAACGTCAGCATGCTAACATGCGCACAATGACAATGCTAACATGCTGATGTTAAGAAAGCATAATGTTTACCATGTTCTCTATCTTAACATGCTAACATTTGCTAATTAGCACTAAACACAAAGTAAGACTGACACTGAAAGGAATGTCATTAGTTTTGCAGGTATATTTGGTCATGTAGCAGCAGAAGTTTTGGACAAATGGTGCTGGATGTAAAGTTCAGGGATACCAAAGTTATTACAAAAGCTGAATGTGTGTCTGATGGTTTCCAAGATTCCACGACAATCAAAAAATCAATTACAACCCTTGTGACATATACTGCTCATGTGTTTGTGGATATGAATCAGTGTACTGATGTGGTTCCTCGCTGTGGAAGCAGGTGATTAATTCATCCATTAATGGAAAGCTTGTGGCTATGCTGTCAAGTATTTTTATTCATCTTGTAAGTACTTTTGTTCGCTGGTCACAGTGTCAGCCATGGCAATGTTAACATATTTGCCCTTCTCCACTGCAGTAGAAATCAAAGAATCTTCATTCAAACGTCATACGTAGCAGGGGTTTGTGTATCTGTAGGTACATGAGGGCCCTGAGCTTAGATCTTAGACAAACAGCAGATGTACAAGCCCTTAGCAAGGACTAGTGCATTTGTATCAGTGAAACACAAACACACATGCTCTTACAAATTGTTCTTGAGCCAGTTGAGGTAACCCCTGAGTGCCCTCTTCCCTACATCAAATTCCAGTGGCCAGGTTCTAAAGCTGAAACATCCGTGGAAGCCGTCCTCATAGTGGTCATTGGTAACTGTGACGCCTGCGTCCTGTAAGCGCCGCACGTACATCAGGCCGTCATCCCTCAACACGTCATACTCGCATGTTAGGACGTACGCCCGAGGGCATTTAGCCAAAACCTCTGGTCCTGCTAACAGCGGCGCTGCCCTCACGTCCAGCAGCCCCGGCACCTCCTTCACTCCCCCCTGTGAACCTTTTTCCGCAATCAGAGGCTTGTAGTTCTTCTTGTATTTCGGGGACAGGAGGACGGTCCAGTCTAGCCGCGCCCTCAGCTCTGGGGTGATGTTTGAGTGGTGTAAGGTGCTGTGGTTGTTCACCATCAACTGGGACTGTAGTGAGAGGTCACCACCGAGGTACTGCAGCCAGAAGCGGACCATGAGGGACTTGTAGAGGATGGGTATATACTGGTTCTGCAAGTAGGAGGGCGTGTTGAAGTCCAGAGCCTGGAGCACTGGGTAGATCAACGCCTGAACACTGAATTTCACACTTACAGTATCATCTAAGGAAATCTGGGAAAGCATATAAACATATATGGCCTTAATCTCTTGATTTATATCTACATCACATTGTTACACACATTCCTACAGCAGATGGCTTCTGTACGTACCTCCTGAGAGACCGCAGCAGCCAGGTTTCCTCCAGCACTGTCACCTGACACAGCCACTCGCTCTGGGTCGATTGCATACCTGGCCAGGACCTCTGGGGACAGGAAATGCTTGGCTGCAGCGAGGCAATCTAAATACGGCACTGGGAAATGCACCTCTGGATACAGACGATACCTACAGAGACATTGGTAGCAAATTATAATTTACTGGAGGTTTAGAAAGCTTTGGAGCATGTAATTATAAGCACTCAGTTTACTTGTCATGAATAGTGCTACTCAACCTGTGAAAACACATGTTTAATATCATCTGTGGCTCTGGAGGGAGCTTTCTAAAGTCTGAGTTAACGTACAGATATGTTTTTTAGATGTCTTAAAGTGTAGATCTGTATCCACAGTTGGTTTCTATCTCTGTGAGCAGAAAAATGTTGAAACAGCAGGACACACTTACTCAACAGAGACCACAACAGTGTTGAGCTCGTCGGACATCATCCGGTTGACCTCATCGTATGACCCCCTCTCTGAGGAAGAACGAGAGAAATGGAGGAGTACTCATTCATCCATTTATCTGAAATTTTAGTAACTACATAAACTGTGGAATCTGGACAAATCATTCCTCTTAAAGGCAGAAAATGTAACATATCACATTCAATAAAAACACATGAAAATACTATCAATCTGCAGGCTTCATAAGGCCAAATTTATTTATAACCTGTTTAAGATAAAAAATAAAGAAACAAAATTTGCCTTTTTCAAAGAGCAAAAACTATACAGAGAAGTAATATGTACATTGTGATATCAACACTGGGTGCATTATTTGCACCTGTAGAGCAAACATATTTGTGATTATGAAATAAAAAATGACTACTAAGATAGAAGGAACGTCCGTACTCACTGCCACTGCCGAGGGCCCAGCCACCTCCGTGGAAATACATCAACCCTCTCCTCAGATGGCCCTCCCCTCCGGCCGGGGGTTCGTAAACACGGACCGGGATGCCGGCAAAAGTGATGTCGCTGACTTTCACTCCAGGCATGACCCCTCTGCCGGACTCAGAACTGTCCAGCCCCTCCATCATGCCCTCGAGGCCCTCTGTGGACTGCCTGATTGACTCAATGTAATGGTCAAAGCCCAGCCAAGACTTCAAAGAGGCCTGAAGACAGAGAAAGGAGGGAGGAGCAAATAAAACGCCATCTTGAATGCAGTTTCTCAGGACACAAATGAAAGATTCAAGATATATTTAGGCAAAAAGAGAGCAGCAGGTGGGAGAAAGGAATTTGGGAAAAGACTAAATGCATTCATCAGTGGCTGGAGACTTGAGACATAACCGTCTCACCCAGTCACCTCTGTCCTTCTGAGCTGTGTCTTACTGATGTGTCTCAGTATGTCTGCCTTCCTCCCCACAAACATCTCAGACTGTCTTAATAGTTCAACCAAGGCCAGCAGACGCAGCTGCTTGGCACAGCGGGGGCTCCACTGAGACATGTTGGCCTAAATAAAGTTTCATAATAATATCAATTTTTATTATTTCTTTAAGCTGAAAATTCTACCAATATGGTTATGTTGCTACCAATGTTGATATTTGCATATTTGAATTTGACTTTTACTCTCCCAATACCGATACCCAAGATCAGAGTGTCCGTTTCTGCTTTAATACTTTGATTTAGGTACTTTATGTTTTACTACAGTACAGTGTTTTATGGTACTTTTTTGTTGCCACATTTGTCATATATGTTACATGTTCTTGTGCTGCTTTTATGTTTAGGTGAGCTGCCATTTTCAACTCTGGTGGACATTAAAGTTGTTTTCTATTCTATTCTAGTATTAAAACATAAAAAAGAAAAGGGAAAAAGAGCACTTTATCTCAGTTTAAAACCTTTTTAGCCTCTTCTTCTACAGTACATCATACTCAACCTAGATGACGTTAACTGTATTAAATGTTATAAAATAACACATTTAAACCAAAATATTAATAAGAACAATGGCAGCCCAGTCCACTAGTAGGACTTAATTTTGTATTATTGTGGCCCTTTTCCCCCCACTTCTTTTTTTTGAAAAGAAAGTTACAATAAAACATTAAATTACTTGTATAGAGTTGTATCTGCTTTGGAGCAAACACGACCTTGTAAGTAGCACACATTCATCTGCAAACTCCCTCAGCCAGTGTGGCAATAACTGATATCATTACTCTTCACCTACAGTGCTAATGTAGAACAAAGTTGAGGGCGAAGAGTTGACTCATGCTCAGAATAAACTCCCTGACGGCTGCTTTGCAACACATTAACGCCATGACAGACAACGTGACAGTTTTAAAAATCAGACTTTTCATGTGCTGAAAAAGCTCTTTGTACTTTTCACCCTGCTGTTACTAATGAGCCTCAATGGATACAAGCATGAACAGACAGTGTGGTAAAGTGAAACACTGCAGACTACACATAACGTCAGTCCATAACAGGACATGCTGTTGAGTCATTTAAGGACATAATTTTATGGCTCTCTGCGAGACATTAAATCATGCTCTGAAAATACACTTCAAATAAATACACAGTGTAAGACACTGATTATGCAATAACTGTCCTAAAGTCCATGTTTGCACAGGCTAGGTGTGTTAATGTGCTGTAAGTTATGAGGTGTGTCTTTTCAAACATGCTGTACATGCAACTAACCTTTATTTATTCATAACAACTGCTATCAATACATGATTTAATTTAGCTAAATAATTGCACAGCGAAAGGGAAAGACTTTATGCATTTTACATCATAATCATAGCTGAAGTTGCACACCTGCTGCATCCATCTGTTTTTGATACAGCACATGCAACACAATGTATTCCCAAAGAAAACCCCTCCTCTCTTACCAGGTGCATCGTGGTCCGGAATCCAGCATCCAGCATCATCAGCTTCCACGGCTCCTGGATGCCATCAGGCAGCGGGATGTAAAGGTAATAGGCGACCGCCACCGATAATAACACTGTAACAACAACTGGCAGCAGCCTCATCTTGTCTCTGACAGCTTCAGCTTCCTCAGTGACTCATGGACGAGCTGACGGAGGACCAGAGGATCCAGGCTGCCTCTGCCGGCTGCAGTTGATACTGGAGGGGGTAGGAGGGCCAACCAGGCTCCAGAGTTAGCACTAGAGATTACTTTAGGGGACCGATTAAGCGAGGAATTACACACTTCCGTTGAGAATCTTCAAAATAAAACGTTTATTGACATCCCCTTTATTCTGGAAACCTAATTGATCGATTAATTAATTGATTGAACGGCTTTGACCAAAGCTTTCAACGTAATATGACCTGTTTAAAGAAAAGATATCGTTATGAATGGAGCCATTAGTAATATAACTTTGAATGAATTTGGTTGCTATTCTTAATTGAAAATCAGTAATGAAATATTAAACTTCTATGGCTACATTTACCCATTTGTAAAGCAGTCTTTCATAAATATTAGCCATGCCCCTGGTATTCTATCAGCATACAGATTTGTTTTTGTTGTAGTATTATTTTACTGCTAGATTTGAATCTATTTATTTTAAATATCACAGTAATTTGGTATGATTGTCATCTTCTTCAGTCTGAAACGTAGTAAGATTTCTCCTTTAGAAACTTGGCAAGATTCGAGCTTTTATTTTGAAGGCAGACAGACAACAACGAATGGACATCGGGGAAATGAAGTCTTTTGTGGCAGCTGTTGGTGAGTACCACATTGTATTACGTATATGTGACCACGGAGAGGCACAATAGAGCTGCAGACAGGACTCCACTTTAGCTCTTGTTGTATCACAGTTCTGTCAGACAGTGAAAATGTAATTACTGAAATAAGAAAACTGGCTAGGAGAACTAATTAACAATTGAAAATCTTATCCTAGTTGACTGTTTTAAAAAGGCTGATTGAATACATTTTTTCTTCTAATTTATGTCTAATCAAACCAATTAGATGCAATGAAACAAAGACCAAACAAGTTGCAAACAAGCCAGTGATAGTATAGAGGTAAGGAAACTGGCAAGCGTGGGGGAAATGAAATAAGAACTCCACCTCATCCGCAGCAGCTACTTTTAAGCAAGGCCCTTGTTACAACTCTTAATTTGACAATTTGCTGTTAATGCAAAACATCATTAAGGCCATAAAAATCTGCTCCTAATAATTTAATAATCCTACCAACATGCATCTCCCATTGATGTAAGAAAAGTAGAAACTGCTAATGAAATCAAAGTTTAAACACAGCATATTAGTTCATATATAAATACGAATATACATGTATATATGTATATACATGTATCAACTTTTGACTACTAGTCAATTTTATAATTTTTTTTATAATCAATTACAACAATTATAACAGGAATGCAGCAAAAACAATTGTGATTTTTTTGAATGCTTTAAACAAGAAGGGGAATGATCTGAAGTAATGGTCCTGAACATCTGGTCAGCAGTGTTTTTCTCACTGTCTATTGATGCCCTTTCATGTGTAGACATCAATACTGGACTGAAGTCTTACTGGAATTGATTAGTGATGCAAGTTGTTGGAAAGAGGGCAGGCTATTGATCCCTCTACCTCCTTACTTTTCTGTTTTTAGATAAAAGCTTTTTTGGTTTGGTGTTCAATATTTACACTCAGCCAGTGATTTCGCACTTTTCACAAGTCAACACACCAATCAGAGCTAATTTGACACAACTGATGAATCAAAGCTTCTCAACCCTGGAGAATTGGCTGTTTTTGAGCAATGATTTGGCATGACATCAACCAATTTTCTTGTCTTTAAGATTATTTTTGGGGAGATTTTGCTTTTATTTTACAGCCTACAAGAAGAGAATCAGACAGGAAACATGAGAGAGAAAGGAAGTCATGCGACAAAGGTCCCCTGCCAAATTCAAACCGAGGACGATGTAATTATGTGGTATGCATCTTGGACCACTAAGGCCACAGTGACGCCCCATGATTTTCAAGATTGGTCTGAATCCAGGTCACAGTCACACAAAGTAGTCCTGTAGCCGACAGTGTAGACGGGGCAAAGAGTCTCGGTGTCACTCTCTGGGCTATTTATCGCCATTTTTCTTCCCACGGGTTAACTTTTAAATGGACACTGTCTGTCCCTGGTGGCTCTGTGTGGGAATGTAAACAAACATCAGAGCTGATCTGACCCCTGCAGTGGGTTTTCCAAAACAAAGCAGCCGGACCACCAGACCATGTCAGATTAGCCTCTTGGAAGACCAGAACGGGGTTCCCGGGAGAAGACATGGAAAGGTGGCTGCAGAGAGTCACAGCGATGTCATACACAAACTCCAGATGGACGTCAAGACTTACAGAAATAGTTTGGAATTTTAGGAATTACACGTATTCACTTTCTTTCCAAGAGTTAGATGAGAAGATCAATACCACTCTCAATGTTTCACATCCTCTCCATGACGTACTGGTCGGACACAAGAGCACCTTCAGTGGGAGACTCATTGCTCCCAAATGCACAACTGAGCGACACAGGAAGTCATTCCTGCCTATGGCCATCAGACTGTTTAACTCCTCTCTCTGAATGTCAGACACTCAGGAAGAGACTGGAATCCGTATCTGTATCTACCTCACCTGTTCATACACCACCTCACTATTTATTCAAAATGTTTAAGTGCAATACATATATAGTCACACACTTTAGTGCAACACATACATACATATACATTGTTATTGTATATATTTTTACCTCATTTCACTTAAATACTGTAAATGTGTATATTTTGTATTTTCATTTCATTTTTCATTTCACCTCATTTCACTTAAATACTGTAAATGTGTATATTTTGTATTTTCATTTCATTTTTCATTTCACCTCATTTCACTTAAATACTGTAAATGTGTATATTTTGTATTTTGTATTTCTTATTTTTATATTTTGTACAAACTTTTAGTTCTAAATTATGCTACTTTCTACTCTTGAATGGGAGCACCGGTACTGTACAATTTCCCCCCGGGGATCAATAAAGTATTTCTGATTCTGATTCTGATTCTGATATTTGTTCTTTCAAAATAAGGCATGCAGCTGATCAGCTTAATTTAGCATTAAGACTGGAAACGGGGACACAGCCAGCCTGGCTCTGTCCCAAAGGGTAAAGAAAATCCGCCCACCATCACCTCTAAAGCTCACTAATTGACACAGTGGATCTCGTTTGTTTAATCAGTCCCACAACTGAAGAGAAGGTCTATTTCATGGCTGGGACCAGTTGCCAGGTAACCAGCAGAGACTCCAGAGAGTAACTGGTTCCAGGCAAAAAAATGAATAAATCAAAAAGAAAGAGTCTGGCGCATAACTCCCTGTCATTTTTACACTTTGATTGTTGTAGGGATTGTTAGGTATGGAGCTTTAGAGGTGCTAGATTTTGTTTTTGGACAGAGCTAGGCTAGCTGTTTCCCCTTGCTTCCAGTCTTTATGCTAGGCTAAACTGAGCTTCTGATTCCAACTTCATATTGATGAACAGCAGTAGTGGTTTGTAAAGTTTCTATGGATGTTTTAATACTTTTTTTCAGCCATTAAAACGTCTGTCACCACAGCAGCCAATACACCTAAATCTGGCCACAGCTGCTGATGACGCATGAAACTACAAACTTTTTGAAGTCATCTTGAAATCCTGAATCAAAAGATCACTATATGTCAGACACAGATGCCATACTTGCTCTCTTTCCAGAAAGTCTGTCTGAATGAGAGCATCAGCAGAAAGCTTAAATTGTAAATGTTAATGTGATATATGTGCTTGCTGTGTGTGGCTTAAAGAGTGTGCATTAAAATTCCCTCTTCCTGCCCCTCCCTCCCTCCCTCCCGTTTGTTGGTCTGGCGTCTCCCTCCAGTCTGTGGTATGGAGGGCAGAGAGGGGGCCTCTCTTGTGTCGCTGACTGGAATTACACTTATGGTCATTTAACATGACTGAACGCATGAGGCAGAAATGGAGGCTTTCCATTTCACGCAGCCCTGTCTCGTGGTTCAGCGTCTGTCTTGACACTGCCTATACATGTGTTTGAGCATGAATTATTGGGTATGGTACGAGATTTTACCAATAAACAGCACTTTGAACTAACTGCTCTGCATCTGGTATTCTGATTTTCAAGGCCCTGCACTTCAAATGTAACAGGATTTGACCAGGACTTGCTTGAAAAGATGCAAAATATATTTAGCAACAACCTGCTGCAAGTAGAAGTTAGAGAAAAAGAAAATGTTCATGCAGCATTTCAGTCACAGTTAGGTCCATTAACAGGACAGGGTCCTTTTTAATCTTCTAAATCTGTTTTAACTGAGACTAAAACATTTTTGCACAGTTAATTTACATTATCTTGATGTGGGTAATGTGCATGTACGATCAGGAATGCTCTCCCTGAATATGTCTGAGAGGGAGAGACAGTTCAGCTGGGATGCTGATGGGGGCATAGACTGACTGCTGAGAGATATGTATATATGTACATTCACATATATAGGATCACAGAAGAACGATAAGGTTTCCCTTGAGTGCACTGCCACCACACATATCCCCGCTGGCTCCAGGTAATATGTTATAAACAAACATTTGCAAAAGATTTCAATTATTCTGTCTTATCAGACCTCTTTTCACGTTGAATTCAGGTGTCTTCTCCTTTGATAACAGACCCTTTTCACAGAAGACATTTTGACATGTCACAGTAGGAAAAGCACAGGTATAAATAATAAAATTAATGATGGCTGAATTCCATTTAGCTGCTTCGGTTTTAGGGTCCTGCTGGCTCACTGTCACACCGTCTTGGCTTATTGGGACATTTGAATACAACGCAGTCATCGAGTTAATGTTATTAGTAACAGCTGTGCTTTTCCTTCTATGACAATCGAAATGCCTGCTGTGAAAAAGGCCTATTTGCCACCAGTGTTAGACATGTAGCCACTTTCTTGGTGTGCCGACAGGCGGATAAAGTGATATTTCACCTAAAATCTAACATGACATAAATTGGAGTAGATCACAGCGGCTGTTCTTTGTAAAGTAGTAAACTACCAGACACCTACAGGAAGTCTTTGACACTAAAAATGGAGGTAGCAGTTTGGTAGGTTTGTATATTCTCTGTTCTCATGAAGCAGAACTGGTGAAATCAGTCAATCAGTGGTGGAAAGTAACTAAGTACATTTACTCACGTACTGTACCTAATTACAATTTTGAAGTATATAGATATACAGTATATTTGATTTACTGATCATTGTAAACATACCTCAAATATGGGATATGGATACAACGCTTGTGTATGTTGGCACACACTAGACACACACACACACACACATGCATACACAGTGACAATAATGTATTGTGGTATTTAGGAATGTCATGGACAGCAGGCCAGTTGGTATGCTTCAGCTGCAACACAGACTCTATTTCTGAAATGACAAACAACAACCTGTTGTTTTTCTGCCCTTTGCCAAGCAAGGTGTCACACCTGAAAGATTGGGAACAGAAGCAGGATTCAGTTTCGCACTGGGTGGCATGCTGTTGTTGGTGCGAGGCATTCAAGTGCACACCGTTTCTTAGGCTTTTGCTCCACTGTCAGCGTGGAAGTGAAACAGAAGAACTGATAATGATGAAATCAAACGTCTTTTAGACTGAATTCACACATTGTGCCCAGCTATTAGGTTTTCATTTCCTTTATTGAATGGATGTGACCCCTTCGGACAGTGACAATGAGAAAAACTGATCCAAAAAGAAAAAGATCCATCGTTTTCACCTGCGTACATACATCTGTTACAGAAAATCTCTGGTTGAGACTGAAATATTTCAAAACTATTTGATCGATTGCCATAAAATGTTGTGCAGACATTAATGGCTCCCAGTGGAAGAATCCCCTGACTTTTCAGGATTTGTACAGCCTCACAGAGATGCTTGCATGGCTACAGACTAATAATAATAACAGAGTAATGATAATAACAACAGGAAATCAACAGTAGTTTTAACAGCAGAGTGCTATATTCATAAAAAATAAGCAGTGTAAGAGCAGTATTAAACCACAAATCTAGTTGGTTTCCTCCTGGCAGCAGTCTTTTTGCATGCGGTGGATTTCAAATTTTGCATCCATCCTTTTTTGTTCTGGAAGCTTCATCAGCATCCTCGCTACCATCTGACCGAACAGTGCCTCTTCATTCTCTTCCTCTCTGTCTCTGTTCAGTCTCTCTAATCTCACCAATATTGCCTCCTGTACAGGCGGCAGGTGCCCCTTCCTCTTTCTTGACCCTGTAGGGGTCAAAACTGAAGGGGCATGACAGCAGACCAAGCAACCTTAATTTATTAAGGTATTGCGAACGCTCAGGTTCGGCCAAAGTAGCAAAATAACTATTAGATAGATATATGTCTATAAAACAAAGGTCTGTTTGACAGGAAATTAATACATACAAACTTGTCAAAATTGTAATCCAAAGCACACGTCAAATTGCTTTGACATCTATAGCAAAGAACTACATTACTCTTTGCCTATAGGATCCTTGGTTTTCTATCCTCCAAAAAGGGGTGCAGCCATGACGTTTTACGAAGTTTGACATTTAACTTCAATTTCTACTGATTCTTTGCACATAATTTATTGAAAATGAAGGAATAAAGATGTTACAGTCTATTCTGCTAAGTCTTTTCTGAGTCAAAGTGCACAGGCCAGCTAACAACAATATATTTCTTCCGAATCTCATTTACTGTAGGCCTATTAAATGCCCACACAAAATAGCCAGAGGCAAAGACAGGCTCTGACTAACAGCATCTTCAGGAATTAATTAAAATCTTTGCTTCACTGTCAGTAAGAGGAGATAAATAGTTTCAGTTGTAGAGGTGGGAAAAGGATTCACATGCTCTTCATCACCAGTTTCACAATTTCTCTCCCCATCCCCAACCAAGGCTTTCCACCACCAACTCCAGCTCATTTCTAGTTACTGTCAGACTCAAGTTTTCCATTGGTCTCCTGGGGATCCTGGACTCGAGATGGATGGTATAGTCCATTCACTGTAGCCAACAGCAGATAGCACAGCAGTGTCCTCAGTCTGTGCATCCCACAGTTTGGAAAAAGCATCAGGCTGGCAGCCGGCCTGGGCAGAGAGAGGTCAAAGGTCAAGCGTTGTATAGCGACTGATGTGGCCAGCCACATGCCTCAGCCCTGACCTTTAACCTGGAGGTGCGTGAGGACAGTGCTGTACTGTTCTGCTGAGGAGAGATGCAGCCTTTCCACCACACAAACGCACAACACATTATGACTCTTCAATGGAAACAGTGGCAAATACAAACAACCACATTAAGGACAATATTGCTGCAGGGATTCACATAGCAGCTATGATTAAACATGCAGATGAACATGCACACACACATCTTCCTCCCACTTCCTCCTTAGCATAGTCAGCCGACGCCCCGTCCCACTCCCACGAGCCTCCCTCTGGTCTAAATGGGATCCTGATGTTCTGCTAACCAAACCCCCACCTCCCCCTCCCCACGTTCCCTTCAGTCAGAACCGAGGCTGTTAAACGCGGTTTCGCACTCCTCCCCTCGTCCTCAGCTGCTGCAGAGCGACGTTGACAAGAGGCAGCTGTTGCGGTGGCGAGAGGGTGTGATTGATGCAGTAGGCAGCAACCAGAGAAGATACACAGATAAATAGACGGATACCCAGACATATGGTGGGGGTCACTTTCAGAAGGCACATCCACACAATAAATATGTGAGCGATTGCCATTTTATCAGCACATTAAGCCCGTGGTTGTGGCTTGCGGGATTTCTTCAAGCAAATATGTAGCCTGTAGTGCCTCAAATGTGCAAGGATGAGAACATTTGGACACAGGAGCTGCAGTGGAGGACCATGAGATGTTGAGATGCTGCAGCACATCTAGCTGAAGAGCCTGGCTTGAAGGCAGGAAGAGAGGTTGTTGGTCTGGAGAAGGGAGCCAGTTTAGACAGCTGGCATCATGCAACGCTCTGATGAAAGTCTTCCCCTTTTTACTAACATTTCCCTGTGGAGACAAAACACAAAGACACACAAAGATACAAATGCACAGTTCGACAAGCCTGCTGATAATGAGCGCGCACGCATGCACACATGCAGGCAAGTGGGCTCTCCTTGTAAAAAGCGCATATGCAGTCAAGGGTTTTATTAACTGTGGCTTTTTAATAAGCTCACCTCTGCCTGCCAGATTCAGGCCTGGATGAACTGTTATGTGTGTGTGTGTGTGTGTGTGTGTGTGTGTGTGTGTGATTGTGTGACTTCTTTGTCCTTGGCTCTATATGTGATGCTGTATTTCTGGCATCTGTTGCTTTCAGCAGGAGCTCAGATCCAGGTGCCTGGTCCTTAAGGCGGGCTCTCATGTACAGCACGTATATGTGTGTGTGAGTGTAGTGTATTCGTGTTGGTGTGTGAGGTGCTGAGTGACACTCCCTGTTCCATTTTGTCAGGATGTGTCAGCACCCTCATTGCTTTTTCTTTTCATCCCTCCAGTCCTCTCTCCTCCGTCTCTTTTTCAGCTCTGTCCAGTTCAGGAAGGCCTGGTCTTCTTTTTAATTTTAGTCACGGCGTTTTTCTTTTCTATGGGATGAAGCCGCTACTCTGTTACTCAGATTTCCCCTCACAAAAGGCTTGTTAACAGGGCTAGCTGCACTCATTATGAAACAAAGCTATAGCCTCCAGCTGCTTATTGGTTTCAATTAGCAGAGCTGGCAATTCATTTTATGGAAAACAACAGACTTAAAGGTACATTCTCTTTCTTAATGTGACAAGTGCCTTGTGAGGAAAGAAGTCAAATTACGAAAAAACAGCTCTTCTCACATAGCCCTATCCACATGGATAGTTTTAGTTTTATATGCCCAACGTTTTGAGATATTTGCTGTCAAAGCAGTGTGATGGAGGTGAATGGAATTTAGTTTGAACTGTGGTGCTAACAGCATCAAAAAATGTCTTTCCAGAAACAGCCTATTTCTGTTACTCTGGATTATCCACAGGCCTCACTGTCAAACATTTTAATAGGAACTTGGTAGAAAGTAGTTCCAGTGAAAACTGTTTACAGCAAGGTTTGTGGATTATCCAGAGCAATGGGGACATTACTTCTGTACAGATATGTTCTTGTTGAATTTTTAAAATCTTGTTTTCAATGCTGTGAGCAACACAAACAATATTCAATTTTATTAGGGTAGAGGCATAGATCTCAAAGGCTTTACATCTAAAAGCTGTGCAATTAAAACCAAATCCCTCTCAGTGGATAAATACCGGTAAATGAGAAAATATGTTTTTTTCATTTTTCTGGTAATGTGGGTAAACTGAAGCTTTAAGCTTTCACTTTATTGCTGTTCTTCACTGGGTGCAATACATGTGGTATTGTATCTGGGAAGTGTTCCTGGGCATAGCAAACAAAATTAGATGCAGGGTAAAATTGCATTCTGCTCTCTGCTGCCATCAGAGACTCGTTATGTAAGTGGTTTAAAATGTTTAGGAAATTTCTTGTTGTCGCTCTATCTGGTCCTCTTCCTGCTAACACGCTGTGTTAGTGTTTATTTTTACCCTGTGGGCAGAACAAGGTACTGTCTAGCATGCACACACACACACACAACTTCCCAGAGATATACAGGCCCTTCTTGTCATGTGATGCAGGGCTTGTGATAGTTGATGTTGTTATAGGAGATACATTCCAGCAGCATTTGGAGGGGGATCTTAGGTGTGAGTGTGAAGAGCTGGGGTGCTTTAAATCAAATCCACCGCACATCGTCCATCAGCAGGTCTTACTCTCACTCATCGGCATGGTAACTTCACACCGCCAGCAACGCAACCACAGACTGTGTCCCATTTTAGCTGTTTTTTCCCCACCTCCTGGGTCATCTGCTAAAAATGCGGTTTCAAGTCCACGATCAAGCGGCGCCTCTCATAATGGAGGACACAGGAGTCCCATTAACCCCCTTTGACCATGTGGATCTAATAGCTGAGGTCATGCATGTGTAACACGGGAGGGGTTAAAGTCTCCACTGAGCAGATTTCCATCACCTTCTATCAACACAACACAGAGGAATAACAAAAAGTTGAAGCTGAAGTTATTGTGTGGGTGTTGCTGTCACCCCCGTGCCCAACTCAAACATTTATAAACTCAAACTGTCTCATGATCTGCAGTCCGTGCTGTTGTCGACTACCTGGTCTCCATAGAAACACAGATTTTGAGCACAAAAGTCTTGCACTTCACCAAATAAGAAGTGTGGTTAAACTATAAATGCTGCCTGATGTGAACCCTGTATCTCAGTTTTATTATCCATAATTCATGGATTATTGACAGAGGCCCATGGCATAAATCTTTAGCGATGACTACTTGTACTGTAGGCTAAACTATGGTTTCCCCAAATTATTCATGCCGTGGACCACTAAGAGCTACACATGAGAGCTCAGGCCCCAAAATGAGAAGATGCCTTGTTGTTGATTTAGTGTAAAAATGAATAACTGGTTTACACAAAGAAACAACACTGATGTTGAAAGCTGTGATTAAAGTAGACATTCCCTTTCATCATCTTGATGGATTCATTTCTAATGACACAATTTTATAATAGTGTCACAGTAACCCCCTAAAAGACCCATTAAAGGTCCCTGGATCCTGTGTGAGAACCAGCTGTACTGTATGTCCTATACAGCACTCATTATATTGTCTGTACATTGTCACAGTCTGGGGATGTCCTATGGGTGAAGAGATGAAGAGTAACTTATCTCCTCCAGATAAAGACAGGAAGACACAAACAAGGAGGGGAGGTAGATTTAACAACCCTTTATGCCGCTTTTAGCTTTGTAGATTTATTGTGGAGCTGAAAAGGATTAGTTGATTAACAGATGAGCCAAATACAGAAAATGATTAAGAAAGAAAAATTCACTGGTTCCAGCACCTGAAATGTGAATACGTGTTGGTTCCCTTAATTTTCTGTTACAGTAAATTAAATGTATTTGGGTTTTTACACAATTCAATGGACAAAACAAGCAATTTGAAGATTTCACATTTTGCTTTGGGAAATTTTAATGGGCGTTTTTCATCATTTTATAGGCCAAATGACCAATTTATTGATAAAATCATCGACCATTGATCAAAATAATCGTCAGCTGCAGCTTTAATTTATAAGCAATATCATATTTTACGAGCTTATATGTTTTGTACGTAGGCTAAAATCTCAAGGCTACTTATCAGTTAAATATGGTAGAAAAAAGTAGCCTACAAAGTTTGACAAACGGGAATACAAGTACACGCACTTCAAACTAATGTGCAACAAAATAGCCTACAGTACAAATACATTTGTGTAAATGTATCACTAATATATACTGTATATATACAACAGAAGTGAGCTGTGGACCTAAAAACCGGCTAGCCTGTCACTCTGCTCGAGCCCCCGCCCCGCCTGTCTGTTAACGGGAACTCCCCCTAAGTTCCCCGGTTCTCCTCTCTCCCTGCTCATTCCCTCCACGAGCTGTCACACACACACACTCATATCCCCATACACACACATACACACGTTCACACACACGGAGTCGCTGCATGCTGGAGCAAACGGCTGTACACACACTCTCTCTCTCTCTGCTGCTCCCCGGTTACCGAAAAGCGGCTGTTTGGTTTCGCAGTCTGCGGCGAGCCTCGTCGTGACAGAGTTTGGAAACGGCTGAAGGAGGAGTGAAGAGGGAGGGGGGGGAGAAAAAAAAGGTAAGAGATGGTGTCAAAATGAGTGTTTCCTCTTCTCTCTGTTTAGAAACTTTACCGTGTGTTTACCGTCTCGTGCGTTGGAGGGATATCGCCTGTATCGTCAGCTGCGGGGCTTCTGATAACCAGGGCGTGTTTATTGGAGTATTTCTGTTTGCGCGCGCCTAAGTGAGCGTGCGTGTGTGTGCGAGTCGCATTATCAGAAGAGGGGGGATCCTCCTGTTGTGTCACAGGAAGTTTGGAGATTGGACGCGCAGATTGTAGCGGATCATTGAATAGGGGGGGGGGGGGCGACCTGCCTACTGCAAGAACTAGCTCATGTGAGTGAAGTCTTATTTTTCCTTTAAAAAAAAAGGTTACTTCATTTTGTTAGCACAAGTCAACGTATCTCCTTGATTTAAGTGCATTTTTAAAAATTAAAGGTAAACTTTTGTGTCTAGATGTTGCAGAAGTCCAAGAAGTGAATTGAGTTTGGATACTAAGCTCAGAAAGCAGATTTTTCTCTCCAAAAACGGATTTATTTCACCCTTTCAAATGGATTTTGAGTTTTAGGAGAGTATGCCACTATTATAATCATTACTGAGATGACATGTTTTTTTTTCTTTTACTGGCAAATCAGTCTCCTATTAATCTGTCCAAGAGCCTGATGTTTGACTTCAAAGCACTGTTTAATCACTGTAGCAGATGTACTGAACATTTAAGCACCTTTTTAAATGCAGAGGCCATTCAAAGTGCTTCACACAAGGCAAAGAAATGGAAAACTATGGTGTGTCTAGCCTACACACACACACACACACACACACACATGCGTTGCTCGCAGTTTATCGCTGCTGCGTGTCTCCAGTGTGTGCAAGTGTGTGTGTGTGTGTGTGTCCTTCGACACTCCCATCATTTGTTTGTTTCACTGTGTGTGTGCATAAGTATGTGTGTGAGTGTGCCCGGGTGGTGATATCCTGTCAGATCCTGCGAGGTGGGGGTCAGTCACAGGGTCTCCCCTCTGGAATTCTCCTAGAATAGATGTGAGACACACACACACACACACACACACACACACACTTTGAGCAACATCTCCAGTCAGCCAGCCTCACGTCTTGTCTTTTAATAATGACCCATAAGGACCTCGGTGCTTTGATTTCATACTGTGCAAGGCCGCTGTAGCTTATTACCCTGAAATCCACTTTATTTCAAGGCTCCATAAATAGACGCACTTTAACAACTGTGACATTGTGCTAGGCCGCGTTCTTCTCCTTGATGCTGACACTGATAAACGTCTCCTTTACATCTTATCTGTGTCATCATTAGATTTCGTACAGTCAGTGTGTGTGTTTGCCTTTGGTCCTCTGCTTTGCATTATCTGCATTTGTCGCTGACTCTTCTACAGGTGTTTGTCAGATTAAACCTATTGTTGAAACTCAAGTTTAGCTGTTTAGAGTCTATTAGTCACTGCATTTCCCTTTCTTACCTTTCATGTTATTTTTTCATACCTAGAGATGAGAATTCCTCTTCTCTTCTTCTTCTTCAGTTTCATAGCATCACGTCAGATGCTGGTTGGGATGTCTTGCTCAAGGACACTATGGCAGTGCAGACAAACCTGGGACTCGAAGACAGATAGTCTTTCAGTTTTATGGCTGATCTTTTTCTCCTCTTATAGACGGTGGAGAGTGACAGGAATGAGTCAGAGAGGATACGTTAGAAGAGCAACAAACCGGTGCCTCCCTGGGCCTGTTCAGTGGATGTGTCTGTAAGATGATGGATGCTTGAAAGTGTGAATGTGTGTGTGTGTGTGTGTGTGTGTGTGTGTGTGTGTGTGTGTGTGTGTGAGAGAGAACGAGTGAGGGGATCTTGTCTGCTGTAACCCGAGCCTTGCTGGACACACTGACTTTTGGAAGGCCACAAAGACCGCTCTGCATGAACTGTGGGGAATGTGGACGTTTGTGTGTGTGTGTGTGTGTGTGTGTGAGAGAGAGAGCATAAACATCTCATCACCAACCACAGAACTTCTTGAACTGAAACTATGAACAGATTAGTTGATTGACAGACAATTAATTTGACAATAATTATGATAATCAGTGTTTGGTTTAAGTCAGTTATTCATTGTATATTGTAAGGATGCACCAATCAATTTCTGATACCTAAACTCAGGGTAGGGTCTATAAAATGTCAGAGGATAATGAAAATTGCCCTTCACAATTTCCTAAAATGGTTTCAAATGGCTTTTTTTTGTCTAAAAGTTCACTATCAAATGAGGCAAAGAAAAGAAAATGTGACGCTGCAACAAAATAATGTTTGTCATTTTTGCAGTACCTTTTCTGTTTACTACTCGATTAGTTGTTTCAGCTTTAACTCTCAGGGTATCTGCAGATACAGAGTACCAATCCTGTGCTCATTTCTTCCTAATTTAAAACCTGCGTACCTCACTGCATGGAACTGATTGGTTGTAGCTATGAGTCACTCTTGAAGTGGCTTTAGATCTCAACAACAAATGAGCAAAACAGAACAGCAAACAGTGTGAGAATGCAGTTTGAATGACTAAATGAATAAATAACTGCTGGCAAAAAGATGTATGAATAAGGCTGTATTACGCACAAGGCATCGCTTTGGTGCTCAACATTTAGTCTGTGACCTTGTACAACTAAATAATAATAAAAATAATTCATCAACTATTTAGATAATTGATATGAATAATTTCAGCCAGTTTTCAAGCAAAAAATACCAAACATTTGATGTTTTAAGGTTCTCAAATGTGAGGTTTTGCTGCAGTAAATTGATATTTATAAATCTTTGAGTTTAGGACTGTGGGTCGGACAAAACAAGAAATTTGAAAATGTCACCTTGTGCTCTAGGATATTTTGATCCACATGTATTATTGTTTTATGACCAAACAATGAATCGGTTAATAATAAATAAAATAATTGGCAGATTAATTGGTCATGAAAATAATCATTAGTTGAATAGAATAGAACATCTCTAGAATAGCTGATTAATTAATAATAATAAAAAAAACAATGGAAAGAAAAGAGAAGGCTTAGCAGATCATGTGGTTGCGTGTTTGTGTGTGTTTTGTATTTTCTTCTCAATCTGAACTGGTTTGTGTTTTTAAGAGAAGCGGTCATTTGAAAGTGTGATTATTTATGCATGAGAGAAACAAAGGTGTGTGTTTTATGGACAGATGCAGAAGAAGAATACCTTACTGGTGTGAAACCTGATGTTCAACTAGCCCGGGGCCTGACATCTACTCCGTGTGTAAACTTACCCAAGAGTCTCAGCCCGCAGGGGGAAAATCAGTAAATTCACACTTTAGGAGAGAGAGAAGCCATGCAGTCTCTATCAGCCTTCCTTCAGTGATCAGCTGTAGTTTTGGTTTTCCTCTTCTCTCCAGCCAGAGTTGTCATTCTTGATAAGAAAATTATGACGAAATTAATTAATTAATTATGATGAAAAGATGCTGCGTTTTCCTATCATTATCCATTTTTTAAGGGCCACTGATATCAATTTAATCCACTTAAATGACAGAACATTTGAATAACTGAAGCCCTGGTCTTCCATTTTTTACACCATTACTCAAATTTTTCTCTGCCGTCTCCTTTCCTTTCATCTGCACATTGCGGAGGAGGTTGTTTTATGTGTTTTAACTTCCAGATAAGTTGACTGATCAGCTACTTGGTCTGTTGCTTCCCAGCTCGAATGGATGGTTTGTGGGTGGATTGGTGGGTGGATGGGCGACACAGTCTGGGTCCGTTTTGGAGCTGTGTTTATATGAGCTGTGGTGTCTCTCAGTTCCTCACAGATGTGCGTCTTTTCACAGGTGCTTGTTGTTCCCAAACTTTGTGTGTACAACCTTGTAGATGTGTGTGTGTGTTTAATGGTGTGCACGCATGTGTGATATTAATCTTGGTTTTATCCATTTCTCACATAGGTGTAGAAGGACAGTAAGTGCCTAGCAACAATATCCCATTGGAATACACTGGGGGTGTCCTGATGTAATGGAGTAATGACTGTAGTTGTGGTGGTTTAGTGCAGACAGATGTATGTTGGATCGGTGGGCTGAGTCACAAAACGTAGACTCACAACGCCCTGTTTCATACCAGTGACAACGTTTATTTAATGTGGATTAGTCATGTCTGGTGAATACCCGATCTGCTACTCTGCCAATCAGCTGTTTTCATCATTGAGAAATAGTTTTTCAAGCAAAAAATGTATGGTTTCAGGTTCTCAAATGTGAGGTTTTGCTGCATTTCTTGGTCTTCCATTATAGTAAAGTGAATATATTTTGATTTTGGACTGTGGGTCGGACAAAACAAGACATTTGAAGATCCCTCTTCCGTTGCTGTTCCTGAGGTTTCCTCCCTTTTTCCCCTGTTAAAGGGTTTTGACTTGACTTGACCTAACTAGTCTCCTGGAGTACATCGGAGCAGGTTGGAGCAGGTTTTTAATTCAAGACACGCTTGTTGTTATTGAGTATGTTAAAGGTACACTGCGTACTTTTTGTGGTTCTGTAGTAGTGAGGTGCAGACCAGTGTGAGCTTCATAAGTCCATCAAAATAAAAAAGGGCCAATCCACAGGTTTTACACATGAAGTTCAGTTTACTCCTCATGAGGATTAATACTCCATCTACTCTAGGACTACTACTGTCTTCTGTAGCTCTGGATGGAGCTTTTTAAAATCTGACAAAATAACCTTGAAGATGTCATCAGGAGTTAACTGAATTTGGGCTACAAATTTGTAACAGAAAGCCTCTGTTGCAAACTGGGAGTGTAGAGTTTGAAAGACCTGGGGGACTGCCAGGTGAGAAGGGTGTAACGATGCTATTGAGTTGCATTATGGGAAGTGCAACTCATGCAACTATTGTGATACACTTTGTAACTTCTGTTTTGAAAATTGCTATATAAATAAATCTGTGGTTAGTTACTATATGTGGGACTATATGTTTTTGACATTTGACCCATACTCGGAGATCTCAGACTTAATTTACTTGTAAACATGTAAAAGTGTTACGATTTGATTTTGCCAGAGTTGGATAAAAGCTTATTTTCCAAGATTTGTGGAAGTGTAATGTTAAATCGCTGGACATCCATTTTTTTTTAATGAAACTCAATGCAGTTCACAGATGAGTTTCATATCATCAACAGTGAGTTGGAAGGAAATCTGTGAGTGCCACTGGACAAAAATCAGGGGATGTGCCTTTAAACGTTTTTTGTCTTTACTAATTTAGTTACCTCTGTGGGCATCATGGACACTTTAGTACAATATAAGACCTTAAGTGTTTATTGGCCGCTATCTAAGCAACCTTTTTCACTGTTTTCTAACTAAAGGGAGTAGAAGAGCATGAAAGCGTACCCAGTTACATAAATTGAACAGATACAGATGTTATGAATCTGTGAGTGCAACACCAGCACAGACATGCAAGATAATATACAATAGGAGTGCAGTCAATAAAACAGAGTTATGTAATAGCAAAGTAACAGAAGTGGGAACTGTGTTTGAACTAAAATAGACAGCCAGCACCTCTTTTGTTAAGTCAGGACAACTCCCTGCTACTGTGTTTGTTTGTCAGACAGCTGCTGTGTGTGAATAAGAGTTTAGTCTGCATGTGTGTGTGTTTTATGTAAGGGGGTAATAAAAAGATAAACGGAGAGAGATACATAAAGGGAAGACAGAATCCAGTAGAATACAAAATTTTAATTAAGTTTCATTTTAGGATTACTTTCATGTGTAATTATGAGTTACCCACACCCTCACTGTGTGTGTGTGTGTGTGTGTGTGTGTGTTTGTGTCTGGCTGTTGGTCTGGATGTGTGTGTGTGTTCTATGGGTGTGGTGTGTAATCAAACCAGCATTAAGCTGTATAGGAGGCCACCGACCGTTCTCACATTTATGCTTTCTAATTGATTCAGAGTGTGATTTACGTGGCTGTCTGCACCCACGTGTGCTTGCCTGCCCATAGTTGTGCAACACACACAAGCAAGCGCACACACCCGCGTGCACGCATGCACATAGACGTACACACACAGAGACACAAAAGCTCTGAGTTACTCATCACTGCAGCACAAGGCACTATTGTATTTAGCATCTTCATGGCACTTTTAGTGACACAGTCATTCACATTTCCCAGCAGCATATGTGTGTGAGTGTGTGTGGGTGGTCGTCTCATATTCCATGTAACACTGCCGGCTGCTAAAAATGAAGACGTGACAGGGAAAGTGTGTGTGATAGTGAGAAGTGGGTGTGTGTGTGTTCTGGGGACGGGGCGGACAGGGAGCTGCATCTTAATAAGCCGAGGTTACATGCTCTGCTTGGTTATCACTGCCTCGGTGCTCATGTTGAGTCAAAATACATGTTCTAACTTTTCTATCTGATTTTCTAGATCCACTCTGTGTAATGGCAACCTTCATAATACGAATCTCATTTTGCAGTAGAGAAAGGTATGAAAGTTAATACAGCCTCAACCAAAGGAGCCACCTTGAACTGAGTTTGGTTATCGGGAGACTGCCTTAACATCGCTTTGTGTTTTCTCTGCATTGAGAAAGAGCGAGTGACGCACATAAATCAAGAAAGGGAAATTCAAAGACAGGGAGAGAGGGGATACTTCAAAGTTAGCTTGCAAGCAGTTCACCTGTTGTTTTTGAATGTTATGGTTTGTGGTGAACCATAAAAGTGGGCTACCATTACAGGGGGAAGGTGGGATCAGATTGACTACTCGTAGCCTAAAGCTGGCTTGAAGTAGTTGTGGGTGATGTGGGCAGAACTGCCGTCATTAGCGTAGCTTTTCTTTGACATTGATATAACATTTCGTTAAATTTTCAGAACCATGTAAAAAGTTAAAATCACATGCATCTCATTGAGGTATGTGTTTTCTTACTAGAACAAGTTTAACACATAGTTAAAGAGCAATTCCATTTTATTACAACTTGGGTCTTGTAGTTTGTCTATAGTTGTGCACATTGCTTCTATCAGCTCTGATAACATTGTACTCACCAAAGTCATTGCAGAAATTCTGGGAAAGCAAGTCAGTCGGGTCAAGAAACATGAGCAGTAAGATGAGTTCAAATAAAACCAATAACAATGAAAATAGAGAGGAGGAAAAAGCCCAAAAGTACGTATTGATTACCTCAACCGAAATAATATCAAAACAAATCCACACTGCAAAAAATATATGTCATGACATGAAAAAAGATTTTATGATTAGAGCCTTTGGTTAAGTAGGAATGCATTTGTGAAATAATTTGAAAATAAGACTTGAAGTGATCTGGAAGAACTCCCTCTTTGAATCGTTTCATGTATAAAAATAAGTTTGTCAATGGACATTTTGGGCAATGATTTCACTGTTGTTTTTTTATGTTTAAAACCTTGTCTGACTGCCTGTGTTTCTTGCCCTGTAACTTCTCTAAGATGTGACACTGCAACAGGTATAGATAATATTCAACTTAATCATTTATTACACCTCAGAGATGTGAATCGGACTGGAGAGATAACAATAACAATATTGAAATATTGTCTAGTCTTTCTGTGAACCACCTCGGAATCACGTCTTTCCTTTTTAGCTCGTGCCCACTCTAACATGGGATAAAAACATTAAACAACTGCTTGTGGTTGTCAAAATAAAGCCCATACACGAAAGCACCAGTGTTAGGGATCGAACCCAGCCCACAATGGGGTGATTCATACATGAATGTGTGGGAGGTGGACTGTGCTCGATGGCCTCTTCTAACCACCTTTAACCACTGAGAGATCCACCCTGGGAACAAGGAGGAAGGAGAGAATGAAAGGAGGAGGAAGGAGAGAGGGGCGAAGATTAGTGGGACAGGGATGAGGAGACGGACACTTTGATTCACAGATCTCCCAGCATCCTCTGCTGCTCATTGACTGGCTCCATTGTGGCTGCGGTAAAAGCGTGCTGATTGGTTGGTTGGGTCTGAATGTCACTGCTTCTAGTCCGTGGACTCTGGAATTTGTGTGTGTGTGTGTGTTTGTGTGCATTTGTGTGCGATGAGTTAATAGCTATCCATTGAGTGGTTGATTGTGTTCTGTTGTCCACACTGGCTCTCTTTGTTCGGACTCACACACACACACACACACACACACACACACACACACACACGTGAATCTGAACCCGGCATTCCTCCAGTGGCAGAGCACTTGCCAAGAGAGAAAGAAAGAAAGAGAAAGAAAATACTAACTAACTAACCATTCATAGTCATGGCAGTGTGGTTCTTCCTGGCCATGGTTCGAGACATGAATGGGTCTGAAGCTAAAAATATTTTATTGCTGCTTTTAATGCTCCTTTTACTCTCCCTGCTCTTTTCATTGCTTCTGTCCTCTGTTGCGTTCTCTCTCTCTCTCTCTCTCTCTCTCTCTCACAGTGGAAGCAGATGAAGCCTGTGCTGCATTAAGATGGGTTTATAAGCATTTCTGAGTTTATAGAGTCAGACTGTGGTTGCAGTTCCTCAAGGTGTAAATGTGTGCAAGTAACCCCCTTGGTTAAAAAGACTGGAAAACAGAAGCAAGAGGTTAGAAAGATACCAAGCAAAAAGGGAGAGGATGACTTGAAAGAAAGGTCACGAGATGAATCAAAAACCTGAGACATCATAAGTAGACAGTCTGTGTCTTTGACCGCCGAGGCAGTGGGATGTCCTGGCCTGCAACATCCTGAGCTGTATAACAGACAGGCCGACTAAACGACAGAGGCAAAGGGTTGCTTTTTACTGGTCAGTGTGGGCAGACCATGCGTCTCACTGCCTACCACAGATGGAGAAAGACGGTGGGAGGAAGAGGGGGGAAAAAATATTGAGAAATGGCGAGATAGAGCAAGAGAGAGGAAAGGCGGCAGAAACAGAATGACAGTAATCCAGCAAAACTCACAGGGAGCGGGAAGTAGAAAGAAGTGGGTAGATTATTTGATCCAACTCTGGGAATTCGCTTTACCACGGAAATACCTCCAGTGCAACATGGGAAATAGTGGGAGAGACTATTTCAGGCTTTGCTCCTGTTTGTTATGCCAGCCAGCATTTCAGGGCAGAGGGGAGGTTTTTGCAGAGCTGTAAGTACATTAACATGTGAGGTAGGAGGAGAAGAAGTGGAGGAGGTAGAGGAGGAGGGCAGCAGTCTCTCTCTCTCTCTCTCTCTCTCTCGGGGGGGTGGGGGGGTGGGGGGGTGGGGGGGGGGGGGTGGGGGGTTACCCCTTTGCACCAGTGTGCCCTCTCTTGTTTTTTCCAGCTCTCAGTTAAATCTAAATCCATTCTAGAGGCTTTATTGGCAAGATAAGATCGCTCTGACATTGCCAAGGCTTAAGTGCATCTCTCCCTGGTTGGACGGGAGGAGGAAGTAGGCTGGTGGTGAGAGAGGAATGACAGCCTTTATCTCGGTCAGTAAACACAAGCTGAGGGAGTCCCTACATTGTTTATACCGTGTCTTTAACTCCCCACTCCTGTACATACACACTTAAGAGGACACTGTAACACAATCGCTCACACAGACACACACTCTGTATATGTTGATGTGTAGGCCTGCGGTGCACACACAAAAACAAGGTCAAACTCGCATGGATGCCCTTGTGCTCACACACGTGTGCATGTATGCAAAAGGCCCACATAGACATACATGTATACACACACACACTCAGAAGCTGTGGTTGGACGAAGCAGTGGTGTGTTTTCGTGTGTGTGTGTGGTGGATTGTTGGCAGCCAGTGTACGGTGAACTGGTCAGATCCCAGCACACTCAAGCTTCCCTCCTGCCTGCCAGTCTGACCACTAGTGGCTGTGTGCATGTGTGTGTGTGTGTGTGTGTGTGTGTGTGTGTGTGTGTATGTGTGTGTAACTACTCTACAGCACAGCGGAGTTCAGTGCAACTGAATTTGCCATAAACCAGAGATAATTCCATGCAAAACCTTTCGTGGATCTACTCTGTATTTTTCTCTCATAGTTGCTCATTTGGTAAATTTTATGATGACATGCTTTTCTGTGTTTGCATAAGTGTGTGTTTGATTTTAATGCCTCATTTGTAGAGCTGTTGTTTCTCACATTGTAGGTCAGAAGTCAATACTCGGTCTTAGTGGCTATGTCCGAAATCAGTCCCTTGTTCACTCATTCACTACTCCCTATATAACAGACATTCAATAGATTACTCTACACTGAGCAGTAAATTGACATTTCTTTATTAATCACAGTCATTTTGCGTCATCCCTGTGTGGGGCTGCACAATGGTATCTAATCTAATCCAAATGGTCCATCTATCTCCACACAGACTTATAGCAATTTCGGCTTGACTGATCATTATACAGTTGTCTTTTCACTCTGCTTTCACAGCATTTCTGCTTTATGAGGTAATCTACAGTGGCATAACAGGAGGGAAAGATGAGAGCTATAACAGATTCAACGTTATGTAACATATGTATATGGTATGATTGGTAATTCACTGTTTGATTTGTGGCCAGGAGTTCCTGCGAAGAGGTTTTGTGTTGGGTGGCCGTAGCTGATGCAGGGGGCTCATAAGCTGAGGGCTGGTGGATTGAGAAAGGCAGGGGAAGTCGAGGCGAGGAAAGTAAACAGGCGTAAAGTAAACAGGTCAAGCTGCCCTTGAGCAACACGTTGAACTTCAACCACTCTAGTGGAGTTGCTCCTTGGCCAACAGCAGAGGACTCAGTTGCTGTGTGAATGTGAAGCCGGGCTCCACCAGAAAAGTTGTTCTTTTTACTTCAACGAAACACAAAATCCCAGCGGACTCTCGAGGACACCAGTTGTGTCACTTTTTCCTGACTTTGATCATGGGAAGATGGTTTTCCATATATGTGTGTTTGTGTGTATGTGTGCGTGTGGCATCTGTATAATATGCCATCACTTCCTATGATTGTCAGCGCTACATCCTTGTGGTTTCCATGGTTACAGACAGTGCTGGATGCCTGCTGTGAGACAGACACGCACAGACACCAGACAGATGAGAAGTAACTTCAACTGGTTGTTAGAGCCGAGTCGTGCTGAGAGCTTAGACCCAAGAAATCCTCAAACAAGGGTCTTTTTTTTTTTCTTCTCTTTTTCTCTTCTTCTGATGTCTTGGAGAGACATCAGAGACATTTCCCTGCCTCTACTGACTCAAAGCCAGGCTACAATTTAGATTCAATCTTACCAATCATGCAAAACATTTTTCCGACTTTAAGTGGATTCAATTTAAAAATTATATGGGTTTGGCATGATCGGTCGCGTGGTTCAGTTCCATTGTACAAGACTCCAGAAATGTCTTGAGATGTTGCCTGTGAGACTCCCAGAAACCTCCCAGAAATGTCACACCTGTTGCTATTTGCACATGTAAGTTTTCTGTTCTGGCTGTATGGATATTAATATGTGAATTAGCATTTAAATAGAACTGCATGTATTTTATTTTTTGTCCTTTGTTGGATGAAAGAATGAAATATGAGCAACATTTGCTGACAGTTAAAGACAATAACAGCTTATCTATTTACATTTTCCTTGTGGATGCTTTTTCTTTTTACATTCAGGAAGCCTGTTTATTCACTCAAGCACAGCTGTTGGGAATGAAGCATTTTAGCTTTTTGTTTTTTATGTGTGTAGCATTTTGGGAGTTTACTCAAAATTCCTTCAGCACATGGATGGAAACATAGCTTCTCCCTCCCCTCCTCGCAGCTATGTAACTTTTCTGGAAGCAGCTTTAAACATGTATAAGGACTGAGAACAGGTAGGTTTCACGGATTTTTTAAAAATTTTTTTACAGGAGCTACAATTTCTGCTCTGCCTTTTGCTGTCTCTCTCCTTAGCTTTCTTTTTTCCCCTCTCCTGCACTTTCTCTCTATCTTCTGTATGTCCTTCATCTGTCTTCTGATCTGTTCAGACAACCCTGACAACACTTTCTTCCTCACTCCCCCCCCAGTTTCTTCTTCTTCTGACTTCTCATCTGTCCAGGCACAGGCCCCTCAGGGGGGAAACACCAGAGACACCATAGTCTGATCCAAACTGAATGACTGGATTTGTGTGTGTGTGTGTGTGTGTGTGTGTGTGTGTGTATATGTGTGTGTGAAATACCATACACAGTATAGGAGACAAACTGTTGCATATCATTGCCTATATAATGCTGGTATAAATATCTTCATGCTCTCGCTGTTACTTTGAAAATTCTTCTCCTGTGAGATGCTTTAGTATAATATAGTGTGTGTGTGTGTGTGTGTGTGTGTGTGTGCCCCATGCCTGGAAGAGCTGAGATGTGGTAGTTTGATATCATTGGCGCTCTTTCATCAGTGAGGTGATTCTCCTGCTATGTGTTTGAACTGCAGTGAATCAAAGACAGCTTGTTGTGCAGCTGCAGCTGCGGCCACATCACCTGCACACTCAAACTACCGGGTTCGTTCTTTCTTTCTCTCTCTCGTTCACTTCTTTCTCACTTTCTATTTTTCTTTGCTATCTTTGTAGCTTTCTGGGCTTTGTTCATTTTTTTTGCTGTCTTTTTCTTTTTTTTTTTTTGGAAGTGTGCATGATGTGGGCTTCGGAAGCTAAATTCAAGCCAATCCCTCTTTCATCTGTTATCAGCCAGTGCCACACTCTCTACAGTTAACAGCTACTACAGCATGTAATCTGCCCAATATTATAGTTACAGCTGTCGTGAACTGTTGAGAGTTTTTGCAAATTACCTCTTTGTGCTTACCGACAGTGTTTGCAGGATTTGAAGGATAGTAACACAAAGGCTGAATTTGTACTAAAAAGACTGCAACTTTGGAAGATACCCGCCTGATATACCTCACTCAAAATTAGCTGCAGGTGGACTCTAGAATAATTTTTTACACAGAACTAAGCGTGTGGATCTTTACCTCCATCACTTACTTTGAAATCAATTTGGAGGAAACAGTTAGAGAGAGCAGTCAATGTACATATGAGTGATGTGTGAGTATTATCTTAAGACAGACTTGATGAAATGGGAACCTATACTTTAGCCCCAATTTTATTTTATTTTTTGCATCAATAACTGACCCCGTGTAACTTTCAATTTTGGAAAAGTTAATCAGGAAGCATAAAGCTTCTTGTTTCCCCCAAATTTATATCTGTACTTGTTTTATTTGTAAATGTGCTCATGTATTGGCTCTATTCCCTGTTCTGTTTATTTCTCTCTTCCTAACACTTTTCCCATGTCACACAAACATTAGTTTTCCTCTTTTTTTCTTTCTTTTTAAATATTAGAAGGGCATGCATCTTGAGTCAAAAGATGATTTATGTTTTCCCGTTATTCCTCCCTATGAACTAAATATCTCCTGCCACACACACAGTGTCAACTCAGTGTGTTTTATTATGACATAGAAAGAAGATCTGTCTGTTGGGGTTTTATACTTTATATTCATAGCTGTCCATGAGAATTTAGTGAAAAAATAGACAATAAAGTTATGTTTAGAAGTCACAGTGACAACATACTACAAGGTAAAATTAGCTACAATTAGAATAATAATACAATCCCGTGCTCTGGCTCTCCCAGTCTGTACTTTTTGATTGCATTTTGATTAAAGACTGAGTTTTAAAGCAGTCATCTCAGAAACATGGAGACAGGACCAGCTACATGTTGACTACATTGATGTGGCCCGTGTGTGTAATTACACTGTAATTTCATCATAGTAACGTTGTGATTAAGCAGTGATTTACTGGTTTATTTGGAGCAACATTGTATAGAGTTTCACAATAGAAAACCAACACAATCCAGTGACAGGCTGTGTGGGCCGTGCGCTCATGGGAACCAGAGGGGCTTTTAGTGCTCGGGTCCTCTGGGACGGCTGGGACTATGTTGTTGTTGTTGATAAACGCACTCCCACAGTTCTAGGGCCAAAACATACAGCACACACAAACACACACACACACACACACACACACACACACATATACAGGAAAAAGTTATGCCCAAAAATAGATACACACCCATGTAGGAAAATCAGGCACTGTTCTTGATGGATGAAAACTTCGTATCATTATAATGTTAACTTTCAGGAAACAAAGAAAAGAACTTCATACTGCTTCACATGCTTTCACTAATGCTTATGTCCACATGCCCTGAGGATCAGATACAGTGTGTATGAACACACACATGCATATGAAAGCATGAAAGCTGAGGTTCAGAGACCTGGATTGTAGCCAAAAAACACACAACAAATAGAGTGTAGCCTCTTCCTCCTCCGTCATCCCTCCGTCATTTGCCCTTTCAGTCTCACAGGGAATATTTTGGTACTTCATCATTTCCTTATTTCCTTGATTCCTCCTCTTGCCTCCTTTTCCCCAGTTTGTCAGTATGTTTATAATCAGTATACAGCATAATAAAAAACAGACAGATTCATTCTTCAGCTTGTACAACACGAGACTTGGTACTTTAATCTATTTTATATTATGGTAAATTTGATATGTTAACTCGACAGATGTATTCACTGAAACATTCACACACTAATGTTTACACACTTTTTGATTTTACAGTATAACATTTGAATATGTCTGCCATTTTATAGCCAAAACGATGGCTCGAGAAAATAATTTGCAGATTAATCGATGATGAAAATAGTTGCAATTGCAATTAAATGATGAGAACAGTTGTCCATCCACCAGATGCAACTGTTCCCTTTGGTTGCTGTTGCATCCTGAAGAGATACAGGGAATCAAGAGCCACATCTTCTGGCATGTATTAGTATAAAGGGGCAAAGGAGGTGATGATGGGAGTCGAGTGTTAAGATTCACCCTTGGGCAAGGCAGGCTGTTAAGAGAGAGACTGTGACAGCGAGGGAAGGTATCTAAGATATCCATCATTTAGGCTGAATCAGAGGAATGCAGGCTACTCTATCCCCAGGCGTCACGACTTATATATAAGCCGTACACACAGGACGCCAGTGCTGCCCTCCGTACGCCCTCCTCCTATGCATGCAACTTACACCTACAACATATTAATCACACACTAAAGCACTGTCAGACTCTCATAAGTCATGTTGTAATGGCGTGGCCCTTAAAAGTCCAGGACTCTTTGTCATGATGAAAAGGGACGATGATGGATTGCAAATTAGGGGTAAAAAGAGAAGCCATTTTCTTAACAGAGACGAACATTTGAGGTGAAGAGATGGCAAATGTTTACTCTTTTCTGCCTTCGTTCTTTCTCTCTCTCTAGCTTGGTATTTTGTCCACGTGGATGTGTTGCTGGCGTTGTTGGGCGAGAGGATCTGTGTTTCTGATTGAGCATGTGTGGCTGTGAGTAGCTATAAGGGAAAGGTGCTTTAACTGAAGTCTGTGGAGTTTTTTTTTTCTCCTCAAAATGTCAAAGTCTCTCTCCCTTCCTTTCTGTCTCCCTAAGCATGATAGACTTCCTCAATTCCACTCTTTTAAGTCAGAATATCTCCTCTGCTAAAACCCAGAGTCTTAATCCCAAACAGTGCAGCGTGTCACCGGGAAAAAGAGAGTTAAGGAGATGGGAAGCTTTTAAAGACCTGCATGAATGACTGATGCTTTTTGAAATGAACGAGTATTTCCCAAAATGAAGATACAATCTCTGGACTTAACTTGACACAAAGGCCCAGGGCTTTTTGAATAGATCATTATAACACGAAGCTCCTCTCTTGACTTCCTAATGAGACTTTTCGGGAAGCTGCCTCTTTAGTTGCAGACTGAGGGGTGGAGACGGGGTGAGGATCGCAGCCAGTTTCCCAGAGGTTTACTGACTCCTGACTTCAAAGGCCAAAACAGTCACACTGTCACTGATGCTGGAGGAGCCAAATCCTGAGGGATCAGAAGTGTGTGTTTGTGTGTGTGCATTTTCAGTAGTGGGAAATTACACCTCAAGACTGTTGATGTGAAATGGCCACGTAAGGGCAAAATGGCAGGTATACAATAGTATAAGTAACCATGGCTTGTTGCTCTTTGTTTTCTGAGAACTTAAATTGTAGAGATAAGTATACAGAATTATTATTTATATGTTCAGGTATCAGTATTGATGATGTGGTACTGGTTTCATCTCTTGCAAGCAGGTGCTGATTGGCTGGTTAGATGGAAGAGATGGAAACAGGACAAATGCAACTTAATGCAATAAAAAGGGGCTGAAAACATTCTTATTCCGTCTGATTGACATGTCTTTTATTATCATACCTCTTCAGAAAGTAAGAGCTCAAATCCTTGACTGTGAAGTTGATTCCTCTTTTCAAGCATTCAAATGTGATTTAAACTTAATTTGTCCATGAATAGTTTGCAAAGTATGCACACTCCTTTTTTCTGCGTGGCAAGCTGGCAGCTCGGTCCTTGAACTTGTGCGAGTGGTTTGTGTGGGAGTTATAGACCTCGCTTGCACCGAACTGTGCAAGTGTAGGTGTCGTTGTGTGTCTGTGTTTGTAACCTGACCGAATGCATCTTACGGTGCATACTTTGTGTGTGTGTGTGTGTGTGTGTGTTTGCATACATGTGTGTAACGGCCAACAGATGTGAGACACGGACATGGATTACTTGGCAGTATACCGACGGGATGACTGTGTGTCTGCCTTCCTTGTCTGCCAGGAGCTCAGTAACGCTGACTGGAAAATTTTGAATTGTGGCGCTCACTGCCTGCTCATGTCATATGGAAAAACACACACACACATTTACATTTAGAGTATTTACTGGCAGCTAATGGTAAGAGGAAAGACATCCACACGCCTACTTGACATATAGCATTTACTGCCGTCTTAACTTTTATGGGAATATGCACACACACACACACACATAGACATGCACACTGGAGCTCTGAGATATGAGCCAATGACACATCCCAGCAGTATACGGCCGTCATACCAAATGCATGAGGGATTTGAGGCAGACGAAGACTTGACTTGGATTTTGTTGGAGAGCTGTGTGCTTTTTCTTAGGGTGTGTGTATGTGTGTTGCACCGCTCCAGATAAGGCAGCTTTAGTGCTGTTGGCCTTCCTCTGACCTACCTTACACAGCCACATACTGCAGAGCATCTCATTCTTCATATTGACTCACAGTAGTGATGATGAGATCCAGTCCATACTCTCTTTGCAGGTTTACCTCGCTGTTCTTATTTAGCTCTTTGAGTAGATTTATAGTGTGTAAGTTGCGCGGTAACAGTACGTAGTGGTGAGAGTAGCAGTAGAATTAACAATCATTTTAATGATTTTTTGTAGGAATTTAGCAATAGGGGTAACATCTATATTGGAAAAATCACCTTGGATGTAAGTCATTTTCATAGTGTTTTTAACCCTGGTGTTAAATGCTGTCAGTAATAACACAATTCTTTATGTATTTTATTTATTTACACATTAATAAACATTGATGTAAATGCATCGGAATTAACCAAAAGGCAATTTTTCATCTGTAGTCCCTGAACAGATGTTACAAAGTCACCCTGCTGCCATCTTGGCTTGTTAGTAATGCTCTAAGGAGCATGAGCATGTTCTCACTATTACCTATTACACTTCTTGCCTTTTGAGATATCTTGTATACAAATGTCAGCCTATACATTAAATAGTTAGCTATCATGTAGATCAAAGGGGTTCATCCTTCAGGAAACAGGCTTTAGCTTAGCAAACATCATCGTGTCCTGTATATTTTGAGATATCTATACATCTTAATGGTGTATACAGTTCACAATCTGACCTAAGTGTGGTACTAGAAGGTCAGGAGATCATTAAAATCATTAGGATTCATCCTTTGACAACAATGACTATCCACAGTCTTAACCTATTTATACTTATGAAGCACTTCAAATGTGCTATACTGAGTATTAAAGATGATTCACTTCTGAGCTTTGGTTTCACGACTTTACACGGTCACTTACTAATGATCCAGTAATAGTCTGTAATTGACATCACTGTTGGCCAGGCAGGGTTAGTGTGTGTGTGTGTGTGTGACTTTGCCAGGCTATTGGTCAGTGTGTTAGTATGATAAATTGTGACAGTAGTCAGTGTGATGGTCCAGGCTTGCAGCCAGTTAGAGCCAAAGTAACAACACAGCGTTCCCACTCCGCCTTTGAACTGCTGCTATGCTGCTATAATGAGGGAATGTTCTTTTCTAAGCCTAACCCAAGGGAGGTTGTGTGTCTTTGTGTGTGTGTGTGTGTGTGTGTGTGTGTGTGTCATGGTGAGTCATACATGCTTCAGCCATTGTCTTTGTACTCTTGACATGCTGGCCTGTAACCAGAAGTCTTGCTGTTTTCCTCAGCCTCCAGGTGACAGAAACAAACCATGAAGAAAAGTGTGTGTGTGTGTGTGTGTCTGTGTGTGTGTGTGTGTGTGAATATATGTTGCCCTAGGGTAGAAACCTTCCTTATATATAGTCTCACATGAGATCACCATGTTCGTTCTACTCTGCAAGCTTTGGCCGACAAAGCTGGGCGGCCTGTCAAGAAATTCACTGTGTGTACTTGTGCACATGTGTGTCTATGTGTGTGTGATGACAGCAGAGACAGGTGCCCCCCTCCCCCCCTCCCCAGCTCGCTGTTAAGTCCTGGTTTGACATTATTGGATTCTAATAAGCCATACTCGAGTCAGCTCATGTAATATATCTTTGCCATTGTGCTGCCATATTACAAACAGATGTGCGCACACACACACACACACACACACACACACACACACACTGTAGATACACGTAAATACAGCCTGCAGCTATATTTGGAAGCCAGAAAAAACACTCTTCTTCCTTTCTTATGTTTACTTTGAATCTTTGTTTAGACCAAACCCAGTTTTCTAACCCGGTTGAACAAACAAGCTCTTTTCATTATGTCGTATTTTATTATGCTCATTTCTTTATAAGGCAGCCATTTTTACTTTACTTTACCTTTTTGTTCACACTGTCTTTGCTTCTGCTGCCTTCCGTCTCTCTTCTTGTCTTTCACCTGTTGCTTCTTGATTTAAACCAGAGCTTTCCCACCTTTTTTATTGAGGCAGTAGCAGCAAAAATGCTAAATTTGTTTCTTTTTTTCTTTTTCTTTCACCTCTCATTTCCCTCTTTTGCTTACCTGGATTGGGTTTCACCAGCTATTCTAAAATCCACAGATACAGTTGTAATGTCCTTCCTAAATTAACTACTAGATAGTTTCAAACAAGGGATTTACTAAATCTAGTTGCTGCCTTAAAACTTCAGAAATGTCTGTAACTCTGTCCAATTAATAGAAACAGGGAGTCACTGTGGCATCAGACGCTATAACAATTACAGTTTTAGGGGGGAAAACAATATATTAAACTTAACTGCCAATCTTTTGTAAATGTACCTATTGCTTTGTTTTATTTATATGCATACATGAAGAAATTTGTGTGTCAGTTAGTCGTATTCATGCAGTGGGAAATATTCAGTTAGTTGCTTGACAAATAATGTCAAGATAAGAACTAGTATGTGTGGTGGGACGGGTTTGCAGCATAAGTTTTAATTTGGCTAAGTTTGACCACACAAAGAGCTGGTGCAACTGGCTCCTGGCCAGATGTTGTACAGTGACACACAATTCTCAAATTTGAGAATTACTCAATTGTAGAACATTTTTCTGCACATTTGCATGGATACATGTGGATTCATGTATATAATATCCCATACTTTGAATGCAGCGTGCTGTGCAAGAAGGCTGCTTCTCATTAGGAAAGTCTAGACCCAAACCCCAGGCTTAGAGCGGCAGCGCCACAGCCACATGCTCGGCTAAACCCACATCCCAGCCGGAGCCTGTATGCACTTGGCATACACTCATGGTTTATGGGTAAGTGAATGAAAAACCCTGCTGGTGTGCATTGATGTCTCAAACAGATGAAATAAAATGTCAAGGAAAGCACTGGCAAAACATGAGTACACAAAGGCGGAGAGGAGAGAAATAGAGAGATACTGTCAGTATTTATCTTTCAGGATCCTGGGGGGGGGGGGGGTGCAATTCACAGAGTGGATAAAACTGAAGAGGTGTTGATTAAGAGATGAAACATGAAAGGGAAGAAGTCGTACAGGCAGGTACTGGGAGGTAAAAGGAAAGGATATGAGGGACAATTTTGGAGGTGGCCCATGGCGATATGGACCAGAAGGTGTAAACATGGCCCCGTCTCTGTGGATCAAGTTGTGTTTGACGCACTCAGAGACAGTGAGACTCACAAACATGTGCACACATTCGACATTTGACCGTGAGCAGTGACTGGGGTCACATGCACAAACACAGCTCCAAGAATAGACTCTAAACACTAGGGAAGAAAATAACCCAGTAACAGAAGATGTGGCATGTGTGTGTGTGCGAGAGCACGTTAGAGGCAGATTTGCGTGTGTTTCATGTGTTTTTAAGTGTGTGCGCATATATTTATTTGTAGGGTTAACTGGGCTTATAAATCCAGTTACTTTTTTGAGCCTTGCTTTCATCCCTAGCTGTAATGAATCCCATAAGCTGTTTAATATCAATTAAATCTTCATGTCGTGTCTTCACTGTTGTTCCCACTAATTTTTCTTCAGTTGAGGTTGTGTGTAGCCACAAGTTTAATAGACAGGAGGGAGGAGAGTTGAGGGAGAGGTGAGGGGAGTCCAGTTTTATGGTCTTGTTTGTATGTCGGGTTGTAAATACCCCCCTAACAGGCTTAAAGTGACAGCTGGTTACGCAGACTGTCATAGCTGGTCCTGCTGAAACTGTACTGTACAGTAAAACGCAGCGTTTCCAAACAGACCAGAGGATTTTTGGGGGTCTTTGACTTCGTTGTTTTCAGGTTGTCCGTCTGTCCGTACCATTCTCAGGAGCCGGATATCTCAGGAACGCCTTGAGGGAATTTCTTCAAATTTGGCACAAACGTCCATTTGGACTCAAGGATGAACTGATGACATTTTTTACCCAAAAGGTCAAAGGTCAACTTCACTGTGACGTCATAATGTCCTGGAATTTTTCGAGTCCACCCTCTTCACTTCCTCTCCCTGGATGACCAGGATAGGGGGCCTCCTGTTCCTCTGGTAGTTCCCCACAAGCTCATTGGTTTTGCTGATATTGAGCTTCAGGTGATTGTCATTGTCATCAGTCTTCTGTACTCCTAAAAATAGTCTCGAAGTCAAGACAGCAGGTTTCTCACTGGAAATAATTTACTGGAATCGTACATGTCAATACAGTGATAACTTCCATTTAGCCAAAAAATACACTTAATACCTTCAATGTCTTGACTACATATATCACTGGATGTCTGGACAGACATGGATGTAAACTGCAACTTGACGAGGCAGTAATTCTAGTTTTCTTTTTTGTGATACTGAAAGTTAAGCGATACTGCTCAATGAGCCTCTGCCTTTATGGTTTTCAGTAAAGAGTTGAAACCCACGATGCCTCATGCATGTAAGAGAAATACAACAAGAGCCAAACACTGAGTCAGGGTCCTAGAGGTAGATGAAATCCACTAATAGTAGGGATGAATTAGGTTACTGCTGGGACGACTTATACCAAATTTGCCATACCGAACTTACATCATGGAAATCCTGATTAGAGGGTTGGTCAGGCCCAATGGTCAGCAAAAATGAGTAGCATGAGGTGTTTAGAAATGCAAGTCTAAACCACCCTGCTCAACACGAGTGATCTGAGCTGCACTGAAGTTTTGATCTTCAGCTCCACATACAGTATACGGAAGATGGAAAAGGTGGCGAAATCAAATCATTATGTAGTTTTATCAAAGTGTATTAAAAGGCAAGTATGCCATTTGGATGGGAGCTAAAACAATTAGATAAGACAGAAAATGAAGCCAACTGTTAATCAGTTAATCGTCCAAGTCAAACATTCCCTTGTTCCAGCTTGTCAAATGTGAGGATTTGCTGCTTTTCTTTGTTTTATATCAGTGGAAACTGAATATCTTTGGGTTTTGGTTGCATCCAGATTCAGTCTTTTATATATACTGGTGTCTTCCATTAAATATGAAGTTTACAAAAACAAGAGGGACTTTCAGAGATCAGGTCAGAGCTTTTTTGTGGAATGAAGTGACAGGTTATTAATGAAATGTTACTTGTGCTATTAATCTGTTTATATTATATATAGGGTTATGCAATTTTGCTTTTGTGTGTACTGTTACAGTAAGATTGTAGTCCACCGACGATTCCGCCGTCTTTTAACATCTTGGGACCGTGTTCTCACTTTAACCGTCTTTGGATTGGAGTTATTTCTGTAAACCAATAATTAAATAAAATCCATTTGAAGACGTCACCTTGGGCTTTATTCTGACTCTTTCAGTATAAATTTTAATTGGTTGGGAAAATAATCGTTAGTTGCGGCCCTAATTTGCATGATGGCTTTCATCTGCTCTGGCTCAAACGGATGTGAGTGGTGGAGATGTTGAGGCTGCAGAAGGGCGAACATGTGAGATAGGCCGCACCACAAAGTCCTGATTTAGATGTGGTTTTGCGTGTGTGTGTGTGTATTTGTGTGCATGGCGGCGAGATAAGGAGGGGTGAGTCAGTGGCGGTTCGGAACACGATGACTCTCCTCACCTTCTCCGTGACGATGGGCCATGGCGACAGGGGTTTGCGGTTAGAAACCCTAATCTGCTCCTCATATGACCTGCTGATGGACAGGGACAGCAGTCAACTCACACATGCACTTACACACACACAGACAGCCCTCAGACTAGTTAGTCTAGCTTTGGCTCTCCAGTCTAAACATGCTCTTATATGGATTTCTGTTAAAATCTGGAGATCTTTACTCTTTCTGTCTTCATAAACACGTAGTCCTGCTGCCTACATGTAACTGCCCAGTGAGTACAAACATGTCTGAAAGACAGTATGTTTGGACATCCAGAAGACGTCTTTAGGGGAGCGAGAGTGAATGTTTTTTTATGTGTCCTCCTGTGACACTGTATATACTGATGAGATGTCTTTAAGATGCTATTTTTGGACCCCAGACTACATTTACAGGGAGGCCAGAGGTGTTTAAGATATGAACTCTGGATCCAAAGTCACCAGCATTTTATACCTCAAAAAGCATAAAAACTCCATCTGATATGGTGTAAAAAACTAGAAATATCCCTCTTATAGCTTGGTACGACCATGTCCATGACTAAAAAAACAACAGAGAAAAAAGGTACAAAAAGTTAACACTTTTAAACGATGTAGCTTCTCAGGTTTAAGATGTAATGACTTTATCAACATTAATATATATGTTGATATGCTGATATCTGAATCTTTCCAAAAAAAAGTCACTCCAAAAACTTCCATGATTAGAAAATGTTTTAATGTTTTTGTTAAGATGAAGGAAGAGAGGCAAAGGAAGAGAAACAGGGTAAAAAACTTGTAACCCTCTGCCTCTGTTCTCCCAGAAGGCTGCTTTCATGTGGTTGGCATGCTTTGATTTGGGCCTCTGTTACGTTCTAATGGTTCAATAACTGTGAGAAAGTGATTGAAAATCAAACAACGTGCAGTTTTCAAAATCTGTCACGACAATGCCTGCTCTATCTCTTTCTCCTCTGCTTTCGGTTCTCCCTCTCTTGTGTTTGATTCACCCTCGGTAGTCTGTGTGTGTGTGTGTGGGTGTTTTTGTGTACAAACATTATGCTGTCATTTCACAACCTGTCATACCACACCTGCCCACTTGACACGTATCACCATTCATCTAGACTTAACTGGTGGCACCGCTGATGCCCCCCACGACCAGCTGCTTGTGGGCAGATCCATCATCTTGTCAGTTTACTGCTAATTTCCAGTGTTGGGTTTGAGCACAATACACCTAACTGAGGAGTGTGTGAGTGAGTGTGTGTGTTGCATTTTTTTTGAGTGGTGTCTGTTAGTATAAAAGCACTCTGGTATCTGGAGAATGTCTGAGTCCACAACTTTCTGGGAACAAGTCATTCAGCTCTGACCAGCAGTGGGTCTGGGACTTGGTCTGGTTCTGGCTCCATGTCGTCTAGTTTTGGTCTACTTCTCTTCCTTTTTGGGCTCTAAGTATGCCTAAACACTCAACACCTCATAATTAATTGTGTTCACCCCTTTTTTATTTGTCATATTTGCTATTTTTGTTCTGCTCTGTGATAAATCTTTACTAGATTACACTAAAGGAACACAAGTAAGAAACCATAATAATTACGTAAGATTTCCCAAAAGGAAAGCTGTACTGCAGGCGATATTTTCCTGATGCAGTTATTCTGCTGTTAAACATTTGTAATCCAGATGGGATTGGTTTTGCTGATTCTACTTTATTAATATTTGGCTAAGTGTGTTCTTTAAGAAGAGCTCCGCTGATTTTACACATCAAAGTCTTGTTACAGGTGTTGAGGCGTATATATGTAAAAAAAAGTTGTATAAAGTCTTTTGTAGCTGCGTGAAATCTGATAGAGTGATGTCACTTGGGGCTGAAGACTAGAAGTTTGAAAAGTGAATAAAATAAATATGTTGGTGTGGAGTTAGAAAGTGAGCTTACCAGACCTCTGTAGCCCGCTCCTCATCTCTGCTCGAGGCTAGAGGTTCGGTTGCATTGTGGGTAATGTAGGTTTTCCTTGCTAGGTTTTGACAAGAAAGACGGTGAACAGGGTGTAAACAGCAGCAATCCACAGGACGGATTTATTGAAGTGTACATTGATGAACCAACTGATCTGTTAAAATGGACTCATGAATTTCAATAGCAATGAAGTTCTTTGTTTATCATTGATTTGTTGCACTGATTCATGCTTTGGCTTATTGATTTTGAGCCCCGATGCTCCTCATCTTCTCATGTTAGTGTATGATTTTGGATGTGTGTGCGTTCAGCTGTCTGGTTTCTAGTTTGGAAGTGGTTGGTGTAAGCTGGTTGCCTTTGGGTATGGATTGTAGGTGGTAGCAGGAATAAACTGTTGACTGGCTGAATCCAGGTCAGCTGTCTTTGCACATTACATTAGATTTAGTTGTGTGTCCTTTTGTCTTCTGTGCCAGCGTGCGTGTTTGTGTGGGCATGCGTGTGTCTGATGTCTTGTTTTGTGTGTCTCCGTGTGCATTAGCGGAACGCAGCCAAAAGTATGACATCATCCAAAATGTGCTTTTTAAATTAGCAGCAATGCAGAGACCGGGTCATAGTGAGCTTCAGGCAAGGCAGGACAGATCTGTGTGTGTGTGTGTGTGTGTAGGTGTTTATTTTTGTTTGTGTGTTGGTGTGTACTTATGCATGCTTGCTATCACGAGCATGTTTGTATCTGTATGAGTGTACTGCAGAGTTGTATCTGACCGTGCGTTGGTATCTGCAATTGTGTGTGTGCACTTTTTGCTACTTATGTGTATGTGTGCTCATATATGTGTGTGTGCACATACTGCAGGTTTGGATGTTTTGAAGCCAATGCCAGCTTTCATCATCATCGTCTCATGTGGCCTACAGTGTTGCATATTTACAGCCTGTTTTTTCTGCCCTCTGCAGTGGAACAGCAGGATCTATGTGTGTGTGTGTGTGTGTGTGTGTGTGTGTGTGTGTGTGTGATCAAGACTGTGTGTTAGCCTTATAAGGACAAGCTGTTTTAACCAGGAAACATTTAAGGATAAGAAAAGATGTGAGTCACTGCTTTTCCTCATCTGCTCAGGAGTACAAAAACATCCTCTTCTCTGCCCTTTAACACCTTCCCTAAGGGGATATATTGTGTGTGTGTGTGTGTGTGTGTGTCCATGTGTCCATGTGTCCTGCACTCCTTGGGGTTACTGCTTTGTTCCTAATGAGGTGCTGAGCTGTTCACACAGTCCACTTTCCCTGAGAGATCTGAAGAGCGCTGGGGGAACAGCTGGTATAGCACTGGAGTTGTAGAACTGTGGAGGAGCACTTGTGCCATCTCAGCCTGTAAAGAAGGAGCGTGCGGCCAGTTAGATTAAGTAAAGGAGGGAGGAAGATAATGAAAAGAGGAGGGAGTATGAGGAGAATAAAGGGAAGAGAAAGGCAGAAATGATGGACCAAGTGGGAGCGAGAGGACGAGAGTCTTGCTGTCAGATCTGAAGGACTTCTCATCTCATCCATATTAGAAACTAAAGATGTTTTAGAAGAATAGTTTAGTTTTGCAGTAATTTGCTATATTACCAATTTACCCAGAATATGTTCTGTGTGCAGTTTGAAGGTATGTTAAATGTTGGGTTAGCCTAGCTTAGCTCAGTTTCAGGCAGAAACATGTCAAGGAACTGACCATTCATAGCAAATGGTTATACAGCTACATATGGCAGAAAAAGAGTATTTTTCTCAATTAATCGATTGTCTATAAAATGTCAAAATAGTTGCAAATTGTTTCTCCTGTCAATTGATTAATCAATTAAACGACTAATTGTTGCAGCTCTAAATGGATGTCTATAGGATTATGTAGGAACGTACCTCTTTGTTGGCTCTCTGCTAATGGTTTTCCCCACTGCTGGTTTTACACAGCAATAATAATCATGGTCAACATAATGAAGAGTATTGGAGGTAAGGCTGCGCGGTAACTTAATGTTATCATTTCTCGTGTCAGTGGACTCAGTCCTCTTTGAGTTTGGTCTGTGCACTGAAACGTTTGTAATGGAGTGTTTTTTCAGTGTGTAGCCATTTTCATCTGTGCCGCCTATAGAAGCAGAAACACCTGTAAAGCTCACTCCTGCTACATCGACCTACAAAAACCATTTGATTTTGTTGCCTGGTGGGGAAAAGTAATAGAAAACAGATTAATCACCTTCTGTCATAACATTAAGATGAATACCAACTATACAAATATAAATTAATACTCTCTTTGTCCCGTGTTTCCTCTCTCTGTTTACATCAAAAATGCCTTCACAGTGTCCTTATAGGCCTGGACCTGCCTGCATGCAGCTTAGTCCTGTTCAGCCCCGACTGCTGTTCTGACCTACAAAAACCAGTGCTATTGTTCTGGGGCGTGCTCTATCAAGCCTGCAGACGTGGTTTCATCATGAACAGCTGTGTGTGTGTGTGTGTGTGTGTGTGTGTGTGTGTGTGTGTTTATGTGTATGTGTGTCTCCAGAGTGCAGTGATTTGTGCTCTCAGCAGCCTGAGTTTCATCCAGACAATAAGTTTGGCAGACATAAGAGAGAATCCCCAAGTCTCTGCCAGACACACACATACACACACACACACACCCTCACTCCATATTCAGTTTTGATAACAAACATATGCTCTTTACATGTCTGTCTTCATTTTCTCTATAACTTTCTCTTAACTTTAATATGGCAAGTGTGTGTGTGTGTGTGTGTGTGTGTGTGTGTGTGCACGGTGTAAACCGTAGGTAAATATATCAAAAGGACACAACCAGATGGACATTCATTGGTGTGTGTGTGTGTGTGAGCACATCCATCCCTCATTTTAGGGATATTTCTCATCCATAGATGTAAGAAAATGGTTATTTTATGCTTTCCACTGTTTGTTAAATCTAAATAAACCTCAACTGAGACCTTAATCTTTAATTGTGTCAGTTATTCCCTCTGATCCTTCTGCTTCTTGTGTTTTGGCTTGAGTACAGACGTCTGGTTTGCTGAGCAGCTCCCTGCTTGTCTCTGTGTGGGACCTGGCGGGGCTTTTTTTTTTGTAATCCAGGCCCCCAAAACTCTCCTCCTCAAGAAAGACTAATGGCCTTGTGCGTCTGGCACAGTCAACAGAAACCTCCCGCTGTGTTTTAAATGTCACATATTTAACTTGTTGTATTTTAAGGTATGTTTTGCTTTATTAGACAATAGACAGGAAAGAGGGAGATAGGGAGGGGAGGATTTTAGGGTGTTGTGAAGAGGTGGTTTGTGCTTTAATGTGTTCGGCCACCAATAACTCTCTGCAAATAGTTTGATACTGATGTCAGATTTAAAGAAAATGTTGCTGTAGTTTAACTGTTTTTCTCTTGTGCTGAGTAGCTTTTATGTTGCAGTTTTTTCACCTGTACAAGTGAGACAATTGTTTCTCTTTTTCCCATTTTGGACAATCTGATTGCCAGCCAGGCCATCTTCCTCCCATTTTTCTCAGTCTGACTTTCTCTGCAGCTGTAGCTGACGTAGGAAATGATGATGATTGTGAAAGTGTGGCCCGGGGGCCTGACAAGGACAGAGCTGTCTGCCTGAGTATCTTTCTATCTGTCTGCACCTCTGTCTCCCTGCCAGAAAATGACAGCAAGACAGTTGACTGATGCACAGCTGATAAACAAACTCTGGTACAGAATAAATTTGACTCTATTTTCAAGAGAATATGACTGTGTATTTTTTGTGCGCGTGTGTGTGTGGAGGCAAACAGGCACTGAGAAGTCGGAGTAAATAATTCATGTGAGGATTACAGAAAGAAGCAGAGAAGTGGGTCAGAACTGCAGTCAGTTCGTTGGACATTTGTAAAGATCAGAGTGTGGGAGAGGGAGAAAAGCAAGAAGAAAGGATAGATGGATGGAAGAAAACAAATGCAAAAAAGAGAAATAGTCTTTTTTAAACAATTGATCAAATGCTTTTATAATTGTTGAATATAAAAACGTGCTTCTGTTTTTTTGTGTTTGTATGCATTTCCTTATGAGTACTTGAGTGTTGAGTGAGGAGAGTAACGTTGTATAAAACAGTAATCCCTCTTTTGTAGCTACTGTTGTCCCCCATTGTAAAGCAGAAGTCAGGACCCACAGAGCCACTAGTCTCTCTCTTGGTTCTGTTTAGTATGTGCAGGGCATAGAGCTCTGTTCTCTCTGTGTGATCTCAGTAGCAGCACTGAAGTTGTGCATCAAGCTGTGTCTGTGTGTGTGTGTGTCTGTGTGTCTGTGTGTGTGTGTGTGTGTGTATACAGTAAGAGGGCTAGTATAGACCTGTCCTCTCTCCGTGGGGGCATGTTTGGGGTTCCTATTTGGTCCTCCTTCTTCACAAAGACCCACTTCCCCTTGAGAGGCCCCCCTGGCCTCTTGCTGTGTACCCATTGACACGCACAGCAAAACAACATGCATGCGTTAACGTAGGCAAAAGTTGCACAAAGTACACACCCTCTTTCCGTGCACATCTGCGGATGCACACACACATACACATACATGCTCAAACATACTTTTAGTGGCTGGATTGGAGGTTGTGACAGAAGTGGCCTCCGGTGATTTAGTGCTTCCTGGTGAAGGTCAGATTGAAGGGAAGACTTTTTTAGATGGAGGAGAAAGAAAGGTGGGGAGGGAAAGAGGGAGAGAAGGAGAAGATGGGAAGAGGAGAGGCGAAAAGGTTGTCACAAATAACCTCAGGGAAACTCAGGGAACACAATCAACCAATCTGCTTACTCTGCTCTCTTCTTGTTCTTCATTTGAATCCATTCACACACAGAGAGAGCAATAAAACCTCTGAAAAGAAATAGGAAGTGGAGGAAGAAAAGGATAAAGGGGACAGATCAGATTCCACTGCAAATTGCATTATGGTGCCCTTCGTTAAATCCTCACATAAAGCTAAGTGGTATCCTTCATTATGTTCTTGATCAACAGTAAGTTTCAGTCTGATGAAATTTGTTCCAAATAATTGTTTTTACAATGAAATAAAACATAGGGCTATGTGTATTTGGAGTTAATAGGTTGTGAGAGTTAACAGTTACATTTTTGTCATTTGTTCTTATTTTCTTGCAGGATTTCTTAAATATAAGCCCACATTTTTCATGTCCAAAGACATTCCTCATTTCAGCTTTAAGCTTTGGCTTGTTGACGTTAAACTGAAAGCTGATACCTCCACGCATTCTCAGCTAACTCGCCCATAAAATATGTCCCAACCCCCCCCCCCAACACTTAGCTGCCACTAAATCATAGAAAGGCTTAAAAAGACTCCACACAATGTGTGTGTGTGTGTGTGTGTGTGTGTGTGTGTGTGTGTGTGTGTGTTCTCTAGTGAATCATCTTTTTCTGTAATATGTGTTAGTGTGGCAGCTGTATGTGTAGGCATTCATGAGTAGGTGTATGCACGTGCGTGCGTGTGGAGGTTGCTCAGTGTTATAAACACCAGTGGAGTTTGTTTACATGCTCGGTATCACTTTGGGAACCTGTCGTTTACCAAGATATACACAGATAATAAGTGTGTGTGCAGCAAGGAGGAAATAGGACATGTTTGTGTGCATGTGTGTGTGTATTACTATCCTATAATAGTCTATTTCTAACTGTCTGTCCACATTTCAAGTGCAGCTTGCCAGGAAGTGTAATTTCCTGCTCAAGAGACTGATTCAGCAGCATCCAGCTGTTGTGTTTGTGTGGAGAGAAAGGGAGACAGAAAGATGAGGTGACCGCCTGTTTTTTCCACACAACTCCTTAATAGCTGTTTTTCCAGGTGCCACAAACCCCCATCCCCACCTTGCCAGCCGGTCTCCCCCTCCCATTAGCCCACCAATCATCCCTCCCCCTCTCCCCAGTTGCTCTTTTTTACACTTTTAAGTAGGAAACTCCGGCTCCATAATTTCCCCAAGAACCCACTGCAGATCATATGTCTGCGCTCTCAGTCTAAGTTGTAATAACCTTTCAATGTTGTTCTTTCGTCCTGTGGTTATTCTGAAAATCCTGCATCCTGGAGGTATGCAGTTATGAACTTCTATACATCAGCTGCGTATCTGTGTGTTTTCATGAATGCTTAACAAATCTGAAGAATTCTAAAATCAGTTATTTGAGTACAAGACCTTGGCTTCTCCAGATTTTTGCTTTCATGTTTTCTTTTAAAATCCTTTTCAGATTTAAATTTGCACAGTAAATAAGTAAGTTACTTTTGGATTTCTGAAATTCAGACATCCTGACTAAATATACAGTATGTTTGTATAGTTGGGATTTTGAAGTTAGGTTTGTGGTTGTGGCTATTGTAGTGCTGTCTCAGCACAGTATTACAGTTAATGTATATGTACAGTATGTACATATGGGCATGGAGGGCACAGCTCTAAGGAATGCGTTGAGGGGGAGGGAAAACAGAGGGAGAAAGAGAAAAGGAAATTGGTGCAAATGGAAAGGAATCACAAAGGAATCTAAAATGAATTGATACAGCGGGAGAGAGATATAGAGAATGATAGAGAAACATAAAAGAGAGCGTGAGAGCAATCCAAAACAAGGAATGAAAGAACTGGATCCATACATGTTTAATCCTTTCCCTCTTTTACACGGCCTTTAAATCACTTTACCAATCACCCTTGCTTGCAGATTTCACTGCACTATGTGTTTACCTTCTAGTCAGGCTCCTTTAGTTCCTGGTATGTGGCATGTTACTGGTATTTACATATTGCTTGACTGGTTTTACTGTACAAAGATTCTTCTCCAATATGAACGCCTCAGCAGTGGAGGTTTTTCTGCAAACCAAAAAGTAAAAAAAAAAATTGAAATCCAAAGCTGTTACGTGTCTGTTAGCTTACAGTTGTAAAAATTGTTAGGTTGTTCTGTATGTCAAAAGTTAGATTTTACAGCCCTGTGAGGAGTATTTGTTTTATTTAGGCTTATAATAAAAGGAGCAGGGCTGGAGCTCTTTGTTACAGACTGTACAGTGGATGGATGTCCTAGTTGGCAGCACATTTGTATTATGTCTTTAAGGTCATACTGTAACTTCGATTTCACTACTTTTGTTGTGTTTGCCAGTGTGTTTCTGTCTGTTGCTCCTTGTGTGTGTGTTTGTGCTTGTCTGCTTCAATCTTTTTGTTTCTTCTGAAGCACTGGAAGTTGAATCGAATGAAATAGAATAGAATAAAACACAGTAGAACAGAAAAATACATCTTTATTGGCTTTACAAACAGGGATTACAACACAGGATTTGCGCTGGAGCTCAGTGAAACGTGAAAGCAACAGGTGTTTTTTCCCTCTGACACACATGCCTCTTACTTAGTGGTGATTTCTCAGCGGGCTTAGAGAAAACTCTTTGTAGCCCTGCTGTGACGAGAGAGGGAGTCACATCGTTTTTTCCACTTTGTCTGTTTAACCATCCACGCTTCTACTTCTCCCCCCCCCCCCCCCCTCCTTTTGATCTGTATATGTACATGTGTCTATTTGAGGTTAATGTGGCAGGAAGTTGAGTGTGGTTTTGCAGTTTGTTTGATGATAAAGAGTAGGGCTGGGCGATATGACGGTATACACCATGCAACGGTGATAGAGATACAGTATGTCCACTGAGAGATACCATTTGCACCGCGGGAGCTATCCCTTAGTGTCTCTGCTTTATATTCAGGGCAGGCAATGTAGCAAATCAGGGCTGGATTCTTGTGTGATCTCGCAAATCCAGCTGCTTTGCAAAGTGACGTGATTTGGGCAGCAGGACTGCTTACTTGTGAGAGTATTTACTCCTGTGAGAGCGACAGTTGGTGGCGGTAATGCACCTCTAAGCTGGTTTGCCAACCATCGCAGAAAAAGAGTGACAAGAAAACATGGAGGAGCAGAGTGAAATTCGTAATTAAGTTTACAGAACAATTACTGTATTATGATATATATACCGTTACGGTGATATAAAAGTACATATACCGCAATAGAAGTTTGGCCATATTGGTCAATGAATAAACAGGCTAAGCTGTCATATCAGCTGTCATCTTGGTGATAGCTGGAGGGAGAGTGTCTTGCTCATACACAACAGTCACACCCTCATGCACTCACATTCACAATGATCCACTTCTTGATAACTGTCTTAATGATTTACTTTCTCTTCCTCTGTTTTCCCTTTCTCCCCATCTCACCCTCTCTCCTCCCTCCCTCCCCTCTCTGCTGACTCGCAGGTGGTGTCCTCCTGTCACAAACACACACTTCCTCTGACACATGGCTGACAGCGGGAGACGGAAGGGGCGAGAGAGAGTGCGGGACTGACACACAAGCACAGAAATAAAGAGGCAGTCGGCCATCTGTGGTCGGCCCCCTGCTATTCTACAGCTGTGTTAGAGTCAGCAAACACTTCTCAGCTCCGTCAGGACTTCAGAAACCACAGAGTGAGATAAGGGGGTTCTTCCTACATCTCATTGCCCAGGGGATGAGCCTAGGCTGGGGCAATGTTAAGGCCTCGCTTGCCTCGGATTAGGCCCCTGGGGCTGCTTCTTTGGAGAGATGGGTGATACCCCAGCTGGATCTTCTGCTGTCGCCATCCTCCACAGCTATCATTAGTGGCTAATGAGCTGCTGCTAGAGAGGAAACAGAGAAGGTGCCTGTGGAGAGAGGAGGAACCTTACAGCTGTTATTAAAAGGCCCAGACATCTCAGACAAGGAATGCTTTGCCTCTGCAAGAGAGTAGAACCCTTTAAAGCTCTTTCGGGTGCAAGCATGAAGGGATATCGACTTTGGAATTCATTGTTGTAAATTTCTTTTCAGGTGTTGATTGCCAACTTTGTCAGTCAAAATTGTCACCATGCAGTTGAAAGACATTTTTTTTCAGCAAGTTGATTCACTATTAAGACAGAAACCTTCTCAACTGACGGAGTTTCAACAAAACATTATAATCCATTAGGTTTTTCTTGTTTAAGCTATATTGTTTTTTTACACTTTGATATTATTTTGACCTTTCTATGCCCTGAAAGACATTGGTCACAATGGCAGCAGCCTATCGTGTAGTGGTGAGCAGTGTGAGTTGCTACAACAGTGTGGTAGTGGACCGGCGCACTCACTCCCATGCTGTGCACTACTGCTCTGGACCATGTGGGGCGCTGTCCCAGGGACTAGATTGTACTGTTGCACACCGTGGCACGTGCTCCGAGCTGCTTGTTGCACCTGACCCTGCATACACTGACCCAAACAGCTCACTCATACACTCCCGTAATATGATCACTCAGCAACTTCCTAACCATTGTAAAATGAGTGTTTCCATGGACACTAGTTATAATGGTGGTCTAGAGAGGGCAGGCAGCAGTGGCAATTTGTCTATAGGAGAGGACAGCCCCACGTGGCGTGGTAAAAAGACCTCCACTGGTGGAGCATTAACTGGAAACCTGAGCTCCTCTAGCAGTCTGAAGGACATTACAGAAGAGGCCATCAACCTGGCCAGTGGTAAGCTCAAGGAGTTTTCTTTTGACAAGCTTCGCCTCTCCTCTTCCAGCCATGTCACCTTTCGGAAAGGTCGCAAGGTCCGTCCTGACTCTTTCAGCCGTCGCTCCACTGACTTGGAAATCATCTACGGCCACTTCAGCTCCAACATCACCACAAACGGAATGACTAATGGCACAACAAATGGCATAGTTATTTCTAATGATGAGAACCTGCCACCATTTGTGCCAGGGAAAGGAGCAGGGCTGGAGGAGCCAAAGCTAAAGGGCAGCACAGGCACCTTGTCAGCCATCACCAAAGTGGGTGGTGGATCAACAAGCAGCCTATCGAGTATTGGGTCTTTGGACCAAAGTCTGAACACAGTGGCCTCCCTGTACCTTAACGCCCTGGGAGAGGAGAACCTGATTGCCCGTCTGCTGGAGAAGACACGAGCGGAGGCGGGCGCTGGGGGAGCAGGCGGGGAGGACATCCGTGCCTGCCTTGACATTCTGCTTAAATGTTCTGAAGACCTAAAGAAATGCACCGACATCATCAAGCAGTGCATCAGACGCAAAGCTGGTGGAGGGCCAGAGGAAGGTGGAGCCAGTCCTGACAGTGTGTATCGGGCTGTGATGACCCGACTCAGCTCCTATTTGAAGAGACTACCTCTGGAGCTGGAGGGAATTGGAAGCTTGGGAGGCAGTGGGCAGGGGGGTCAGGGTACACCTGGGAGCGGGCATAGCGATCTGGCTGAGCTGGTCAACACTCTTCACTCCATCCAGCAGGGACCGTACTCTCCAATATTTGGAAATGAGCAGCCTCCTCGCTATGAGGATGTGGTGCAATCACCTCCCATCCCAAAGACTGTTCCTCACTCTGCATCTTCTACTCCCTCCTCTGTTTTATCTTCCTCCTCATCTTCTTTGAAATCAGACTCCATCCATACCAAACCAGTCCAAAGCTCCCCGTCCAGAGCCACTCCACTTACCAATGGACTACAACATCCACACCCTACTTCTATCACACAACACACACTCGCTCCCCCATCTGTCACATGCTCTCCATCCAGCTCCTCTCCAACACACTCTCCCTCCCCTTTTCATACCTCCCCAACCCCACCGTACACACACACTCCTCCAGCATCCCCCATGGAGGCTCTTTATATTGAGGAGGAGGAAGCAGATGTGGGGAAGACACCAGAACAAATCTCACAACAGACACACACTCCAACCAGAGGGGTTAACACTATTCATAGCAAAAATGGGACAACATTGGGTGAACACATGCGCCTGACCCATCCACACACACTCCATAACTCTTCGAATACTTTGCCGGCCAGCTCTGGCTACAGTCCCACTTGGCCTTCCTCTGCCTCACTAACAGTCTCAGCACCCAAAGCTGTCTCACACAGGAATGACGACATTGACAAGCTGCTGATGGACTTAGAGAATCTGTCTCAGAGTATGAGCCACCCCAGAAACACTGAGCCTCCACTTCCGGTGAAAACCAGGAAGAGAGAAGGAGGCCAGGGAATTACTTCCAGTGAGGCCCTCACTCAGCCCAAAATGGCACAGTTCCAAGTCCAGAAGCCAACCAGCCACCTAGCCATGAATGGCCCTACCTCCAGGACTCCCCAGAGTCACACTCCTCCCCAGGGAGAGAACAGTGAAGCTGTGGTGGGAGAGGAGGAGGATGGGGCATTGCTGCTGAGGATCCTGGAGAGCATTGAGAGTTTTGCCCAGGAGCTGGTGGATTCTGGGGCGGGGAGCACAGGGAGTGCTGAGAGGAACAGCGGGAAGGAGCGGGAGGTAATGAGGCTCCTGCAGGATACACTGGCCACCACCGGCAGGGCTGACACCCCTCTGGAGAGCACAAACCCACCAGATGCTCCCATTGTTCCATCCATGCACATAAATGTAGTCCCAGCTATACCGCCCAAACACTCCCTGGCAAATACACCTGCAGTTTCACCTGCACCAACACCTATAACTGCATTATCTGAAGATGTGTGCAATTCTACATCTGAACCTGCACCGAAACATACACCTGATGCTGTCCCCAAACTTTTGCCTACACCTACACCTGAACCTACAACTGAGGCAACAGATAATGTTACAGAAGCCTCTACAGGTGAGACTGATCCAAAATCCATCCCTACCCCTGTAACATCTGCACCTGCAAGCTTGCATTCCTCCACACATTCAGCTGAGTCTACACAGGTGGCTGCACCTACACCGGTGGCTGCACCTACACCGGTGGCTGCACCTGAAGCTCCAGCCCCTGTCACCATACCAATTGTGGTCGCAACAAGAGATGCTCCCGTTGCTGTCGGTGACCCTGCTGCTGTGAGAGACACTGGTTCAACCCTCCTCATCCAGCAGACTCCAGAGGTGATCAGAGTAAGTGAAAGACGCACCTTAAAATTCAGACTACTGACAAATGCACATGCTAATGGATAGCCAGAGAGACAACCAGACGTTTACTGAACTTTACAATTTCACACTATTACAGCTGCATGATTACCCACGTATCAACACACCATGTGACATTTTATCAGCTATTCCATTTAAAACTCCTCTAGGGAATAGAGGAATAGGAATGTCAAGGACTTAAATCACATAATGTCAGTAAACTGCACAACTCAGACCTGAATTATTATTCTTTGTGTCTGGTGAGTCCAACTTTCTCTGGCTGAAACACTTGCTCGCTGTTTTGTAGAAGACAATGACGCTTCTGGTATTTGGAGTATGGTATCATACACATCTATTGCAAATCAGTTTCACAGTTAGAGCAGATCTCAGCAGAGGTGAGACACTTTTCTCCCATTTCGTGATTTTGGAGGATATTTGCAAGCTTTGCAGCTTTGATTTAATTCGTGTTCACTGTAGTTGCACATTGGAAAGATGTTTAATATTATGTCAGAAGTTGAGTAAACTGATGATATTAATGAAGAGTTTGGATCATAATAGAGCAGCAGCATAATCTAAATATTATTTCTTTTATTATTATATGTATTTTAAGTGTTACTGTTGCCATGGTGTAGGACGCAAATAGATCTGAGAGTGACAGACATACAGGAACCAAGAAACACAGCGATTGACAGCATTACACTGAGAATAGACAATTTTAGATAAAGCCTCAATTGGTTTCAATACATGTCATATAAACCAGCCCAGGAGAGGGTTTTATCGCTGTGACACAACGGGGTTGATGCCATTGTAATTGATGGGCCGTGATGAATAGTATTCATTAACTGCGATGAACACGCTGATACAGTTTCCTTATCTGGGCTTGAATAAAAAGGCTGGCGCTCTGAATCACAGAACACAACAGCTCATTGAGTTAGGAGTGGCTCTTTGTCTTTGTTGACTTTTCCTGGTTTCTAACTTGTGTTTTGTACTGTGAATGTGTATATGTTTGTGTGTATGTGTGTGTGTGTGCAGGCATGTGTGTGTGTTGGCTCTCCTTTCCACCCTGGGGAATATTTAAAGGTAATTTAGGGTTGTGCTACAGAGGGAGAGAGAGGGTAAGGCAATTGGAGTGTGTGTGTTTCTAAGTGCGTGTGTGTGTGTGTGTGTGTGTGACTTGGTGTGCATAAGCTACTGACACTGCAGTGAAAGGGGGGGCTGTCTCCGCTTGTCTCTGATGTGGGTGTTCAACAGCACACTGTAGATTTGGTTATTATGTATGACAGACAAACACACATTAACACCCACACAGAGGATCAAATCATTACTGTTGTCAGTTTTTCCTCTCTCCATGCATCACTCCATTTGATTTTTTTCTCCTTTATTAATTTGCTTATTCTTTTGCTCTCCCATCATCCCTCCTTCTCCTCGCCAGCCTCCCGCTGCTGTTTGTGTGTGTGTTTATTTACTGAGCTGTGTAACCTTATGCCCTGCTGATATGTAGGGCACCTATTTATGAGGTTACCATGGTAGCTGCCACAGTCAGAACAGAACAGCCAGCACCCGAACACATCATTACGCGATCTCATTCCTCCTCCGTCTTCTGTCTGCCTATCCATCCCTTCTTCCTCTCTGTTTTTGTTTTTCTGCTCCTCTGCCTCCACATATCTTGTAATCTCTTGTCGTTCTTGCATCTTTCATTCTTTCTTTTTTTCTGCATCTATGTCCCTTTTGTTTTTCTTCTTCGTGCCCTTCTTTCACCTGCAGTCAAGGAATCAGTCTACGTTGACCACCGCTTCTCTTCCTGCCCTGTGATTGGCCGCTGTGTTATTTTGGGAGCGGTAAATAACAGTTGTTGCTGTGTGGAGGGCAGAGCAACCCAATGAGAGGTGCTGATTGGAGCACAGCAGGAGCGGGGAAAGGGTGGGGCGAGGTTGGGTAGGGTGTTGGGGAGGGGGGCATCTGTTGGCACACTGAGTGTTAACGGTATCGTTACCCTCCAAGCCCCTCCACCCCTGGCAGAGCTAGGTGTGAGGGAGACCTAAATCTGTCCACCCCTCTGTACTATGGCATCCCGCTAACAGACTCACTGTCGCCACAGTGTAAATGGACCTGCATATGTGTGTGTGGGTGTGTGATGTTTGTTTGTGTGTTGTGCATGAATCCAGGCTTTCTTACATGTCCAGGTGTTCATGTATGTGTGCATTTACATATGTGTTCATGCATATGTATATGCACACAGATGTATTCATATGAATCCCATTTGTTGTATGTGTGTTTAACCAAGTGTGTGTGTGTGTGTGTGTGTGTGTCTGTTTGTTGGCCCGATGGTAAGTTGACCCACTGCTACTGTGGGTCACAGCTGAGTTTCGGAATAGCTCTCTGACACCCAATACCAACTCTGGCACTCTGGGAATTATGCTAATATTACTCAGCGCCAACCCCGCCTCCTGCCTCAGTTGCACATTAAGCTGCCAATCAAACTATAAACAAGGCAAGCCCCCTCACACACAAGTGAGAAAATGCCCTTGCACTCTCACACACAACTACTTACACACTCCACCTTGGAGATTTGTAGCTGTGTTTCCCTTGGCACTGCCATGGCTTTGATGGGAAGCTCTGCTAAGCCCTCTGGGATGACACTGGCATCAGGCGGTAGCATCCTCATCTGTACCCGTGTGTGTGTGTGTGTGTGTGTGTGTGTGTGTGTGTGTGTGTGTGTGTGTGTGTGTGTGTGTGTGTGTGCATGCACACGTGTTTATTGTTGATTCTGCTGCTGACAGACTAATACAGGGCTTTCTGCACCTGTCAGAGCAGACCCATTAATCTCCATGGAGACAAGGAAGCCAGCTGATATAAATCAGAGGCAAGGCCCCAACAGTCAAACTCAGAGAGACGTGGCAGCGGTGATGCTGCGAGTAGAGACGACTAAATCTGTCGGTGGTACTTCAGGTCAATGGCCTTCCAGTGGCAGTTACTCTTTCTCTTCCCCTCTCTCTGTTTTTTTGGGAAATATAAGAAGAGATATCTGAGAGCACATTTCCCTGCACCTAAATTTGACCTGTATGTGTTTGTTTCAGGGGGGTTGTTACAGTCAGCCAATGGTGACATAATTTACAGACGCACGTACACTCCTGGCTGTATCCAGAGCTGCCATTCTGATGGCTTAATTAACCTGCTACTGCTGCTGATTGGAGTGTTTTTGCCAACTGCTGTGGACGTGTTGCTAGAATAGAGATGGTCAGTTTTGGCTCGAGTTAGGGTGTGTTGGAGGGAAACTGGTGAAGAGGTGGTAGAGCTTCACTTCACACTTTGTCCATACCTGGGTCAGAGCCACAATTGGGACATCCTCTGCTAAAAAAAAGTAAATAATTTCTCACATACTGTCTCCTATTAAGGCTGCAACACATAAAGTAACAGGCACTTTTCTCACATCCTGTTGAGCCCAAACAAAACCTCCATGTGCGATTTAAAAATGGAAGCAAACCCAGAAACAAGGTTAAATAATAAGTATCTGTAGCTCTGTAATCTACCTGGTTAGAGAAGGTTTACAATTTAGTTAATGGAAGTAAAATTAGTTTGCAGATATATCTGTGTTTCATAGTCATACAGTTCAACATATTCTTATTCTGAAAATAACAGTATAGCAACAGTCCTCTTCAATGAGTCAGTGTTCCTCTTTCTTTCTTTTCCTGCCCATATTTTTTAGCCAGCTGAGGAAAGGAACTGTTGACCTTTTAGACATGCTACTTTTTGGCACAGGGAGCTTTAAAAGAAGGGTAGAAGGAGCGATAAAGAAAAGCATGGAGATAGGAAATAACAAGAAGACAGGAAAGCCGAATGAATGAATGTCTGTGTGCGACAACAGGGGGTGAGAAGTTTTTTGTTATCTGAGAAGCTGACTTAGAGGAAAGAGGAATTCACAGGGAGTTAGCAAAGAAGAAGAACAGGCGTAGAAAAAGAACGGAGATGAGAAAGAGACTCATGGTGCTGGGGGAGGGGGGATGGAGTTAGTGAGGGGGGCGCCTGCAGCGTACAGTTGTTGACTCAGGGTCGGCAAGGATGACATCATTCCTCGGCTGCTTCCACAGGAAATAAGGTCACAGCGGGAACCTCGGCCAAGCGGGGAAAGACGCCTGTTTCAACCTAGGTGCACAAGCTCACAGATGAATGCATTCATTAATACACACACACACACACAATGCACTCCCAGACCGGGGCCTGTGTTGCTATGTGTGAGAGGACTTTTCCAATACAGTTCATACCATCCAAGGTTAGCCTGGACAATGGAACATTCACCACCCAGCCCTGTGATACACATATACACAAAACACACAAACGCAGAAATGGTGGACTTCATTAACACATTTGGCTGGGAGATATTCGCACACACACATACACACACATACAGCACTTTTAAGCAAGTGACATCATGATACACCACTCCCAGTGCAGGCTGGGATAACATCCAACTGCTCTTCCCAGTGCAGTGTGCTCTGTTGGAGTGTGTGCGTTTGCACAGATGCTTGTATACGCGCACACACACACATATGCAAGCCTGACTTTTTGTATGCGAGTCACTTTTTCATCGGTAAAGTTTTTAGCTCAGTGGGAGGCATTGCTGCGTAACTCTTTAGGCCTCCCTCTGTGTCACCATGGAAACCATCACAACATGTTTATAAGCAGTAGGTAGCTGGTGGGACTCCCCTACCCCAGAATATCAGTTGTGCAATCTGATTGGCTGATGGGAGGGGGGCTCCCTCACAGAATCGTGGCACCAGGGGAGATCAAATGGAGACTGGATGTGTTTTTAGGTTTATTTCAGAATACCGACTGTGTTGATGTGGGTGTGGCTGGCTGTGCGTACGTGTCTGTGTGTGTGTGCATGCATGCACATGTGTGTGTTTGTTTCCATGTGAAAGAGTTTGCCAATGTCCCAGAACATCATGACTTGGTAGAAGCTTGGGTGTCACCCACCCCCCCACCCATCTCTCTACAGTCTCCCTGTTTAACCCCACCCTCCCTCTCCCTTTCAACTCACCCTTCACCCAGCTCCACCCAAAGTAGCCAGGGGGGTTTCTCCAGAAAAAGGCCTCAGTGCTCAGATGCTCTCGCCAGTTAATTGAGACAAACATGTCAGGATATATTCTCTGAAAATATTTTCATGCCTGTGTCTTAAATTTGAATGCATAAAAAGTAATTCTGAATGAATAGAATACAAGTTATTGTTGCGTGTTTTTACTTTTGTTACAGTTGTTTGCATATAAATTATATTTGGCGTGGTGCTTCCCTCTTTGGTGATCTATAAAAATATGGTTTTCATCATACAAACCTCTCACTCTGTCAGCCAAGACGGTTTCAGGAATTGAAAAAGATGAGATGAGGGAGCTGAAGCCGAGAGGATCAAAGGCAGTAGAAACCAGCATCTTCTGTCAGATCCAGGCTCACCGGTGAAGCTTGAGTGTTGGACAGTTTAGACATGGTAACAAACAGAGAGCTACTACCCTCTAGCGAATCTCAGCCCCTACTGAACCATAGGGTACTGCGGCAGGCCAGCTGTTTCTGATATGAAAAGGATCTATAGCTCCATCTACAGGGTGATCTGTGAACACTAGTATTTCAAGCTATAAATCAAAATCGGTTTTAATGCCCAAGTAGGTTTTCACATCTTCCATTTCTTAAGCTGCTTTCAGTGCTTTTAACTGATTGTTTACGATAATGTAAAGGAAGAAAAACTGTCCTGTGTTGAAATAATGACACAATCTGCCATGATTGTGACATTGTGATGAAATTACCGTTGAAAGGAAAGGGTGGTGCAAGATACATCGCTGTACTGGGGCTAAGAGACGTGTTTCTTGAGGCTGTTGTCTTATGTTTTATGCTTGAATAATATAGTTTACTGGGAAAATATTGCTGAAGGTGCATGGCAAAGGTATGTAAATGGTCTGTAGGGTAGGATCGTGATGCAACATCATTTTTAGCATCCTCCACCTGTGTGCATTCTTATGTTTCTTCTTATGTACTTTCTTCAGTGCTATCTGACCATCTCCTGCTAAGATTTGTTGTTAATATCACAGGGCTACAGCAAAATGGGCAATGGCTTGTGTAGTGGCTACTTCTTAATGCTCACACATTTCTCCCTCCTAACATTTCCGTCTATCTTTACTCTTCTCTCTGAAAAAGAGAGGAAACAGGAGCTGATCTGGTTGTGTGAAGTCTATTACTGCACTCTAGTGACAGCTCTCTCACTGCAGCTCCAGGCTGAGGCCCATCACTATTGCTGATGTAGGATTAGCTCACTTACTCTAAATCCTAAGATAGCCCTGGGAAGGTAATGCAAAACTTGCCCTGATAGCCATGTGTATAAATAGAAAAGGCCATGCTGGCCAATGATGGCCTGAAGTTTGTTGTTATTAAAGATTACTTGTTGACAGGCTGTTGTTCCCGCCAAGGGAAGTGATTCACTGGGCCTCCCAGAAAATAAACAGTAAAGTGACACATTAAGAAAAAAAATCTATAAATCTTTTCATATCATGAAGCCTTTCCTCTTGTGATTATTAAGGCAGCTCTATTCCCTTAAAATTTCTGCTTTATATTTTATGTCTTTATGTGATATAGTTATTCAGAATGACATACTGAGAGAATGCATATAGGGTGGAGCCTGGCATCCGATATTATCAGCCCATATTAGATTGTCACAGATATTGGTGGTATGGGAATGTACAGTATGTTGAAAAATATGCAAAAAGAAAGCTTTAGAGGTGCTGCTAGCCAGATTTTGTTATCGTTGGACAGGCTAGCTGTTTTGCCCTGTTTTCAGTCTTTATGCTATGCTAGGCTAATGGCTGTTGGCTGTAGCCTCAACCAGCTCGCAAATAAATAAGAGTATTCCCCAAAATGTCGAACTATTCCCATAAGTCCCCAGAGGAAGCACAGACTGAAAAGACATACAGTCCACAAGAGTGAAATTAAATATAAGTATAATACTAAATCAACAGTTATCCCAACAGTAAATTAGAAAGTCGTATTAGCAATTAGCCTCAGACAGCTAATATAATGGCTATCTTGGTCTGCACTTGTTTGCAGAAAAACTAAATCACAAGTGCTTCAATACATAAAGATAATGATGCTCAAACAAGAGCATTTGAGCAGCAGATCACTGACAATATTTGCTTAGTCACAGATATGACAAATCAGTGGATATAAACAGCAAATGCTGCACAAATGTGTTGTTGCTACTAGCAACAGAGTGTCCAACTCAAACCAACTGGTGGTGGCAGAGTATCTTTATCACAAAGTGTTTGTTATGTTATGTGCTGCTGTAAAATAACAATATCACCAGATACACTGTAGAAAATGGTATTATTTTCGATACTGGACTGTCGGCTGCTGTGGTGCTTGAGCTTGTGGCAGCCTCTGTTTCCTCTCAGACAGCTACAGCAGCTGTGTCTTTAACTGTTCCCATGTTGTCCTCCCCTGATTCGGATGTGAGGTAGACCGTGGCCAGCACTGATTCACTTCATCTATCACGGAAGCAGCACTTGAACTCGGTTCATTCTCCGCAGTTTATAGAAGAGGCTCCCAAGGCAACTTTATGTGTGTGTGTGTGTTTGTCCTTCTTGAGAGGAAGTGAGACTGGGAATAAAGAATAGAGCAGCAATGTGAACTGCGTTTCCTGCTGTTGGCACGGTAACCCTGGGAGCATTCCACCCGCCACTCAGTCCAGGGAAAGGGTTATCGCCATGGAGATGGCATTTGGCAGGCCTGGTCTAAAGTGAGTGTGTGTGTAATCTCAGAGATGGGGAGGGGGAGTAGCCCATTTCATGCGATATCAGGTTCAAGTTTAAACTTTATTTGTCCCAGTGGGCAGTTTGTTTCACTGCAAGCATTAAAAATAACAATACATAAAAATATAAGGCTGACATGCATAACAACGCACACTTGCCAATGTAGTAATGATTACAGTAATCCCCTTATTGAAAGGTTGACTTAAAAACCTATATACTTAAGATAGCTTGTTGAAAGGGTCAAAAAGCATGTTTTCAATTATAAATCACATTACAAATTTAAATGTATCTTATGACTTTGTGACTTTGTGTCATAGAAAGTTTGTAAATGAGAAAATTAAACAATAAATGATAGTAATAGGTTTAATTTGATTTAGCAGTTCAATTAAATGCCTGATAATATCTCTACTAAATTATCAGGAAAATCTACTAAAATGTGTTTTCAAGCATCTTTCCTAACCTAATGCATGCGTGTGTGTGTGTGTGTGTGTTGTCACGTGTGTGAAGAAGTCTGCCCAGTGCCTCAAGCAGAAATAAACATGAAATCGGTGGCTATATTTACACAGATAATTTTACACACAGCAGACAGCCAATTTCACAGAGCAGGTGTGTGTGCGTGTGTATGTGTGTGTGTTTAGGAAGTTGTTATGTTCACACTATTCAACTTCTCTGGAAGACACACCCACACACACCCACACACCCTCACACTAATGATACACCTGACAAATTAGACACATGTATCAATGCTCGTGTGCTAATTAAACCTTTTAGAAGAGCGTGTGTGCACATCCGGTGTGTAACAGTTGGACGAAAGCGACAGTTGCTTTTGGACAACTGATCCTCTGCTTCGGCCCCTCTGCTCTTCCCGTCATGCATGTAGTTGATCAATGCTGTGAAGGCTGCTGACTCACCTGTTCCTGTAGCAGTGGGGTTGGATTAGGTTTGTGTGGTGGGCAGAGGAAAGCACTCGCAGACATAACAGTCAACACACACTTACACACACCTGTTGCTCAGCCCCTACCCCCCCCCCCCCCCTTAAACTTCCATCAGCCTTTCTGCCCTCTCTTCCACTTTCCTCTCACCCTGTCTGCCTGCCTTTTCTCTCCTTAACCAAGCATCTTAAAGAAATACAGTCATTTTTGGGAGGTTATATGTTAGCTTGAGGTTATATATCAGTTAGGAAGTGATAGCAGGTTTAAATCCTTCTGTCCTGTTAGTCTACATTCAGATCATGGCATTTACCTTAATACTCAATCTGTATGTACAGTAGGGAAGTAAAAGGGCTGCACATTTAACTTAGTCGTGTGGCCTGTAGTTTCATTAATTTTAATCATGAATTGTCATTAAAATGATTGATTTGTTTTTGGCCACTTGGGGCAGTGGAGCAACATATTACCACTTTTTAAATTTGATACGGCAAACATGTTAGCATACAGTTGCCTATTTACACATCCAGCAGATGAATATTCACTCTCCTTTTAGCTTAAGCTTTAGCTCAATTCCTGAGGGAAATATCTGGCTCTTTAGCAGCTAAATGCTCCACTATATTAACCAGCAGGTCGCTTAATGTGTCGGTCTGCCTTTTGGTATTGGATAGGTAGCGTACAGTGGGTTTATCAGAGCTTTTTTTGCTGAAAGCTGGAAACAGGGTTGAAGAGAGCGTTAAGACTGAACCAAAACAGTAAAGTTGCGGGCCAATAATCCAAAACAATGAGCTGAAAGTTGCTCTGTAGAGCTGAGGAGAACTGCGTAGTTATTCTCTGTGGGTTCATCACTGCGAAGGACCCTCATTTCATCTATTGTTAATATAAAAATATTGATTACTGCAGCTTTAACACAATATAATAATATATACAATATAACAACATACTGTAGCACCTTGCAGTTCAAAACATTTTTTTCTTGACAGTTGAATAACTAATTTAACTAAACTAAAATTCCAGGTTATTACAATTCAAGTGTTATTGTTTTCCATTTTATATAGCATATTAACAAATAAAGCATATCAGTAAATTAAGTCCTTATGCATTTGGGGGGGGGGGGGGGGGGTCAACAGAACTGACCCACACATCACTGCTGACCTTATGGATCCCTCCCATGGGGGACAGTTTGTCCCACAAGTAGTCACCTGAGCAGGCTGCAGCTACTGTCCCACATACTGTAGTGGAACATCTCAGAAGCTTTAAAGGAGTTGCCTCCCACACCGCCCTCACAGTCTTTACATCTTGGTGAAGTACCAGCATTTTGCTGTTGTGGCAGCTTTAGTGACAAATATTTTAAAAGCTGGAGTGAAGTTTAGAACGCTGGAGATGGAGGGGGTGGTTTTAGGACCAAGCGGAGAGTTTTTTAGAGGGCAGGGTTACACCGACTGTCAGTCTGACAGGAAAAGAGCACACAGCTGCCCAATGGCATCTGTTCTGGCTCCCTTTACACACACACACACTTACATGCACACACAAATCTCTTTATGCAGAGATTTATGGTATCACAAGTGCATCGCTATAGTTGATGAGGTGGTGCAGAGGAAGTGGTGGGAACTAACTCTCAGTGATGGGACTGAGCGGCAGAGAGAGAGACAGAAAGGGAGGGGTGAGGGACTCAACATGACAGGAAAGGCTGGCGAGATGGCAGTCCTCAGATCGTGCTCATTTGTTGATAGACACGAGATAGCGATTGTATAATGTTTCCCCCTGCAGCACAGAGGTGAGAAGTGGACAGAAAGAAGACAATGTGTGTGTCAGCGTGAGTGTGTGTTTGGGATCGGTATGTGACCTTGGCTTTAGTACAGAGTCCAGTTGTTCCAAAGAATTCAGTAGGACGTACAGGGAGCTGAGAGGAGTTACCCTAAAACCCAAGGTGACTCACTTATTATTATTCTGGAAAGTCATTCACACACACGGAGGCATTCTGAATGCCGAGGCATCAACAGTTTACAAAGTGATGAAATACATACTGTAACATGAGTCACAAGGACGGCAAGAACAGGGACTCCAAAGGATGAAACATTATAGAAATATAGTTACAGATAGAAAAACACACACTGGACCAGCATGAAAGTAACATGTGTTGCTGTTGTGGGAAAAGCTCATAATTTCAGTTTTAGTTTTTCAAGGACCCTTGTGTTCTTAGACTGCTTCATGACCGCAGGAAGTGAAAAATCTGTTCCTGGAAAGTTTTCATCTAACGGCAGTGATTTATTTCTACTTAATTGCATCCTTCCGTTTCATGAGTTACCATATTCTTGGAGTCCAGTATAGCACTAGAGGGCACTAGACTCTCCATCTGTGCTGCACAGAAACACAAACAAAGTGGAATCTGTTTTTATTGTTTCCTTTTCTTTGACAGTCAGCAGCAAGCATTGACATACATGGTACAGTATGTGTTAACATTTTTATGGCAGACGTTTGGTAGAGTGTCATACTCTTGGAGGGATTTTAGCTGGACAGGTTTAAAATAGATCACGCCCGTCTGTCCTGAGGGATCCCCTCTTGCACTTGTCAGGCTTCAGATTGGTTCTTGCTTGGCACTGAAGGGGTGCTGGCCTGATCTGGCATAGCTGGGAGAAAGGAGAGACTCTGGGCTTCCTGGCAGATGGAGGATGTTGTATTGACAATTTATACACTTATCTATTTCTACTCACTATTAATTAGCTTTTACCATATATGCTAATTCACCAAGGGTGCAAATATGTTTGCATTTTTACTTCCAAGCTTGCTTTATAGATAATAATTCAACCACAACTACTACATTTTAATATTGCACCTACATATCAGAAGCATCAGGAAAGAACCTAAATCCTATTGAAGTCTTTTGGCCGGTGTCAATCAAGAGTAGAGAGTTTGACTAATTGATTAGTCAAATGACAGAAAAGTTGTTGTTTTTTTGTTTATGTCATTGTAATCTGAATATCTTTGGACTTATTGGACTGCAGAGCTGATATGATCAGTTGATTAATCAATTAGTCGATCGACAGAAAAATAATCAGTAACTATTTTGAAAATCGTTTAATCCTTAACTCATCTTTCAAGTAAAAATGCCTTACATTCCCTGGTTTTGGCTGCTCAAATGTGAGAAATGGCTGCTCTTCTTTCTCTTATGTAATAGTAAACTGAATATTTCGGAGTTTGGGTTGTAAAAATTCAAAGATTTGAAGATTTGAAGACATCACCTCGGGCTACAGGAAATTGTGATGGACATTTTTCCCTTTCCTTGAGAAGAGTGTCAGATTAATCGTAATAAAAATAGTCGTTTTGTAGGTTGTGATGTGCATTTTAAATTATTTTATGACATTTTAATTAAGAGTGACTCTTCATACACTGCGTGATTTTAATATTGTAGCAAAAGTGAAAGCTGCTTTAAGTCTCCTTGCTTGTCCAGCGGAATAGCTGTATGTCAACAGATATAACAACAGGTGCTTTGCCCGCTGATTCATCACTCCATCCCAAACTGCCTCTATGAAAACATTTCGGCTCACTTGTCCTTTCCACTCACGCTAAAGCACTGACCCAAGCCTCCTGTCTGCACTAAAATTATTTCAATCAGACTCACTTTGAGTTGTAACTTCCCACTGGCTAACTTTAGTCAAAGGCGGGGACTGAGGAGGGCTCAGGTCCTGCAAAACACTGCACACATATATGTGCAACATGGCTGAACCCCCCCACCCCCCCCACCCCAATGCTCAGGACAGCCGGTTTGCCGTGTGTGTGTGTGTGTGTGTGTGTGTGTGTGTGTGTGTTGCCAGACCCCGGCATGGCTCATGTTTCTAAGTGCAGTTTGTCAGAGCCCAGCTTGGAGCGGCAGGCACCAGTGAGACTACACCAAATAAATACATCCAGAGCTGACAGGGGGACATCAGAGGTTTTCTACCCCAGAGAGAAGCTGCTGTTTGGGGCTGCGATTGGCCATAAAACAGCCCAGTACCACGGTTCTGCCTCCCGGCCTTACAGTAGCACGGGAGTCTTAAGGAACATCTCTTTGCACAGATACACTGCTGGATTACTGCTTTGGGAGCCAGCAAATACGAGTGGAGCCTGGAGGAGAGAAATTTTGTGAGTGTGAGTGATTGCCAAAGGGCGTTTTGCCTGAAATCACACACATGCCTCTCTGAGGTGTTTGGCAATTTTTTGGGCCACTGGATATCTGAGCTGTTAAGTGGACTTCTTTACTACAGTCCACTCGATTTCCTTTCAGCGGTTGTTTCGTTGCCGGGCAAGCTGGTCCGTCTGTAGTAGCCGTGTCAGTAGCCGCACCGGTGGCCGTGTCTGGTGGGGGGTTGCGTGTCTCGGCCCCCACCATGATGATCAAGGAGGCATCGTTGCGCCGGGACCCTGATCTGAGGGGGGAGCTGGCCTTTCTGGCCAGGGGGTGTGACTTTGTCCTCCCCTCACGCTTCAAGAAGAGACTCAAGTCCTTCCAGCAGCAACAGGTCAGTCGCTGCAGTAAGCAGGATGGACAGGGTGCGAGTCTGGACATGCACTCAAAATGCAAGTTAGACACACAAAACAACTAAAATCCTAATAATCTCTAAATGTCTCTTTTTTAGTTTGTTTCTCTCTTTTACACACATACACGTCCTATACACCCATAAGCATACACAGATGTTCATATATTATATAGGCACGCACACACAGTAGATTCATCTTTTTGCTCTGATACACACAGAGTGACATGCCAGGGACAACAAACTATTCCCAGGCAGATACCAGCAGGGTATTAATAGGGCAGGAGGTGCAGGAATAGAATGATAGAATGAACTCCGTGAAGCAGAGTGGGGGGGGGGAGGACCGCTACAGCTGTCCTGCTCAGTACACACAGTATGGAGGCCCTCGAGAAGACACACACCAAATACACCAAATACACCAGGGAGCTGCTGCTCGAGCACACCGAGTAGTTTTGTTAATTAGTAATTGCAGTGTTAATTAAATCCCAGAGAGACTGTGAGAAATCTGTGACTTTTTCACATCATCACTGTTGAATTATAGGAAATGGGTCTTGTATCGTTATGTCACCTTATCACTGCTGTCATGAGGGCACTCCACAATATATGGGTGCATTTATCTTCCCTCTGTTTCATGAAGTGAGTTTTGTGTTGAGTCTCAAATAGAAATGGCTGCCTGGAACTCACTGAAGCATTTTTCCTCTCCCTCTTTCCTGCTCGTCATTTGATTAGGGAAGAAAGCAATCTGAAATGCTTGCAATATTGTGAAACATTGCATAGATATTCTTGAGGACTTTTTGGGGGGACAATTTCCAGCCAATTATTCCCAATATCGGACAAATTATGCTATTTTCTCATGCATGCATTATTGTAATTCATAGTGTTTTCCAATTTGGGAACTTTAAAATTCTATGCACATACATATCAGTAAAGCTGAAAAGGCTTGATCAAACCATCTTAAATGCAGAAGTACTGCTGCCACGTGTGTTGTTTATTTTTCCTTATTAGTTAGTTATGGTTCCAGCAATTAGGATGAATTAAATTAAGCCCAACATAGTCTTGTGCCAATTTGCCATAGTCTCTTGCCAACCATTTCGATCAGTTTAAAGTGCTGAAGGCTTTGTAATTTCCTGACAAACTGACAGATTGTAAAACAAGTCTGTCGTTGTTTGTACGTATGTTTATGACTCACCGGGAGTTTCCACCACATCCCTCACATGGGTCCTTTCTCCTCATAAAGTAGTGTCTTGTCAACACTTCTGGGGAAAGTACTCATTACTTCTAGCACTACTTAGTTCCCAATAAAAGTAAAAATGGAATTGAAAAGAAGGTGATTCACACATTTGGATCGGCAATATGGCTGTAAGTGTGTTGTCAGCTGATATTTAAAATGCAGTGCATGAGTGTAGCTCTGATGGGGAACAATAAGCCATATCAAGCTTACCTTATATGTGGTGTTTCAGTCATTAGCATGTTGTCTACATAAGATGTATTTTTTTCTACCTTTCTTTTAAGGTTTGCTTCACAAAACATATGAAAAAAAGATAAAATGAACAATGTTCTGTTCACTGATTACAGATGAATAGAATTGTAAATATGACTCAACACCACAGGTACCACATCACCCCAAGCCCTCCTTGTCCATTCCCACACATGATCTCCCCTCTCTCTTTTCAGGTCCAGTCCAAACCAGAGAAGAAACCAGGCACACCTCCACCGGCCCCCACCCTGGCCACAGCCGCACCCACCCCCACACCGCGCTCACCCAGCCCTCCTCCGGCTCCAGTGATAGTCACCCCTCCTCCCCCTGCCATCAACATTCCCAGGTTCTACTACCCCCGTGGGCTCCCTGCCATGGGCCTGGCCCCCAACCACGACGCGGCCATTGCCGCCATCGAGACGGCCTTCACTGAGTTTGAGGAGGAGAAGGCTGACATATATGAAATGGGCAAGATCGCAAAGGTCAGCAGCGTAACAACAGACATTACAACATTCATAATTCTAGAAACACCCTTCTATTTTTTCAGCATCAACATTTTCTTGCAGTCATATGTGAGATTAACATCAGTGTTTTCATGTTTGATCTTGAAGCTACCACACTGATTAATTCCATGAACATTTTCCAGAAATCATTGCACCCACAGTAGCCTGGGTGACACATTGTTGTCTGCATGCTGCCGCTCCTTTCTAAGCCGTGTGATCACAGATTCTAGGAAATACCACAGTGGTGAAGTACAGTACACAAATGTTTTTCCGGGTAAGATAACGGTGGTGTTACTCGTGTTTCTGTTCAGGCATGCGGGTGTCCACTTTACTGGAAGGCTCCCATGTTTTACTCGGCAGGTGGCGAGAGGACGGGCTTTGTCTCTGTTCACTCCTTCATTGCAACCTGGAGGAAGTAAGACAGACCTCATGTTCATCTCACTCTTAGAAATATGATATCATAACTCTAATCAGGTTATAATATTAAATGTCTCCTCTCCTGCAGGTTGTTGCATAGTTGCCACGATGATGCATCAAGGTTTATTTCCCTGTTAGCCAAACCCAGCTGTAACTACCTGGAGCAGGAGGACTTAATTCCTCTACTGCAGGTAAACGTCTTATCAACAACCATCTCTGTGTTGTCCTCTGTATTTACCAGAAATGTTTCTAAACTATGTTTGTTTTTCCCGTCTCTTCCTGTTTGTTTGTCTGATTAGGACATAGTGGATACACACCCTGGTCTCACATTTCTGAAGGATGCACCTGAATTCCATTCCCGCTACATAACTACGGTAAATGTCGTGAAAAATAACATCAGCTGTCCTTTTTTTTATGTTTTATTATAATAGTGTATTTTATTGTAAGATTACTACCATTCGGTATGCTGTAATGGAGCCACAGCGTCTTATCTATTATCCAAGTATAATTAAAAAACATACAGTGTTATATAAGAGTAAAGCAAGAAAAAGCAATCAGCAACATAAACTGAACATCACAGTGTTACGCATTATTAATGTTGTCCTAGGTGTCACACAAAAAATGAAGAAAAGTAGTACTTAAACCTAATTTCACAACAAAATTGTAGAAAAGTACAAAAAGTATATAAACATTATTGATCCTTACAAAAGCAAATAGGAGTTAGGATTATAACAACAATGAATGATAGAGTGTCCTAAAAGTGTAGCGCTGTGCCAGTTGTGGAAAATAACAAAATACGTTCACTCAAGTTTTCATGTACTTCCACTTTATACTTCCATCCTTTATATGTTATATTGTACCTTTTACTCCATTATATATATATTTGACAGTTTAAGTTACTAGTAGTAGAAGTTGTAAAATATGATGTATTATTATAGATTAAACTGTTCCACATGTGTGATACAGTTCAAATAAGATCAAACCTCGACTGGTTACAGCAATAAAATGCTAGTTACTTAATGCATCAGTAATAATAATCCACTAATGAAATATAATAATATAACATAGTGGTCATTAATAAGTAGTTTTACTTTAAGTACATTTTGCTGATAATACATCTGTACTTTTACTAAAAAGTAAAATTTTGATTGGACTTTTACTTGTAATGGCGTATTGGCGTATACAGCATGGTGTTGTTACTTTTACTGAAGTAAAAGACCTCAATACTTCTTCCGCCGCTTCACTGTTCAAAGCATGTGCACAGTGTGTGTCTGTGGAGTCGAGGCTTTGCTGCGTAGAAGTGCAGAGATGCAGAGACGTCCGTGCTGTGGTGCGTCAGCGTGTGATGACGTCATGGAAACACTGATGCCCCCTACAGCTCACTGCAGCAGAGGCCCCGACCCTCCACATGCCCATATTAAGACACTTCCTTCAGTTTAGGCCAGCTGACCCGCTACTGTATGAGACATTAGTAGCCCTGGGAGGTCCATGTACCAGGAAATGGGTGCTAATCCGCTCTTTACTAAGCCTAAGTGTTGTGTTTCAGGGACAAGGGGGGCCGACCCTCTTGTTTCCATTGTATGCTAAAGACCTGTCTCTCTTAAGTTATGAATGAGGACAAAAATATCAGGCATTGTTGGTAGGTCTCCCTCATGGCAAGATGAGGAATATGTTTAATAAGACCGGATGACGGGGCTCACATAGGTCCATGTGAGTTTCACGCTATTTTCATCGACAGAAAGCAGAGTCCATCCAGCCTGACAGCTCCCGTGTCAGACCTTCTGGATCCCTTTTTAGACTCCCATCAGCCAAAATTAACATTTCATACCCTCTAGCACATTCATAGACCCAAATTCCAAATTTAAATTTCAAGTTTTTATATATTTATTCATAATGTAAATTATTTAGAAATAGTTTCAACTTGTGTTTCTCATTTTTGCTCATTTCGCTGTTCTCTGTTTTGTATTTATGATGGGTTCATGTGCTGTTTTGTGTTTCACTGCTGCACAACACACAAGTGATTGATTGATTGACTGATTGAGAACAGTAGAAGCAAATGGCAACATAATGCTCTACTGCATTATTATGGAGCTCTCACATGCAGTTCTGTACTGTATTCTGTATTCTTGTGTACTGTTGTTTTGACTCTTCTTCTCTCCCTTTTGTGGAATTAATTCACTCATGCTGATCAGTACCATCTGGAAATTCGCAGGTGATCCAACGGATATTCTACGTGGTGAACCGTTCGTGGACGGGTCGTATCACCATGATGGAGCTGCGCAGGAGCAACTTCCTGCAGACCTTGGCCCTGCTGGAGGAGGAGGACGACATCAACCAGATCACCGACTACTTCTCCTACGAACACTTCTACGTGATCTACTGCAAGTTCTGGGAGCTCGACACCGACCACGACCTCTACATTGACCCCAAAGACCTGGCGAGATACAATGACCATGGTAAGAACAACTCAAAGAGCAAAGAGGGTTTATTTTCGCCAACTGAAATACATCTATACTAGACACATGGGGGTTATTCCACAACAATCACCACAAAAAAAAACTATATCAAGAAAGAATTCAGGCCTTGAGGCAAAAACAAATATTATTTCAAATCAGAAACACAACATTTATGGTCGATGACGTGAAGTATCTAAGGACAGAAGGTGTCATATGCAGTTTGTTAAGCCCCTTTAGGCAAATGTGTGATATTTATATAAATAAAATTGAAGTTGCAGCTGTATTTTTCGGTAATATGGATTGGATGGCAGTAAAGAATCAGAAGCAGGCTGTCTTTGGATTTGGCACATTCATTTGCTTATTATCCATTTGTTGGACTCTTGCTAGTGCTCAAAACAACAGCTGTTTGACCTATGGTTAACACTTTCATGCTGTCTGATTCAAAATGCATTACGCTGTTAACTGCATTTTATCAACACTTAGCCAAAATTTAATTCACTGATTCAGTACTTGCGCAAGTGACTGTGCTGTATGTGCAGTGGTTTACAACAGTGTCCATTTGTTTCTGTGTCTTTGAACAAAATCTCATTTGCTTATTTTTTCTCTTTCTCTCCTCTTGACAGCATCCTCAAACAGAATTATTGAAAGATTGTTTTCGGGGGCCGTTACTCGGTAAGTGGAAACACGCACATAAACAAACAGAGCAGCTGATTAATTGAAAATGGCAGTATTTAATGTGAATGGCTGGGACTCTCTTGTTTCCAGGGGTAACTCTGTGCAGAGAGAAGGCAGGATGAGCTACGCTGAGTTCGTCTGGTTCCTCATATCTGAAGAAGACAAGAAAAATCCCACCAGGTAATATACATACGCTTGGTTCTGTGTGATTGAGCAGCCGTCTCTCTGAATATATTAAATCCCAGAAAGATTTTAACTATTTGCAAATGCACTTCTTCCACAGTGTTTGTGTTAGTGTCTAACTCTGCGCATTTGTCATCTCTCTCTCTCTCTCTCTCCAGTATAGAGTACTGGTTCCGCTGCATGGACGCGGACGGTGATGGTGTCCTGTCCATGTTTGAGTTGGAGTATTTCTATGAGGAACAGTGTGAGAGGATGGAAAGGATGGGCATCGAACCTCTGCCTTTCCAGGATTTGCTCTGCCAGATGCTCGACCTGGTCAAACCGGAGAGCCAAGGTTGGTGCCAGTGCTAGCTCACCCTTAGTGTTTTTGGAAAGCCACACCCTACCATCCTTTTTACCTTGCTGTCTGGACTTTACATGTGAATGTGTTTGTGTATATGTTGTTTTCTCCAGGTAAGATAACCCTTGGTGATTTGAAGCGCTGCCGGATGGCTCACATATTCTTTGACACCTTCTTCAACCTCGAGAAATACCTGGACCACGAACAGAGAGACCCGTTTGCTGTGCAAAAGGTGCGAATTTGCATCTCTTTAATGGAATAATCAGCTATATTGCAGGAGCTGTCAATCTGAAGGGGAATAAAGGATGCTGATTCCACCCACATTCCACAGAAAGCATGGAAAAGAGAAAATCTATCAAAATTCAAAAAACGTGTGAAGCAGCACACAGTTAAGAAAGGGACACATGTTTGAAATGTGTCTCTTTTTAAATGATATTTGTCCTCTTTGGCTTTAAGTATTCTTTTATTTTTAATCTAAGAAATTCCTTGGAAATTAAAAACAATTTACTCCATAACCGCTAGAAAAATTGGCTGCTGGGTTTTGACACATCCTCCACACTCCGAGGTGCCATGTATTTGTTTAAGTTTAAAGCTACTTTCCTTTTTGAAAAATGCATGAAATCCTCTTCTAAGTGCTTTTGTTTTTGTTAATACCTGTAAAATACTGATATTTGGCGTGCATGTGTTGTTCCAGGACATTGATAGTGAAGGTCCAGAGCCATCTGATTGGGATAAATATGCCTCAGAGGAGTATGAGATACTGGTGGCGGAGGAGACTGCAAATGAACAGCTACATGAGGGGTACGACACGTACACACTCGCATGCACGTACACTCACCCTTGCATGCATGCCTATGTGCATTTCCAAGTGTGGATGCAACAAACCCTTTTAATAGGCTTAGTGTAAGGTGTATGCAGAAACAATTAACCAGTTCTACTATCTGTGTTGTGCTCCTAGGTCATTTGATGATGACTATGAATCCGAGGAGCTTCAAGTCCCCGGAGAGATTGGGAATAAAATGGAAAAACTGGTCATATCAGACCTGTCAGCATAAAACTCCTTCCCTGGAATTCCTGGGCCTTTCTCTCTGGAAAACAGACAGGAACAAAATGACAGAAGGTCCCTTTGGATGGATGCATCAAAAAATACATGGATATAAAGACAGAGAGAGAAAACGATTTTGGCATCTGTTTTTCAAAGACTCTGGAGTCTCCTCTGTACGGAGTCATCCGATTTTGTGTGTGTGTGACCGTAAACCAGTACCGTTCTGTATCTGGTACAATAATGCATCTGTAGTTATACAGAAAACAATGTCACTGCCTCCAGCTCTTCACTCCATCTGAGAGAACAAAGCCAGCGGACAGGGGGGAGAAGTGTACGATAAGCTCTAAAAGGAATCAAGAAAAAAAAACTTCACTGTAAAATAATGTCGTTACCATTGTGAATTCTCTGCTGACAATCCTGCCAGAAGACAATCACCTGAATTTTCAATTGTCACTGTGCTGAAGGTAGACAGACAGTTAGACTGTCAGTTACACAAATAGACTCCTAGTTGGAGAAGCAGGGAGACAGAAACAGACATTTTATAGTGATAGGCACTGCCACAGTCACCAAACGGGCAGCTGCTCAGTTATGATACATACAGACAGACACTGCCATCAGAAATCTGCTGCCTGTGCAGCTCGTCACTGTGTTCCTTGTAAAGGAAGTAGTTAAAACTCCAGTCTCTTCAGGGAGGAATCGTGTAACAGTTTGGGTGATTGTAACAGCACCTCTCTGTGGCCAGTCTGTGCTACTGCATGCCACGACAGTCATGCACGGTGCATAATGGCTGGCCAACCTTTCCAAGAGGGAGATCAGTTCACTGCACAGCCTGAGCTGCTCTATTATTAGTGCGGCATTATCAGCGCTCCACCTCTGGACTCCCTTCGCTATCATTTCTAAACCCTGGAAAAAGTCTCTGACTACATGGACTGATATGTACCAGCCATTCACTTCATTGCATTAATTCTCAATCAGGTCACCGTGAGACGTATGCACATAAAATGATGCATGTTGACAAACATATCAAACTCTCTGGTAGAGTTGCCCACACATTTCCACCTGTAATACATTTGTAATAACGCAATAGATACGCATAAGAACTGTGAGTTGTTCCTATCAGTCTCATGCAATTATCCAGCACATCCCACTGTATGTTTTCTCACATCCTTGTTGATTGTGTACAGTACCTCTTAATTACCTTGATCTGTTTTTGTCATTAATGCCAAAAATTGTCAAATACTATTTGTTTATGAAACGTTCTGATGTCCATTCTCCGTGAAACACACATACCAAACACAACACTAATGATGCCTCTTAAAGGATCGGATCACCCAAATTATGAAAAAAGATATTTATTCTCAAACCTCTAGTGGTATCTAGCCTGCTGCTATTTTTAGTTTTATTTGCCAAAGTTTCATTAAATCCGCCTCTGAGATTTTTGCCTCACACATTACAATGGAAGTGAATGGAATTTCATTTGAGACACTTATAACATTGAAAAAGTTTTCATTGGAGTTACTTTCTACCAAAGAAAAGTATTTATGTAAACTCCTGACAGTGAAGTCTGTGAATTATCCACAGTAATGGGGACATTGGTTCTTTAAAATACGTGTACATTTTTAAATGTAATTTTTTATTTTAAGCACCAACATACTGTATTGAAATGGAGGCATAAATCTCAGGAACGGATATCTTACAACCTGGCCAAATAAAATCCAAACTATTTGCTTAGATAGATACACTAACTGAGATTTGGTCTTGGGTGAACTGACCCTTTAACTCCATTATTTACTGTGCTGCACTCACAGGGACAGGTGCTTACTATAATAGCTAGGAGCGTGTGTTTGCTTATAAATCACTGATAGAGGGGTTGTGTTTTAGGAGCGTGTGATGTGTAGCTCTCAGTTTCAGGCTGTTTATATGTCGTAGTTGTTGCCATGGGGATGTGTTCCCAGAGTGTGTGTGTGTGTGTATGTGTGTGTGTGTTTGTCTGTGCGCGTGCTTGTATAACTCTTTGATTAGGAATGGGGCAGCTCTTGTCCTCAATGGCTTCAAATTCACTGGCATATACCTCCTTTACTGGCACTTACTGTACACAGACACATTTATACATCATACACACACCACACCATAGTCGCTATTGAAAGGAAGAAAGAGAGCTGGTGGATGCTGTAAGGCCCTTAAGGACCTTGAGTTTCCCCCTGCTGCTCTATAGCCATTGTAAATGTGCCTGAATGTGTATTAAACTATATTATTATAATAATAACAGAGATAATAAGCCATTATAGATATAACAGCTCTGATTTTTTGATGTATTTTGATGGTTTGTATTGCTGTGCCACTGTGTGGCTCGGGATAGGGGGGTAAATTATGCTAGATGTGTGTATGTTTGTGAGTTAGATGCACGGTGGATTTCATCAGCAGAAGAGGGTCGAAATCTTGTGGAGGACTGACAATCACAAAAATGTGAGATACATCTCATATGGAGACCTCCTGAGACTGATGTTTCACTGCTGTGGTCACACACACACACACACACACACACACACACACACACACACTCTCAAGGAGACCCGCTCATCCAGACAGTATTTAAGAAGAACTGTTGAAGGCAATGGGATGTCTCCGGTCGATAACTTTCTGGCTCTATGTAAAGTGTCCTGGTGCTCACACATGCAGCATCAGGCAAGGATAGAAGCCATGCAAGACTTTTACTTTGACGTTCTTCCTCTGTGCAGAGGAGACTTGATTAGGCTGAGATGTGTTCAAATCCTGATGGTTATTGTATTGGCATGGTTTTCTTTCCGTTCGTCACTTTCTTTCTTTCTTTCTTTCTTTCTTTCTTTCTTTCTTTCTTTCTTTCTTCCCTTCCCTCCCTTTTCTTTGCCCTGCCCCCTTATTTGTTGCTTTCGTCTGAAGTTTAAAAGGTTAAATAAAGATGTTTCAAGAATACAAATTCTCCTTGAAGATTCTTTATGGTTACCCACATACACCCTCTTCATACACCCTCTTCTATCCCCTCAGACAAACAAACGTCTCTCTCACACACATGTTCGTCATCGTTCCCTCCTTGTGTACACACACACTGTGTACTGTCAGTGTGTTTGTCTGCACTGGTGCCCAGTAGAGTGTACTTCACAGTCTTTTGAACTGCTGAGTGCCCTGTCTGGGTTAATGACCTTTTTACCTGAAGGCAGATTTATCTACTTTCTTTGTACATGTGCTGAACATATGTGTATTAATATATTTTTTTTTAATCAGCAGAACTTCCAACTCAAAAGATCCTGCTGTTCTTTTAACAACTTAACATTTGAAATCAACACTGGGACACTTCAAGGTAATTGAGGTTTTGGGAGTTTGTTTTCTCATCAAGTGCAGGAAATGATTTGATGCCAGTTCACTTCATTAAGGGTTCTCAGACCCACATGGCTTGGACTGTGACTCGCGTACATGACGTAAGCAGCTCTGTACTGATTCACTACGGCTGCCGTCACTGTTGTCATGACAAACATGGGCCAACACAGGAAGTGTCTGGTGAGTGTGGCACATTGTTGATTGTTCTTTTGGCAGAAAACATTTAGGAGATTCCCAAGCTAACTGCACCCAATGATCCCACATTGACTGAGAATCACTCATTACATTTTACCTAGTCTCATAGATATCATAGTCCACGTCATGTTGTACAATTAAATTGTGTAACTTTCCAAGCGGATCCACTCTGGTACCCCCAAGTGGAATGCATACTGATACTGGTTATAACGTCAGTCAGCTAATTATCTCTTATTACTCAAAGTATCAGTACCTTTCTCTCATCTCTAATGGCCATCACGCTCTCCATCCAGCTTGCAGTGACATCTCTGCTGGTGTTTGCCCTCGCCATGACCACAGTGTTGCCTGGGCCTCAGTGCTATTGCTCCTACCTTGGAGCAGTTGCCTCTCACACACTACTTGCTACCAGTAACCATGCTGGGCAGTGGTGTGACCCAGCAGGAGCCAAGTGGTACCATCTGGCACCACCACCTCATGCTGTCTATCTTTGTCATCTTTGTCCTTACCGCATGGACAGGACAGGGCAGGCCAATAACAGAGCTTGAGAACTTCAAATGAGATGCTGAAACCAAAAATGTTTCTGAAATAATCAATATCTACTCCAATAAAATGTCTGTGCAATCAATCCAATCCTCTACTGGGACATTTCACTTAAAAAAACAAGGTCAACCTAATGGTGGCAATAGAGGAAATCTCAGGGGATCACCAAAGTCACTAGGAATCATAGTCTGGGAATCATGAATGTCTACCAAATTTGCTCCAAACCGTTTAGTAAATGTTGAGATATTTCACAGTGAAAACTGGTGGGGGGCACTACAGGAAAAGTAAGGAAATCTCCAAAGTCATTATGATTCATCCTGTGGGCACCATGGATATCCGGAGCAAATTTCATGGATAGTTGTTGTTGTCAAAAACCAAAAATGTGGCACTTGAAGAAAAGTCAAGAAACCAAAGTCAGTTGGCATCATCCTGTTGGGACGGTGAATGTGAAAATTTCATGGCAAACCATCCAATAGTTGTTCCGATATTTACTGACATTGCCATCCATAGAGCCAGGCTGCTAGCATGGCTAAAAAGTAGTCCTTTACATATGAAATAGTTTTACTTTTATGGTTGTGTTCGTCTTTGTTTTTGAAATTTGGACTGAAGACTTTCAGGTTGCATAGTTTACCTCAACTGATAGCGGTTTGGGATGAAGCCCTCACATATCCCACACTTCTATCTGCCAGAGTAGATTCACTCATCTTCCTACATAAAATTCACTTGGTTATGTAGGACTTAAAATAACTTCTCTTACATTTTTCTTTGGGGTGTGATTCATGGCAGACCAAGGATGATTGTAGGCAGGAGTTTCTACTGGGGGTTTATTGTTCTGAATACAAGGATTGTCCTGGGAATGGTGTAATAGTTGGCGTGCCACCATGTTGTGATTTGTACATGAGCAATTTGCCTCCCATCGAAGGTCAGAGTTGACTGGTCATTGTTTGAAATGGCACTCTGCTTGTTTTCCACAAATGTCAGGGACAAAGCAATTACCCAACCAGATCACAGTCCCACCTCCTTGAGTCGAAGGGCATTCCACTGCCATGATTGCCAACACCCACCACCCTATGGTGGTGTGACCCGGCCTGTGTGATGTCATGACTGTAAGTAGGAACACATGACATGATTGGCAGACCTGGAACAAACGCAGATCTCCACTGAACACAGAGCTTTAGCTTTAGCTAAGCTGGCTGGAAAAACCCTGAAAAGAGCGAGGAAGCAACTGGAACCAATTCATCTTATTAAAGAGAGAAAGCAGGAGACAGAGAGATGAGTGCAGGCACTGAAGGGTCTTGAATCAGGCGCAGTGTAGTGCATGTTCCAGACATACCAGTGATACCAGAAACATGAGCTTTGGACAAAGCCGCCTGGAAAAGTCCTGAAAAGAGCGAGGAAGCAACTGGAAGCAATTAATCTTATCAAAGAGAGACAGAGCGATGTGCTCGGGCACTGAGGGATTTTTAATCAGATGTCAAGCTTGTTCCAGACATACTAGAGATACTGGGTATATACCAAATAAAATACCAAAAATATCAATACCAAACATTTAAAGCCACCAGGTGTAGATGATTTAGCCATGCTAGCAGCATGGCACAATTGATGGTCAGTTGGTCGATCTGTTGGCATTCATGGTGCCCAGAGGATGAATCCAAATGATTTTGTTGATGCCCTGACTTTTTCTCTGTCACCACTAGCAAGTTGACATTTTTGGTTCAGAGTGAAATGTCTCCACTATTAGTACAGACATTTATGTCCCCCATCAGGATGAATTGTGATAACATCTATAATCCCCTCCACAATTCCTATAACACCACCATCAACACACCAAAATGTCAATGTATTGAATACGTTATTACCAATTACATACACAGCATGTTAGCATCATGACGTTAGCATTCATCTTAAAGCATCACTGTGCATATGCAGCCTTGCAGAGCCGCTAGCATAGCTGTAGAAGATTATAGCATCTTTAAAATTATTCTGATGAAACTTGTTGCATTCTCTGTGTTGCCCATTCATCTCAGTATCCGTGCTTCTTCTATCTAATCAGCCATAGTGTCTGTATGTGGTACTACCACCAGATGCCACTAAATGCAGAACATTTCAAATCATACACATGTGGCTTTAAGTAAGAAAAAAAGAAAAATAATTTACTGCTTATTTTTTCTTTCATATTTCATATACAGCATCTACATCTGACATTTTCATTCAAATTAATGTGTCATTTGCAACTCTCTATTTCTCACTGGCGCAAGACAATGATTCATTATGTGTATTCCCTGTTCATTAAAGCTTTTAAAAATTGGCTTACATTACCTCTGCTGCACAAGACATGGTACATTGCACATATTTACTGCCAAAGCTGCCACATGCCAACAAGCAGCAAACGCAAGGCTGAAAAGGCAAAGAAAAGAATTCCCCTCAGAGAAAATATATTTTCATTTTTATTTTAACATTAAAGTTTGTCTTTGCACAGTGTGTCACGTTAACAAATAATAGGCACACAAAGGAAAAGCTATATGTTCCTGATCATTTTCAACTCATTTGTCATTTAAAGAGGAATATGATGTGATGTCATGTAATAATATAAAGCGGATTAGAATGTAACTATGTGTTTTTATTGTAATGGGAGGTGATGGGACTTCAGTGATCACAACAGCGGATCACATCCCAAATCACATCCAGCTTCTTTTTCTGACACATGCACACACACACACACACACACACACGAGCCCCAATGAGATGCACAATTCGGGGCATGCACATACAAACACACACATATCACAGAAATAGGTGAAGTCAGTGTTTGATAATCCAACCAGCTGCATTTCAAAAATCTAAGAAAAAAGAGAATGAGGGGGTGGGGGGTAGAGAGAGGTTGACAAAGAGACAAAGACAGAGAGAGAGAGAGAGAGAGAGAGAGAGAAAGAAAAAGAGAGGCATGCCTGCTCTTGTTGGTGTGCAGAGAGCTTTGGGTTGACTCCTTTGAACTCATGATGAGCCAAATTCCATCCTCACATCTATGGGAGGACGTATCTCACATGCACACACACACACACACACAGAAACGCATGCACGGACCATCATGTTCCATCCTGGTCCTCTCTGCTGCCAGACACCGTTATCATCTGTCAGCTGATGTCTCAGACTTGCATTTCAGCTAACATATGCACACACACACGCTCATGTAGACACAACATACACACAAAATACATACATAAACGCACACACATGCATGTAAGAGCACAGCGAGGGCATAATTAACATCTAGAAAACCACACCGACGAGCTGGCAGCAATCCAACAATCTCTTTTCCCGCTTTCTCTGCTTCGCTTTCTCTGTGCTATAAGAATATACAGTGCATACTGTCATATGGCTGGACACATTCCACTTTACTTCAAAGACCTCTGGTGAACTGAGTGTGCATGATTACAGGGAGGGCTTGCTTTAAAGGGCCTCAGAGAGAAAAAATCTGAGAGGGAGAGACCGGGAGAAAGAAGGGGAGAGAGAGAAAGCAGCTGGGTTGGTGGTAAACATCTGGTGGTTGTGGAGGACTGGCCCTGACATACAGGGGAAATAACTGCATTGCTGTTCCAAGATCTGCTCCCTCCAGTCTTTCCTCATCCACTCTCCTCCACAGATCTAATGTAACGTGACAGGCTGTCTGTAAAGATCTAATATGTCACTAAAGGTTGCCCCACTTTGGCTTTGTTAACAGATTTATTTGAATCAATAGAGTTTTTTTTTTTTTTTTTCAAATTCACACGCTAACAGTACACAACTCCCAAATGTACAATGTTTTCACTGTACAAAATCGTGGGAACGTCTTCCTGATATTGAGTTACAATCCGTGTTGCACAACAATTCACTTCTCACTTGTTTAAAAGTTTCTAAGCAACTCCCTAACTCATCTGCTTCTCTTTATCTACATCTCATCCTTTGTCATTAATACAGATTTAATAGAGGAGATGCATTAAAGGATACAGACCTTAACATTAACCTCAGTGGTGTATTGCATAAAAAACATATAGATATTATTAATATTTTAACTTTTAAACCAACAGGAACAAGACGTCCTTAAAATGCTCAGAAATAAAATATTCATATTTTCATGATAACTGAGTTAATTCTGCTGATGAAGCTCATGTGATGTGTTTGAAAGCTCCAGACCAGCAAGGAGAGATTGTTTTGTCAACTATATATATTGTGTTGTGCACAAGTACTTTTTCTTCTTGATGGCTTGCACACAGCTCTATTTTGAATAAAATGCATGAAGCATCTTGATTTTGAATTTTTTATTGAAGATTATATTTTGGATTATTTTTTAATGTCCATTTTTTTTACTAATTCACAGGAATATTCACAAAATGGACATTAACATCTGGTTAAAAAGAAGGTAACTACTTGATGGACCTGGTGGTGACGTATTGGTGGACACTTTATGTTGGCGACAGGTTAAAAAGACGCTACATGCTCTTACACACTGAAGACAGTATTACAGAAACATCAGTGCATCAGGGCTGAAGATAAAAAGGATTTGATTGAGTATTTTGATAGATTTGGATGGGAGAACTCTTCCTTTTTTTTTTGGATCACAATATACATCCCTATCACAGTATAAAAGTACCTATGATGGAATATTTCATCCATATTGCCCTCTCTGGAATATAAAGCACTTTGTGGTTGCTTTCAGATACATCCACTAAAAAGAAACTAAAGTCATGAACAAAGAAGAGATTACAAAAGAATAATATGAATGAGCCCATATTACAAAATAAATCTGGAAGTAACCCAGTTTGTTTAAGTGGCATCATACACTATCTCTGCAGTTAGGGGGCTCCACAGTCTGTCTGTGCCAACTGTATATAACCTGAGCATGATTTCCACATCAGTTGCCCCTTGAGGATGATTATTGTTTATTGAATTGAACTGAGTTGAATTTAATTCCTTACAGGCACACTGTCCTGATCCAGGGCCATTTTTCCCCCTACTGGCTTAGAATTACACCAGTGGCTGTTTTCTTAGTGCAGTTGCTGGAATGTGTGTGTGTGTGTGTGTGTGTGTGTGTGTGTGTGTGTGTGTGTGTGTGCCAGCAGAGAGAAATCTAGAACTCAGGGGCAATGAGTGTATTTGGCTGCTTGCTTTAAAATACAGGAGAAAAAAAAGAGGTCGATAACTGTTGGAGACAAACACGAACATAACTGATTTGACGGCTTGTTTTTGTGTTGTTTGCACATGTTCTTTATGTAGCTTGTAGTTGTGTTATTGCAAAATGAAATAGCGATCTGAAAAGAGCAACAACTAAATGGACCAAGGCTTTGTCATGTCTGAAGGATTCCTCACATTTTTCAGTCTGGGAGCCAAAATATGTCAAATTCAGTTCTTATTGCGCAGTGAGTGATTCACTTTTATACTGTTTTCAGTGCAGTTCAACTCTCCATAGTCACCAGTCAAAATCCTGTAGGCATTTAGACTGTTATTAGGGGGAAATATACCTGATTGTAAAGCATCTGCTCTGTTTTAGTTTTAAAATGCACTAGAAATCATTCAGGAAAAGTAGTTTTCATCAAATGGTGGATATGTGGGTTTGTAATTAAACTACTGAAATTATGCGTTTGGCACCAAGGCACTTAGTAGGTTTAATGCTCTGATCCTGACATGCACTTGTTGGCATTAATATCTTAATTTCAAGCACCAACATGCCCAAATAATCTCCTCCACAGATAAAGCTCTGTGTACACATGCAACTGTGTCGTAATGCATCCAGTTAAAGGAAGCTGATTGGATACACTGTACAGTTAAAGGTCTACATACAGTCTCTTCATTACTCTTTGCAGTACACGAGGCCTTGTGATCACATCTATGAACCAAATTCAGATCACAGATTTCACTGATTTTGATCTTGATTGGTCACAATGTTTACATCTTAAGCACCAGTGTCGTACCTACAACCCACAGACCTGCCAGCTGAGGGATGCCAGGTTTCAGCGCAGCCACCAGAGGGACTTTGGCCTGTTGTCTAAGTTGTTTTGGAGACACTGCAGACAGAGCTTTGACCCATTTGACACACTCAAAACCTGCTGTAGGCAGACTATTTTGCACATGTTATGTCTGTAGGGAACTTTTGTGTATTGTAATTAAGTTCTTTTTCTGTGACATTTATTGTTAATTTTGGATAAAATGAGTGGATAAAATGTACCAGTGCCAAGCAAGGTGACATGGATCAGAGCAGGTCATTTGCAGGTTATTCTGTGTCATAATGAAAGATAAATGTAAACCAGCCCAAACTGGACCCAGCTTGCTTTTATTTGCAGATGGGTGCACCCACCGTTGTGGGCTGACATAATGCCCTTAGGACAGAAATTCTTTAGGACACGACAACTTTTATGTAATGCATGAAGGTATTTTATGTAACACCTACATTTCTCCTGAAAATAATGCTGAAGGTGGTGTTTGGGATGTCCAGGTGGATGTTTCTTTGCATCTTTATAACTGTTTTCTACCTCTACCTGATCAGTGGCCATTCCAGGACAAAATTATATATATATATAATATTATAACACATTAATATTAGGCTAATGAATCATAAACTGGATCATAAATCGTTTAGAAATGACCGAAAATCACCGTTTCCGTTGTTGACATTGCTTGTAAAACACCTTCTCTGCTTGAGAAGCTCTGCAGCAGTGACTTCCAACGTGCCTGCTGCTGCTTGCCTCCGTCAAATCGCTGCTCTCTGTTTTGGCTTTTTTCAATGCGCAGCGTCTATTACGGTAAAAAGGAGGCGGGCTCTGACCTACATGTGCGTCGCGTTTTGATTGACATGGCGGAGTCTCGCAGTACGCGTCGCGCCGCGCCAGCAGACAGTCAAGACCAGACCCTGGGAATAAAAAACGCGCAGCCCCGTCTGTTTGAAGATTATTTTATTGCAGCGAGGTGAGTTCTTTTACACTTCTTTTCACGGCGCGAACCGTCCCGCAAAGAACGGGAATGGAGGCCGATGGAGTCGATGTTGAAAAAGTTTTAGAAGTGCGTGTCTCTCTCTCTCTCTGTGTGTGTGAGAGTGTGTGTGTGTGAGTTTGGAGAGCTGAGCGCTGACGCCGGCAGTCTGGGCCACTTGGCCAGCGCAAAGGAAAAAGGAAAACTGCTTCTCTGCTGCGGAGGGGGGGTGAATCGAAACTTTTGGGCAGAATTTTCCCGTTTATTTTGAAACAACAAGGAGAAAGCAAAACAGCGGGGATTACCGAGTTAGTCCTTCACACTAGTCGGGTGAATGTGTCGGGTCTGTGCGCTTGGAGCCTGCTCTTTGTGGTCCCGATTCCTCAGCTTTCACGAAAGAATGTGTTTTTGTCTCCGAGGACTTCAGATGGAGTGAGTGCGCAACAGGAGAAAACCTTTTCTCTTTGGCTTATTTCTGCAACTAATCGCAGCTGTTGCGCTGCGACTTGCATTCTGTAAATAGCCGGTGGTGTTGTAGCTGCTCAAAATCAGGAAATGAGCACTTTTATAGCTGGAAAAATAACTTGGAATGGAAGATGCTGAGGCAGTCAGATTTGACAGAGGGGGTTGCGAAATCATTGAATTGACGCTATAGGGGGTTATTTTGCGTTGGATAACTGACTGTTGGGAAATGTTAAAGGGGCTGTGTTTGAACGACTTTCCATAGAGTTTGTGTGCCGTTGCAGAATGCAGGAAAAAGGCTTTGGAAAAGAAAAAAATCTCAACTCCAGCATATCCTAGCATTCCTTCCAGCCAGTCTCTCTCTCTCTCTCTCTCTCTCTCTCTCTCTCTCTCTCAGAAACGACTACGTGTCTGTCTGTCTGTTTGTGCAGGGAAGACAAATCTCCCTCTCCCTCAGCCTCTCTGATGCAGACGTGGAAATCAAACATTGGTCTCCAGCTTGAAACGGTCGATTATCAACCTTCCACGTACCTACATGGAAAGACAATAGTGCACCGAAAGCCCTTTCGCTCATCAGTGAGGAGGAGACGGGAGATGTGGCAGCAAAGGGTCGGGGGGGAAATTAAGATGCAAAAGATGACTTGAGATCCAGATTTTGGTGGTTGTGCGTCATTTTTTTTATTTAATAACAGGGCTGAGTGGTTAATTGTCATGCTGTCATGATTAGCGGTGGAGGGGGGTAACATTGGGGCTATGATTTGGGAATCGCATACCCCCCCCCCTCCTGCTGTGGGCTCTGGATCCAGTGGGCACGTTGGAGAATATAGGCTAGGGGAAAAAATAACCTAACACATCTCTCTCACACACACACACACACACACACGCGCGCGCGCACACACGCTTACGTTTTTTCAGGGGAGAGAGAGAGAAAGAGGAGAGGAAGAAATCTGATCCCAAATACATGACGTCAGATGACATTCCTTTGGTGAAAGGCTGATGTGGCCATGTAATTTTTTTTTTTCTGTGAAAAACTGATATGGGACTTCTTTGGTGGGGGGTGTGAAATGATTGGCTACCCGCTGAAAAGGTGTGTTTAGGTGAGAGCAAAGGAATTCTCTCCGCGGTGCATGAATGGGCAATTTATTTTGCTTCCACAACTCAGAGGCATCAAAGAGTCTTAGCATCAAAAGTTTAGGCCATGGACACAAAGCCAAGGTATGGAGAGTAGGAAGTAGGCAAAGATGGAGACTAGCTTGATTGACATTATTTATGTATTTTACCCTGAAGTTTACGTTTCTAGATTGTTTTTTTGTTCTTAAAATCTTTCAAAATTTCACATCTCTAAATCTGGCACTAACTCAGATTTCAAGAGTTACTTAAATCTCTGCTCTGCAGCCCAGGATGTTTCTTTTTGTTTCTTTGACTTCAGTGAAGGTTATTTGTCAAGTGTGTCACATGTGAAACAGATGCTGACGGTGCTGTAGGATTTTGCAATTGATCAGCCGGCACAAAGAAGTGGAAAATGAAGGATCTCTGGTGGGAAAAGTTGTGTAGGTCCGAGCACCCGTGTAGCCTGACGTTCAAGGTGCTGAGCTGATCGCAGAGGATAAGTGCAATCCATATTGTCAAAGCAAAATCTGTGTTTTTTTCCATGGGTTAAGCACTACACCCATATCCCTCTTAACACAAGCTGAATGAGGTTCATATCACTGTGCAGTGTTCTCTGAAAGTTAATCCTCTTTGGCTTCAACATTTATACACAATAAGAATGTAAACAAAGCTCATAGGCCGGCATTTGAAAAGTTATGAAAGCCCTCTTATGTTGTTCTTGTATTCATGGCAAATTCAATAAGACGTTTTGGATGAAATGTCCTATTTCAGCATTTTTAACGACAGTCTTTTTTTTATACTTTATATTTGTGTCTAGTTGGCTGTGTGGAGAGCCAGGAATGTGGTGCTGGACGATGTACAGCAGCATAATGTAAGCAGGGGTTTTCACTCAAACTGATGCAATTGCAAGCAAGTGACTTTTCCCCCCAGTTTTAGTCCGCCACTTTTAAAATTCCCTTTTTCGGTGTTTTCCTAAAAAAATCGAATACACTGCAATTATACAGAACAGAAAGAACGATGTTTACACTGGAGTCAGGTTGAAGGAGGGGAGCCATTGTTGCTTTCTCTGTCTTTCCCATGAATAGGCAAAAGGTTGAATAAGGCTTTATATAAGCTAACCACCGGTGTTCTGTAACCATTACAGCCTCTTGTCACACAGGTACAACCCACTCAGTTGTGTCAGTCTGGCTGATGGTGCGTCATTTCCTACACATTGGGTAAATTTGCAGCTGCTTTGTTTGATCCCACTTAATCAGTTTGTCAGTTTGTTTTATTCTACTTAAGTGCCTCAACCAGGACAGCAGAATGGGTACCAAGAATTCAGAATATATCATTCGAAAGTCAATTTATTGTGCTTTCTTTTTTCAGACAATTTACTACATTTACCACCAAGTTTTCTTTACAGGTCACACTTAAGAATGACATATAGTGACCCAGGTTGTGATTTAGTGGAAAGTGTAAGATGTTTACCCTCTAATATTCTGAGACAGGTTATTCTAAGAGCAATGAGGAAGTTGTTCCCATGTTTCATGAGGACTCGTGATGTCTCCGTCTAACCTCAGGCGTAATCTGGGCTCTCCGCTTTCTACCTGCGCAGGCTCGCGGTTCCCCGTTGGCCCTATAAAACCTTCAGGTACGCTTGGCTGAAATGGGGTCAGGGAAGGGGCAGGATGATGCTATTCATTGTGTGTGTGTGTCTGACTGGTAACCTAGAACATGTTATCCGAGGGGTAGTGTTACTGAGCACTGCTTGTGTATCAGGAACAGAAGCTGGAGCACCCTATAGAGTTTCACAGACAAGACAATGCAGCTCTGGAGAGTGTGTGTGAGCATGTGAAAGACAGGCGAAGAACAAGAAGAGAGCTTCAGATCAACCTTTGTTTTTGCGATATTAAACTTTAGGCTGCATTTTTTGCTACTTTCACACATTTTATAGACCAAACAGTTAATCAGTTAATCCAGAAAGTAATCGTCAGATTAAGCGATAATGAAAATAATTATTGGTTGCAGCCCTCGTCAGTATAGGACAGTGGTGCTTTAGCTGATGAAACAGGTGCACAAGCCCCTTGAAGCTTTAAAAAATAAGGAGGTGTAATATGCTCTGCCTGTGTAGATATAATTATCCACCATTTATCATCTACAATTTTCGCTCTGTCTGCAAGAAATCATACATAATTACCGTTTATATATACTCATAATGACCATTTGAAATGGTCCAGTTGGCCCTGATCAGCTGCCCATATTTGGAATATTAATTGGTGTGTCTTTTCACGTACAGGTCTAAACTATGTCTGCTATCAGTCGTACCATCTGTTTCTCCAAATGCAACAGGTGTGCTTCCCAGAACGATTGCTGCCTTCACTGTTACTGTAGCAGAGGTGTGGTTTGGTCAAGTGAACGAGCTGCTTCCTGCTTCATTGCCTTGCGATAGGAGATTTTCTTATTGGTGGGTTGGATGTGTGAAGGCGTTCCCGTTCTGTGAGGTCAAGGGGTCGACACCTGGGCTGTGGTCAAATATTCTTTCTTTGCTTAGGAAGGTTCCTAATGATGAAATGACCTGGAAGTATCTAAGTGGCAGCCATGATAAGAGCTGGTCGAATTCTCTAGATGCTAAGGAAAGGTGCTTCAGTGCTTCCTTTCTTATCTCCTTTAGCACGGGGTGCACTGGACCATCCTTTACGAAAGGAAAGGAAAGGAGATAATGCTGTCCTACAATTGCAGCAGCAGACCTACATCAATAGCATCTGCCGTTGCATCATTACACGAGTGTAAGTGCAGTCAGATTCTCCCAATGAATTCTCCTTCTCATCTTTCCTTGACCTCATGACGTTTTCCATTGAGGTCAAGGAAAAGTGTTCAGAAACTTAATTTCTTTTGACTATTCGACCGCAGCCCTGGAGGGCAGGAGGAGAGTCCATGCAGTTTCTCTTCCTCTTGGCCCCCGTAACCCTTCTGCCCTGAAGATGTGCAGTAAAGCACAGAGGTTCTCCCTGTGGTGGACGAGATCGGTGTGTTTGCCTTGAAAACAGTCTCTGATGGAGTGCAGGGGAGCTCCAGAGGGAACACTAACCTAAACTTCTGTGACCTGATGTTTCATTTATTAATTCAAATTCAAATGTATCTATAACTATACCAAACAGATACCAAGTAAGAGATGCCTGTAGGTGCAAAGTCCAGGAAATAAAAAAGCATTACGTCCTGTCTCATGACAGCAGCTGCTTGATGCTTTCACTTTCCGTTTCCCAGCTTTTCCTCTGTGTCTCTCTGCTGGTTGTCTGACTGTCTCTCTCTCTTGCATGCTCTCTCCCTCTCGGTGTCTCGGTGTCTCTTTCTCTCCCATATGAACGGCGGCTTTTTGTTGAAGTATCCCAGCATCTCATGTTTGCTTGGCACAGAGCTGTAATGTTTACCCTCCTCCTCTCTTTCTCTCTGCCTCCCTTCCTCCCTCCTTCCCTTCCTCCCTCATTCTCCAGAGCCTTGTCTCCCCTTTTTTTTTGTCTCCCTTGATAATTTCCTGCATTGTTGACAGTTGATTTAGAAGAAGATAAAAGAAGCCTTTCAACTTCTCTCCTCCTCGTTTCCCTCCTCCCCTCTCCTTTGCCATTGCCCTCTCCTCCTCTCCCCTCCTCTCCACTCATTTAACATAATGTGTAACGCCAAACAATTGCAGTCATTTTTGTGGTTTCTGGTTTTACAAGTTTCAGTCCAGAATATCTGATATTTGGAGAAATGTGATGCCTCCTCTGAGCGATTACCATTGCTGGCATAAATTTAAAACTCCCCAAGGACTGTCAATGAAGGTCATTGAAGTTCCCAGCTATCCTAAACTTTCTGCTAACAAAATAGTAACAGTCTTAAAAGGCATAATTCAATTTCAAATGAACAAGTCAGCAACTCGTTGACTTATTTCACAGCTTATATACACATCTGCTGATAATTTTTTCTGAGTAATCAAGTAATTGTTAAGTCTACAAAATGTTAGAATTGTGAAAAATGTACATCACAACGTCTTCAAATGTCTTTTTCTGGCCAACTAACAGTCCAAAGCCCAAAGATTTCAGCACTAGTTTGGAGGTTGTTATGACATCTAGTTTAAAGTATTCATCAACATAATGTGGCATTTACACAACATTTCGGAATGAAAGCATGCATGCTGTATTGGGGCAAGGCTATCTTATATAGCACGTTTCGTACACAGAGGCAATTCAGGGTGCTTCATGCAAAAATACCAAACGTTAGCTGGTTCCAGCTTTTCAAATGTGATGATTTTTTGCTTTTCTTTGTAATATACTCACCCATGGTTTGAAAACACCTCCTTGGGTTATAATGGACATTTTAAGGTGCTTTATAGACCAAACCAATCGATAAAGAGAAAATTCTGTGGATTTAACAGTAATGAGAGTAATTAAGGAGACGTATCATTGAAAAATGACACATTTACATATATATATATATATGTATATATATATATATATAAAAAAAGAGGTGGAGACATATATTAATTACTGATCAAATACGTTTTAGGTTCAGAATTAAACATGGTCATATTGAAACAGCACCTTAGATCATGCAGGAAGTTGTATAGTTTAGTATAGTACAGTACGGTGTTGTATAACTCTGTGAGGGGATACAGTAGACTTATTGTGCAAATATCAGCAATATTTGTACAGCTTTGCATTTGAAAACACAACATACTTGGCACATGAAGCAATGTGTCACTTCACCAAAAACTTTCACTTCTCTAGTTGGTGATTGGTGTCATTGCTCATCACTTGGTGTCAGTTGAAAGGTCTTCACAGCAGCTGTATGGCTGCAGTAGAGACGTCAGTGAGAGGGAAAGGCAGAGTGACACTGGAGGAAGAGAGCCGATGATGAAATGAAATGATTACGACAAAGAGATAAAATGTTTGGAATCCAAAAATTAGGCTGTCAAGTTTCTCATCAAGTTCTCGTCAGTTGGTAAAGTTTGGTGGATACACGCGCGCAGAAAAGCTGGAGTGATTCAGATGCCCTGCTCGTGCCCTTACACAGTTCCTCATCCATAGAAATAGCTTGATGAAAAGCTGCCCACTGATGTGTGTGTGTGTGTGTGTGTGCGCGTGTGTGTGCGTGCATATGTGTGGTCAGCTGGCTGAAGGGATCAAGCGTGCACCTGTACACACGCACACAGAGCACCGACTTAACACACATGCATGAAACATACACACACAGAGTTAACTTTACGTGCCTGCATTAGCATGCCAGGCGTGTTGGTGTTGCTAGCTGGCAGGCGCATGGAAAGTTCCGCCAGTCGTTAATGGCTGTTTTTATGCCTGACTGTGAGCGTTATGAGAGTGTATCTCAAGTGTCTAGAGTCTGCTGTGGGCGGGGGTTATTTTGTGTGTGTGTGTGTGTGTGTGTGTGTGTGTGCTGGAGTGGTGAACTGAATTTGTAACTGGTTATATTTCTGATTATTATATTGCTGGAACTGGAATTGGAAGTGGTACATGCTCACATTTTAAAGTATACTTCTTTCTGTGTGTGTGTGACCATCTGTGTTTGTGCATGTACTGTAAATGTGTGTGTGTGTGTGTACATGTTGGCGGCTATGCAGGGCCAGAGTTGAGGGTTCTGCTCAGGGAGGAAGTAGGTGTTTTTTGATGCAAAGCCACATGTTTTATTGCTTTTCCTTGTTAAACCCCCCCCACCCACCCACCCCCCTTCAGGGCATGCAGACACACTTCTACCTCTCCCTCCCCTCCTCTCACCCTGTCTTCCCCCACCCGACCCAGCTCCACATACCTGTCATTTCTCCTTTTTGTTCTGTTGCCACTCACATCCCATTTCCACAAGGCTAATACATTTGAAAATGCTGACTTCTTCCACATTCCCAATTTTAGGTAGTTTCCGAAACGGGAAAATAACTAAGTCTTCTATTCCATAAGGGCCAACACAGCTACTCAGGCAAACTCTGTTATGTTATAGGTATAAAAAAGGTGATTTGATCACGGCTCATAAATGGTATCGATCTACCAAATCAAACAGTAATCCCATCACTGCTTGAATGAGACGTAGAACAAGTCATGACTTTGTCCTCGCACAACTTAACTGACACCATAAACATGAATACAGGTTAATGACACCACCTGTATTGTGTTATTGGCTGTACTAACTTTCAAAATGAGTGACCATTGAAGGCAATAGAAAGTTGTTCTCTTAACCTTACGGCCTCATGTGCACCTGATTGTGTCTACGCAGGCTTCATCATTTCGGAAAAGCTTTATTCCCTTTGGAGAGAGTTTAAAAAAATGCATTTTCAGAATTATCCAGCTTGGTGTGGACATGGCCTCCCGCATTTTCCTTCACCTCTCCCCTCCTTCCCCTCAAGCCGGACCCCCCACAAATCATTGAAACATCCCAAACACACATCCACCCACACACGCAGGCAGGCAGAAACACACACACACAACTGCACTCACACACCCACACAGCCCTGAACTAGTGTGTGAAATCCTGAGGCTGATTGAGGAGGAGGAATGTGACCTTGTGACCTCAGGCTGTGGGGAGGGGTGTTATAAGTGTGTGTGTGTGTGTGTGTGTGTGTGTGTGTGTGTGTGTGTGTGTGTCAGTGTGTGTTTGATGTTAGGGAGCAAGTGATTGTATGTACACTTTCCATTGGCTTGCTGTTCCCAGAAGTGTCCTCTCTCATTTTTCAGCCCATTTCAGTTTTCTTCTAATGGATTAAACACTCCTGGCTGCTCACACACACACACTTACACACACATGCACTTTCATAAACACGACTATGAGTTAGTCATGGAATTAGGCATGTAAAGAGCCATTCATTCATGATTTGCTTGCTCTGTTGTGCATTTAAAGGCTGTGTGTGTGTGTGTGTGTGTGTGTGTGTGTGTGTGTGTGTGTGTGTGTGCGTGTGCGCACATCTCTCAGACTCAGTTGTTGTCTGTGAGAGAGGAGACAGGTTTCTCATGTAGGTGTGACTAAATAGTCTTTCTCTCTCAGCACCGACACACACACACACACACACACACACACACACACACACACCACCCACTGAGCAAGCTTTTTCATGGCCCATAAAACTGATGATCTGAATGTCTCTTGGTGGTTTGTCTGCGTCTGCGTGCTCGTCCATCCGAGAATGTGAGCTTGTGCATCCGTCTGTATCTGTGTGTGTTTGGTTTGTGTGTGCGTGTGAGAGAGAAGGGGGAGTAGAATTCACTTCTTGACTTGGCATAGCTGTCTTAATTAAGACTCATGGCATGCAGCCCTGATGGAGCTCGGCATTAGTGGCAGAGACATGCTGTGTGTGCAGGCCTGGACGGCAGCAGGTCCACTGGCAGTGAATGTGGACTTATTGTCTGGGACTCTGTGGTTGTCCTGCTTCACTCCTCTTTACCAGCCCTTTGTAATGTAGAGCTGATTATGATGATTGGAGGTCATTGCATTGAAATACATGGTAATGCAGAGGTCTTTGAGCCAGAGAGACTTAAGGTAGGTCCTGACAGTGAACTTCCCAGCAGAGGTAAAACAACAAAAGTCATCTAATCGTTGCAGCTCTACATTCTGAATATTTTCAACAACTTTGTGGTGACTCACTTTTACGTGAAACATTACAAAGTTCAGGAGATTTGGTTCAGGTTGGCATACAAATACACATCTTCTTATTCTCAATTTTAGAAAAGTTAGAAACACTTGACATTATTTTATTTATACGTTACCCTCCTTTACTATGAAAACACTTTCATAAATATTGCACATATGTCTATTGTCTACTGCATGTCTATTGCACAAACAAACATTTCTTTTGCATGCGAGTAATGCAATTTAATATCTGGATGGTGCTAAATGTTCAATTCCCCAGACAGCTGACCTTTTCTGTCTTTCTGGACACACATACAGAACTGTGCACACACACTCACACACACTCACACACACACACACACACACACACACACACACACACACACACATATTCTGCCCAGTGTCTGATCCCTGAGTCTCATTCTTTGGTTTGGGTTTTGGGGTTTGACTCCAGGGACCCATTAGCTGAGATGTTTATTGTGGATTGTACAGTTAAAGCCCCACAAAAGGTTTTTTTTTTGAACTCAGTGGAACCAGAAGACAAATCATACACTATATATGCTGAATATGCATGTGAACTCTTCCTTCATGAGGAACTATACAATAAGTAATCTTCAGTCCTGTGGTGTTTTGGTGTGTGAGTCTGTGCTCAGCTGTAAGTTTACTGGCTGGAAGTGCAAGACTGAAAGTATTGTCCACTGCCTGCCAGGGTATACAATGTGTATGTGTGTTTATATATATGTGTGTGCATGCTTGTTTTTGTGCAATGGAGTTCAAGCATGCCTGAGCACCCAATTGATGTGTGTTTGTGTGGGGGTGTGTGTGTGTGTGTGTGCCCGCCTGTGTCTGTGTGCCGATGTGCGCAGTGAGGAGGAAGTGGCTGTGTTTGTTTAAACTAAGCACGCTCAGCCATGTGGGACAATTTAGCGGGAATGAGAACCCTGCACCCCGCCCCCCCCTCCCCGAGCCTGTGCTGCTCTCCTCCCCCACCCTACCCCAAAACCTTCTGAATGGGCGGCTGTCTTTTGAAGGCAGAGGGGTTGTTTGGGAAGTAAGGCCAATAGTGTGGGGGTGAAGATAGAGAGGGAGCAAGTGAGGAAGAGGGAGGGCAGGGGAGCGCTCAGACAGGTTAAAGCTGGAAGTGGGACAGAAGAGGAGATGAGGGAGGAGGGGTGAGTGCTGGTGCATAAAAAAAGTGTAACTAATGTTCATTGGCCACTGGTCCTTTCTTGTGAAAACCATGCAACCACAAAAGTCATACACAGCACACAGGCTGCCTTATCTGAGCCGCCACTTGAAAAGGATCCAGCTCTGCGGGCAAAGTGTCATATTTACGCTAAAGGGCTGTATTACATGGAACCAACTGCATTTCATAGCAATAAAGTCAGGAAAGACTTGAGAGGACGGGGTGGGTACGGACATATAGAGGAGAGATGAATGGGGATGTGGAGCTAATGCTGAGCTAGTGCTGTGTAATGTCATGCCAGCACAATAATGTCATGTCTGGGATGTAAATGAATGTCTGAAGCATGTGTAAGGCCCCCTGAGAGCCCACAGTGTGCATAATTTTGTGATTCATTTGTGTGCATGTCAGAAAGAGAAAAAGGCAGACAAAGACAGAATGTTTGAACCTGAGTTGAGTTCATTCCGTCTTCATATCTCCATGGTGACAAGAGGAAAAATGTCTTTGAAATAACATGTATTTCTGAAACTGATCCATTAGTATATATATAAAAAAATCAATGACCCACATAACTGTCTAGCTTTTCTCCTTATGTATTTCTGTTTTTCTACTTTCTATCTGTCTTTCTATTGTTATCAACGGCTTGTCTGTCTGTCTTTGTGTTTGACTATCACTGGAAGTTAAATAAAACACTTTTAATTTAAACAGCACTAGCTAGCAGAACACAAGCACACCTGCAGACGTGCACGTCTTTGGTCAATAGGTTAAAGATCATTAGGGTTCAGAGGTGCTGTGCTTGGGGCTAAAGATATTCAAGTATTCCCGAATCTTTAATGATCCTTGAATGTTGCAAGCAGGCATACTTCAAACTGGATAACCCCAGCTCTTATTTAACATTATTAACAAGTTAGCCATGCCAAGCCAGCACCCAGATGGCTTGTGTGTGCATCTCCACAGCCTGTCATACCACCTACCCACCAGTCAGCCACAACTTAGCCTTTAGTCTCCTGGCTTGTGGAACTAGCCTCCATGTGTGTGGCCAGACTGAGCCTTGGAGATCCAAGGTGTTAGGGAGGGGTTTGCTGTGAGCTCTCCTCAGGCTCAGTGCTCCTCTCTGGGCTGCAGAGCGCTCAGCCTCTCTTGATCTGATGGAGGAAAGTCTGAACTGTGGGGCAGTAGGAAGGAGGGAGGGATGAGAGAGAGAGATAGAGAGAGAGAGAGAGAGACAGGGAGAGAGAGACAGGGAGGAGGGGGAGAAAAGGACAAAAGGAGAAGAAAAATCTGGAAGCGTTGCCATGAAGAAGAGTGAGTCATGTTCATGTGTTTGTGGGAGAATAGCCACTTCCTCTGTATTAAACGCACACGAACACCAACAAAATACAGCATTTTCTTAAGGCAGTCTGGCATATTGACAGGCGTAATGAAGATGTTGGCAGTGCCAGCCATGGGGATGGCAGAAATGTTACAGGCATTGATGAGGCTGCTAGAAATAATGAAGACAATGACACCAGTTTTAATGATGATTAGGGTGGGTGGGTTTGTGCCGGTAAACAATTTTGTTGTGTGTGTGTGTGGTCACCAGTTTGTGGAACCAGGTTTCGAACATCTGTAAGTCAAAGGAGCTCACAGTTGGAGGAATAGAGCCAGAGTCTGGCTGATGTAATTGGTGGAAATGTCAGTGCCTGTGACTGGGATAAACGGTATCACAAAGTCACTTTGTCTCCGTCAGTTTGACTGTTTGCGTTGCCTCTGTTTATACTCTGACTCCCACACAATGACCCACATTATTTCACTCGATTATTTTCTCCCCTCTGCTTTTCTCATACACAGGAGACAGAGAGAGAATATAGATCTCCTTTTCTCTCCTCTTGAGTTACGTCGCTGCTACGTGGCTACGTGGCAAGCATTGGACTGTCAGGGCCTCTACTGTGGGTTTACTGCCTGCTGGCCCCCAGCCCAACCACACACACACACACAATCACACACACACACACGGCCAGCCCACAGCCGTACAGCTGCAGGAGGGAGGGCTCGCTGGCAGATGCGCACATCTGCTGGAGCTTGCTGTGCTGTCCTAATGTGAAGCTAACGGCTAACACAGAACTCCCAGTGCAACACAGAGCTGATTGTAAACGAATGAATAGCCAGGGAAAAAGTGGAGAGCATGTTTCAAACTCTCTTAGCTTGACTCTTTATTTGCCGGACTCATTTAATTAACTCTCCCTCTCTGTCTCTTTCTCACACACACGCACACACACACACACACACACACACACACACACACACACACACACACACTCGCTCAGTGCCTGCTGTCTGTGGTATGACAGGCAGGACTAATGTTTGTTCTGGAGCAATAACACAATTAGGATTCCACACATTTCTCTCTCCACGCACACTCAACGTGCCCCCCCCCCCCCTCCCCTCCCCATTTTCTCCCTTCTCCCCTTTCCTCCCGTCTTCTTTCCCTTCCCTCCTCCTCTTTCCATCTTGCCTGCCTGCCCTTCTCTCAGTTAACAGATTGCTGTCAATTCCGCCCTGACAGGCAACAGATAATATTGATTTAATAACACCAAATTGCTTTGTTTTTGACAAAACTACAGGGCTGTGTCAGTCACGTGTGTGTGTGTGTGTGTGTGTGTGTGTGTGTGTGTGTACTTTATTCTTGGCACAGTTCTCCTATTCGGTCCACTGCTCTTCCGCTTAGCGTTTGATGCAGGTGATCTTCCACCGTACACCAATTAACCTTTCTCTCTCTGTCTCACTCACACACACTGGAACTACTCTCCCACAGCTCCTGACCTGAGTGTAAAATAGCCATTTCCTCTTCATTTTGTTCACAAGGAAAACTGATGCCTCACCTGCCCCTCCCTCCTTCTCTTCCTCCCCCTTTCTCAACTTCTCTGTCTCCTTTTCTTTCTCTGCACTCCCTCTACTGTCTCTTCACCTTTCTTTCTCTCTGACCCTGTTTTGTGTTCCGCTGTGTGTTGAGGGTGTTGTCTTGATCCTAAGTGTGTGTGTGTGCACACAGTTATGTAACTGTAGTCTCTCCCTGGGAATGGACCGCTGCTTCTTTGAGCTCCACTTTTACTTCCTCCCGCCCACCGCCCCGGCAACAGCCTATAAAGGGAGCCGATGACTTCCCGTCAGCCAGTGGGAGAGGGGAGCTGTGTTTTGACAGGGTAATGGAATGTGAGGAAGGCGGGGTCTTTCCAGGAAGTGGATGGCAATAGAGTCAGATCCTGGTCTCCTTGGCTGAGCTACTTATTTGACACCCTGGAAAACATTGACTGTCGATACACTTTTTTTTGTGTGGAAACAAGCTGATCAGCGCTGTTAAGAGTTTTGTTTTTCAAAGCATTGTGTTGGATTTTCACTTAAAGTAAAAGAAAGAGGTTTAGACAAGAACTAAACTAACTGTCTAAAATTGGACATTGTGTTTGTTGACAGAGGGAAAGATGGGCAGACAACATAAGCATAAGTCTTGAAAAGGCTCAGTAGCAGAGAGGGGAAAAGGGAGGGAGAGGCAGAGCGAGGGCTGACTTGAAGTCACTGGGTCATCTGTTTCTGGCCTGTGTTCCTGGAAACCAGGCCTGATGAGAGGATTGGATGGGTGGGTAGATGGATAGATGGGAGGATGACAGGGGAGAAAGGCTTTGCCCAGGGTGCTCATTTTGTGTGTGTGTGTGGAGGGTGAGGGATGGACGGGGGAGAGAAGTGCTGAGCCTGTCGTTTACTAGGCTGAGTCCGGACTTGTCGGCGCTCTGGCTGCACACAATGATCTGCAGAATGCCTGGCATTTAGAGGAAACAGGGAAAAAAGGAGACGGGTGTTGGGGGGGTGGGGGGCCTGAGAAAATTGAAGAGAAAGAATAGTTCTATGGAAAGAGTAATTAAATGCAGCATGACAGTTCAAGATTTCATCAGACACTGACATCAAGATCAGGGATGTTCCTGCATTTCCTATCACTAACTGCAGATTGTTCATAGCTCCTCATCTGCCATGAGTTATGTGCAAGATGCAGGCAACCGACCGCAGTATAACCTTGGAGACTCATTTGCATTCTGTAGAAGTGGAGAAATGCTTGTTTATGCAGGGAATGTGGGACGTGGCAATGACAAAACTTCCAAAACTCCAACATTGTTGTGATAAGGATAGCAGTAGCTAGGGTTTGGAGAAAAAAAGGCCTGTATCGATAAAGTGCTGCTAGTTTGAATATCAGGCTGTTTGGGGGAAATTTCCAGTTGGTTTCTATGTCCTATATATTGTGTTTGCATTGATGTGTTCATCCTATGCAGATACTCCTGGTTTGGCAGGTTTCCCTCATGATGAAACAGATTGAAGAAGTGTCCTTGAGCAGAGACAGTGAACATTTAAGTGCTAGTTCATTGTAGGTTTCCCTCGACAAGAGGACCAGATAAATGCACAATAAACATTCATAATAACGGCTGTTTTGAAAAGAGGGAGATTAGCCTGATTAAAAGTTTTAAAGACCTGTTGAAAGTGAATTGAAAGCCATATGCAGCATCAGATGTGGTTTCTTGAGGTGCTGGATCTCACCTGTTTTGGGGGGAAAAAAAGATGCTCTAAAGACCTCAGTTCAGGGAGTTGAGAGAGGAGCTTGTTCATACATGGCTTGCAATTGGAAAGTGACTGTGTGCTCGTATGTGTCCATTGCATTCCACTCCACCCGTTCCGAGTTCTTCTTCGTGGATGACATATCATTACCGCAATTACAGGGCAGGAGGACTTCGACCATGGACACACACACACACACACACACACACACACACACACACACACATAGAGAGGCGTGCACACATAAAGAAGCTGCACAAATGTATGCACACACACATATGCAAACTTAATGCATGATGGGAAATTGAAGAGCAAGCTGAATTTTTGTTTCAGACACTTTGCCTCTGTCCCTCTCTTTCAGCCTCTCAATGCACACCCTCTTTCTCACACACACACACACACACACACACACACACACACACACACACACACTGAGTGCATATGTGCAGAAAGCTGCCAGCCGACGTGGGAACCCGAGGAGGTTCCATCTTTTATAAATCCCCCCTCTGTCTTTCCCAAATGTGTGTGTGTGTGTGTGTGTGTGTGTGTGTGTGTATGTGTGTGTGTGCTCCCCTCAGAGTAAGCACAAGCACAACATTCCTCTTTGCCTTCCTCTCCACCCTTCTTCCCTCCCCCTTCCCTCCTTTTCTGCATCTCCCCCTTCTCCACTCCACCTCTCTCTCTCTCTCTCTCTCTCTCTCCTCGGGTAACAAGGTACTCTCTCTGTGTGTGTGTGTTAGTGTGTGTGCATGCATTGGAAAGAGGGTGAGTGAGAAAGAGAGAGCAGGTCCCTCCTAGACTGAATACCTTTTGTAAAAGGAGCTGGGGTTGAATGGGAGTGGTGTTGGTGGCAGTTTCCCACCATATTTAGAAGCTATCCCCCCCTTTCTCCAAACACACACACACACACACACACACACACACACACACACACACACACACACACATTGATATGTGTGTGAGTGTGTATTAAATGCCAGCACAGATTAAAGTTGTCAGTTGATAAGATGGGTTTAAAAGGACTTGGATCAATCCCAGTTGTGTTTGATGTATACTGTGTTTGTGTGCAACTTTATTTCTGTGTGTGTGTGTGTGTGTGTGTGTGTGTGTGTGTGTACTGCAGTGAATAGATAGTCATTCAGTTCTGAGCACTGACACCTGAGAGCATTCCTCACTGCTTAACACACCCAGGATGAGAAAAAGGATACTTACACTCTCTGTTATCTCTCTCCTTCTGTGTCGCTACATTTACATGCACATTACAAATGAGGTACAGCTGATGTTTTTTTAAAGCTTACACCAGTGTCTAATGTGCTCCGTTAATACAGGAAATGTATGCATAAGGAGCATGCATTCAGCCTGCCTTTGACGTATTAATATGAGACCACAGTCCCCGGTTGATCTCTGGTTCTCATGTATTGCCATGCTCATGACTTTTAAACCTCAGAATTACAGAGAATGACATTACATACGCTGCAAATGAAGTTCAGTTTCAGTTTCGACTTTCCCTCTCGCTCTTGTTTCTCCTTTTTGTTCGCTCAAACTAACCTACAATAAAAAACCGTTCCTTGATTGAAACGTTGAAATAAGGAAGTTGCTGACATGCGTCAAAGGATGCATGTTGACATATTCATACTGACAACATTGGTTAAACCAGCCTTACCTTTTATAATTGAACTGGTTGGTGTGAATATAAATGTGTAATGTTTCTCTTCAGTCTTTCTGTGTTTCTAAACCTCTTCTCTTTTCTCCATTTTTTTTCTCCTCCTGTCTGTACATCTCCAATCTCTTGCCTTTCTCTTTCCCCTGTCTTTTTTATCCTCTCTATTTAACCTTGTTGCCACCAGAAAAAACTCCAGAAGCTAGTTGAACAAATTTACAGAAATGTGTCTTTGTGTTTGCTTTCACGCTGAGCCTCAGGAGCTGTGAATAATGGGCAAAATTGGAGGAATTGTTAGGTTCAGCACAGAACAAGACTGTCAAAAGTATGAGGGATCACAACAGCAGCAGTTTTTTTTTTTTTATACCTTCTTGCTTCTCTGTTTTTTAATCACATGGTTGCTGGTATTTAAAAATGGCGGTTGTGTATGATTCTTGCAAAGCTTGTGTATGAGTAGTCAGCAAAGTTCAGTAGTCCAAACTCCACCCCTGTATTTTGCAGCCCAATGAAAACTAGTACCTTGGTTGCAGGGCAGTTTTTTTGTGGTAGGAACCAAAATCAGAACCAGATTTAAGTTCCTGAAAGAGTTCCCAAGTTCCTGGAAAAGTCACTGTGCTGGATAAAAAGGTTTAGATTCTGTCTTTCTCTCTGTTAGTGGATATTAGTGCAATGTGTAGCTGGTTATGGTTTCTGCGCTAAACTGTTATCCAGGACAGGAAACAGCGGTTCCTTTTGGTGCACTCAAGCTGCTCATGGAGCCATGTTTGTTTTAATTGAGATGTAATGCTCTGACATAATACATTTCTCTGTTCTGCATATCATTGTGTTTGTGCATGTTGGGTTGACATGAACACGTGCATAGTTCTGTGACAGCATTTTAATCTTCTGTTAATCCAAATACTAAAACAACACCAGACAAAGACAGAAAAGTGAGCAGTTGAAACAACGAAGCAATTACAGTGAATGTGCAATCAAATACACCACATTTGGGGAAAGAATTTTTGTTTTCATACCATGTTCATCGTTCTACCAAACACAAGAAAGGCTTCAGACACCCTACGGCACACAGCATTGATAGAAAAGCACTATCCTGCCTTTTTGGAACTCAGACAGACACATTCCTCAGATGAAAATTAGCTGTTACTGACTCGTCTTGCAGATTGGGTCTGTGTGGCTCCCAAAGTTCAACTTGCTTTCTGTCCGAGTTTCTAGACTTTTATAGATTTCCATCATCTCCACTGCCTGTCCCTTGGTAATAGTGCTTTGGGGGACCGCAGGATTACATCTGAAATCAATGCTTATCTCTTTTTGTGGCAAATTCACTTCTAAAGAAAGACTTGTCACACCAGTCATGTGTGAACCATGTATCCTCCTACTCTAAAAAGAGTGACCAAAAGCTAAATCATTAACAAACTTTAGAATACATCAGTTTGTAATGTCTGTGACAAACGCCAAAGTTATTGACAAGTTCATCGGCTGATGATTGGAGCTGAATTGTGTTGAAAGCTGGTGAAAACGCAACAACAGTAACAATAACAAACAATAGTGTGGAGAAAGTCAAGAGGAGTTGGAATAATGTTACGAACAGCCCTCTGGGCCCTAAGGACGGTCTACAGGGGAAGGCTTCAAGGCTGCTTTGCTCGTGGAAATGGACATTTACTGAAAAATTACTCAGTCTATGATTAGTCAAAATATATAGGATTCTACATATTTGAGCTCAAATTAAGTTCATTTTAAGCTTTCAAACATGTTTAAAACAAACTTTTTTTTACTGTATAGAGCTGATGAAGCTTCTCTCTGCTGTCATTAACAGCAGAGGAAAAATACAAACTAAGAGAATCAGACGTGCTGATGTGTTGATTCACCGTTACGCTGCATGATGAATACCAGGACGCGGATGACTTTGATCTCCACAGCTGCAAGAATCAAAAGGCAGCAGTCAACTTGTGCCCTCAAAGAGGAAGAAATACATGTATGGCCAATTAGGTAATGTTAGCCTTATATCAGCTGTGGTGGGAGAAACTGCATGCTGTCACAGTGTTTCATTTTTTTTATGTCATCAACAAAATCTCTGTGGTCGGAGGTGGAAGAAGAAGTGGGAACATGTGATCGGTTTCACGCTGTCTTACCAGAGCTTTTGCTTTTATGAAGTCATTCACTTTCAGAAACAGAGAAGTACAAGTTGGTAAGAGCATCATTTGAATTTTATGAGTTTAGTTAATATGCTTTATTAATATGAAAAATTCAAGACTTGTCTCCAAGACCAAATTTAGTCAGAGGAAGGAATACCAGTCTCAAGAGATTCTGGCTGTTTGGAGGTTGCACAAATGTGTGTGTGTGTGTGTGGCTGTGTGGAGGGAGGGAGAGGTGTGAAGCAGTCGACTGGAAGTAAGTCAGACAGTCTGTTAGGTGGTTGTGAACATCCAGTATGCTTCATCAGGATGGACAAACTGGAGTCATCGGGGCGTGTGTGTGAATGATGAATGGCTGTATGAGTAATGACTGTCGTGTTATGAGGTCAGAACTGCCCCTGAATATCTAGGACTTCTGTGTGTGAGTGTGAATGAGTGCGTTACATCTCGGTGTGTGTGTTTTACTCTATGCATCTTTTATGTTAGAGAGGCAGTTTCCATGCTTACACAGGGCTTTCTGTCTAATAACACAGACACGTGTACATACATACACACGCACACACACACACACACACGCACACACACACACGCTCCTTCACTTGCATACACCCACAAACATTCACACACCACCCGGACAAGTGGGTGATTGTTTTCTGGATTCAACATGGAATTTTTCAATTTAACATTTTATCCCTTCTGGGAATCGACACCTTATTCCTCCCACATTCCACAGGGGAACGGAAACCACTGTGTGTGTGTGGTGTGTGTGTGTGTGTGTGTGTGCGTGTGCATGTGCATGTGCATGGTGATGTCTGAAGCTATCAACAGCAGCATCCGTCTGGTAATGATTCCACTCGAAAACAAAGGTCATTATTCATTCATTGATACATTAAGTTTCCAGATATGTGCATTAGATCCTGTAGGAAACATGTGCAGCGCACCACAGAGAACAGCTGCAAAACTAAAAAAGTGCATCTACATTTTCCCTACATTCAACTTCCTAGAAAATCAAATCAGATGTCTGTAGACAAATGGATAATCAGTTTTTTTTTTCCTTAAACTTGCCTCTGCACTGTGCAATTTCACACATCAGTTGCTCCAAATTGCAGTGAAAGGTTAAGTGCTCAAATTTAGAGGATGCCCATGCCAAGAAATGGAAAAAAGTAAGCTCAACACAACACATTTGTGTTTATCTACTAGACTGGTCTATTATTGCTTTAAAGGAATAGATAAGACATTTTGGGAATTATGCTTATTCAAAAGTTGATGAGCAGATCGATAGCTGGCTTTGAAAGAAGCCAAGAAATAGTATTTATGCTTTGTTTTTTGTACATATCAAACAAATGAGATATAGCGTGTTAATTAGTGAGCTTTAGAGCTGCTGGTAGGCAGATGTTGTTATCTTTTGACAGAGCCAGGCCGGCTGTCTCCCCCCGTTTCCAGTCTTTATGTTAAGCTAAGCTAATCAAAAGAGTGGCATCAATTTTCTCATCTTCTCATCTAAATATCGGCAAGAGAAAAGTCAAACTCTTTCTCTAAAGGATAGGTTTACCCCCTGACCAAAAAAAAAGAAATATACTGAAATATACTGTATATATACACTCGCTATTTAGCCATGTAGATAGTATCTGCTAATTTCCAACTGGCCCTTTATAAAACAAAAAGTGACACAATACAACTTTTTACAAGTTTTTGCTTCCAGGTACAGTAACATGATAGCTTTCGTGATATTATCTTTATTTTTTGGTTGCTCATAGAATTGTGTATTATCCTGTTGGAATTCCTCACTTCCTGTAAGCAGAAAAGACTTCCTGCCTACTTCAACATCCAATAGCACATATTATTGGAATCTCACTTCTACTTGTGATTCAGGCTGATGTGTATTCATGAGTAAAAAGATAGTATAAATATAATGAATTTCTTCAGGAAATGAGGGGTTATTTTAAGAACATGTGGTTATTGGAAAAGGTGTCTCCGACCTCCTCTTCATTTGCCCACTATTTATCATATAAGCCGATCCTTCATTTACTTATTCCCACTTCTTCCTCCCTCCTTTCTTCTCTGTCTCGCTCTTCTCTTTTTCCTGGCAGAGCTGAGAGTGGTGTTACCATCTGTCTGTGATGTGTCCTGGACGCAACTGTGTGTATGTGTGTGTTCAAGGCAGGATGGCCAGGCTGAGCTGGGAACGGGGCTCAGATGGAGAAAGAGTTTAGGACAGAGGAAGAACAAAATCGGGAATTAAAGGAAGAGATAGAGTCAGGAAGGCAACAAAGACATGGAGAGTGACGCGTGAGTGTGTGTGTGTGTTTATGTTGTAACAGTATGAGCCACAGCTGTGTGATCTACTAACCCTTTCAAAGACCTTGTCAGTGCTAGAAGACGACCAGCTGAAAGAGAAGACACACAATGACACACAGCTGTTTTCAGAGGAACGCTGTGTGTGTGTGTGTGTGTGTGTGTGTGAGTGCAAATGCATATTATCTGCGTACGTATGTCAGAGATGGATATTTGAGATATATTTCTTGTGCTTACTTAAATGAAAAGCAAATCCCTGATGCATACTGTTTGTGTGTGTGTGTGTGTGTGTGTGTGTGTGTGTGTGTGTGTGTGTGTGTGTGTGTGTGCTAATAGCCATTAGTCAGTAGCTATTTAGCAGTGATATCACTCACCAGCGTTGAATTGAAACACCTACGTCATTCAGTAATCTACCTCTGGCAATGAATCTGTGTGTGTGTGTATATGTGTGCATATGTATGTGTTTGCGTGTGAGCTAGGTTAGCTTTTACAGAACACTTTGGCTAGGGCTCTCTGTGTATCTGCTGTGTATGTGTGTGCGTTCTCTCACTGGAGACAGCACATGTGTCACTGCTGATGCAAGTATATGGGAGCTTCAGTGGTATCTATGTCGTTTTTGCTCTGTGTATGTGTAAGCACATACGTTTTGACAGATAAAGTTCGGGTTAGCAGCTTGGTTAAAACCCCACCACGTGCACAACAGACCAATATATTTTTTGATTCTTGCCCTATAGCCAATTAGGTGAAGCCATGTTATTTTCCACTTAAGATGAATGGCCTTGGTTGTTGTTTTTATTTTTTTCATAGTTATGCTTTTTGGTTTCACTGCTATTATTATGCAAGCAAAGAAACCGTCTCTAGATTTAGCTTTCTGGGTTACTCTCAAACCAAAGAGCGCTAACACAATTGACCCCAAAAGCCCTCGGAAGACATCCTGTTCTTCGTGTTTATATGGAATACTAATCTGCTGTATGCTGTGTTTACCAAGCTAACAGCAGGTGCAGTTATCCCTATTCACCCACCGAGCTAAGACCTTATTCATTCAATATTTATTTTTTTGTTATTAATCCTCCAAACAGGATACTCACCACAATCCCTCCTGTATTTTACAAGACTATTGTTGATGATGAAGTGCTTTGAATTCATCTCTCATTCTCATCTTTTTCCCTCTGCCTCTTTAATCTTTTTTTCCCTTTTATATTGACATGATATGACTTGTTGTATTGTGCCAATGTTTCACATACACCTCTGTTATTAGAAATGTATCTGGCTTTTGATCTAAGTGTTTATCCAGATTGGGAATGAAACCACTTGACTACAGTGAACCAATTGAAAACAGACAAATTTAATAAAAGCTCCTCAACAATGCAAAAAGGTTTTCACGCTCACATGAAGTGGAAAATTGTTTTGTCCATGAGGAAATTGCACGATTAACACTGATGGAAACACACTGGTAGGCAGGCCTCATATTTCATTACACAACAGTTAAAGGAAGAGTTTGCTATTTTGGGAAATACACTTATTTGCTTGCTTCATATGCACATTTGTACGGTTAGCTTAGCCTAGCTTAAGAAAATGGAAGCAAGGGGAAACTGCTAGCCTTTTTACATCTAGAGATGTTTTTTACCTTCAGACAGAGCCAGGCTAGCTGTTGCTGCTTCCAGTCTTTCTGCTAAGCTAAGATAACTGGTTGCTGGCTCCAGCTTCATACAGTATATGAAAATAGTATCAATCTTCTCTTCAATCAAACTCTTGGCAAGAAAGCAAAAAAGCATGTTTCTCAGAATGTCCATCTATGTCTTAAAGTATGTTCATGAGACGTTCTTTGTGGCATATAAATGTCCATAATTTGAAATATATAAATAGACAGTAAAGATCAACAACAAGTCACTCTTCCCTTTTTTCTCGTTAATGTTTTGTTTTATGATGCTCTGGAGTCCTGTTTGATTGCTTTAAACCAGTACAGTACAATCTTGCTTTGACTTTTCATGTCACACATTTCTATGTACTTCACCTGATGACACAATGGAAGTGTGTCTTTTAGTCACTATATGTGTATAACTGAGCAATACTAACGTCTCCTGTACCCCCCCCCCCCCCCCCCCCCCCTCTCTCTCTCTCTCTCTCTGTACTTTCCCAGGTAGGGCAGTTCAGTGAATTTCTCCATGAATGTACGTCACAATGATGATGACAGACCAGATTCCACTGGACTTGGCTCCGCCCCCCCTCCTGAACGGGGAGGTCCCTCTCATGCCTCACATGGTTAACGGTGACGCAGCACAGCAGGTAACACACACACACACACACACACATCTGTCGCTTGCATTCAGTCATCCTTGCAGAATGAACATGCTTCTTTCAACATTCATGTGTTGCCACACACACACACCAACCAGATGCACGCAAGACCATGCGTCAAACAGTCACGCAGTCATTTTGTTGTCATTTCGTCACATGGCTCCTGGATTGTTGCCACAAATAACAGCTCTTACAGTAAAGCATTTGTCATATAACAGGACCAAGAATAAACACGGGCACATACACTTAGATCATTCAATCCTAGAGACATTTTTTTACACAGCATATTACTGGTTGACTGGCTCCATTGATGGATCCCAGGCCTTAGCTTAAATTACTTTGGAAAAGGATTCAACTGCTGACTGAATGATCTTATCAGAAGCTGCAGAGCCAACTGGATCATCTTCAAAGTACAAACCCCACCCGAGCTCTGCACAGACAAAAGGAAGTGATCAACGTAATTAAAAGCATCACAGTTAATTGACCTGGGTCTAATCCTGTTGTCACAGATACATTTTTACACTGTGTGCTTTTAGTAGATGATGATGATGATGTTTATGTGTCGACCCCGGCCTGTTTCCTCACGGCCCAGAGGAAGCATGGTGGGAGTGTTTTGGCTGCGACACATAACAGTTAGGGAGGGTTTTGGCTGTAACACACAGCAGTTAGGGAGTTCTTTTTATCGTAACAACCTGCAGTTTCAACTTGGTTCCCAGTGTGGAATCAGGGATCTAGACCGATGATTATATAGATTTGACTCTACCTGCGTGTGTGTCCATGTTTGTGTATATTTGTTTGTTTCTTGGTCTGTTTTACACCGCGTGTGTTTCTTTTACCCTTTGAGTGTCTGTTTGGGCACACCAGTGTCTGTGTTGAGTCTGAGTACATACTTGTACTTACTTGTGTTTGTGTTTGTCTATCAGCTTTCCTGTCTGTCTGTGTGTGTCTACCTGCCTCCACCTGTTTATGTGTGTGTTTATCTGTGTCTGTGTGTTCCTTTTGGCACAAAGCAAAGAGATCACATACACTGTTAGGGTGCAGCAGTATACCATTCTACAGTGTTCAGTGTTTAAAATGTTCCTTTATGAGAAAGTGAAAGGTGTTCCTGGAGTTTACTATCCATATACTAAGTTAGTATATACTTACAGCACTTGCTATTAGAATTTGAACCCTAAAAAGGTTGATTTGTTATGATTCAAACAGTTGTAACAATACTTACTTATGACATAATAACGCTCAACGGTGTTGCCAATAGGAGTGTTAAAGGCCTTTCTTTTTTTAAATGTGCAATCCCTTTGTAGACAAATGGAGTGAACTGCATGTCTGGATTTTAACTAATTGTCATAGTTTAAAATGTCAATGTGATTTTGAAGTTTTTGGAACTTTACTTTTCACATATGGAACAGAACTTGGATGTTTTGGTTTCAGTTTGGCTCTCTATAAACTATCTAAGCTCTCAACTGCTGCCTGAAATTGTTGACTAAATAAAGAGGATCAACAAGACAACAAGACAAAATCAGTTCTCTCAGAAGATGCTTCAATAAATGTTTGTAACGTAGCCAAAGAAGATGTTTGGAGAATGTCTGTCAGTCCAGCTGATGTCAGCTTTCTGCTCTTTATGTGACTTGACAAAACATTCTTGTTTATACATGAATGAAGACTTTCTCATGCAGGCATCTATTTATTGTTTTATGTACATAAGGATTTGCTTTCAAGTCTTAAGTGTTTTTTTTTAATATGCTGTTAGTGCCTTTTGCACCAAAATCTACAAGTGGTTAAACTTAAAAATACATTTTATTCTAACTTAATATTAAACATTTTTGTATCAAACCATTAGCTGACTGGATCTTTACAGCCTTAGTGATCAATCCTTCTATCAAAACATAACAAATATGCTACATGACTACTTTACATATGCTATGATCTTGGTTTGTGGAGATTTATACATAACACATACTATATATATATACGCACTCACACACACCCACCCACATGGTCTGAAACGGGGGTTTTCTCAGTCCTTGGGAAACATGGGTCGCCCTGTACTGTGCTAGGGTTCCCATAGCAACAGCAGCCGCTGCAGCAGACAGAGCAGGAAGTGTGTGTGTGTGTGTGTGTGTGTGTGTGTCTGAGGGAGAGGAGCAGGTTAGCGCTGAGATGGGAGAGCATGCAGACACTACAGGAGGAACGCAGGATATGAGGATCTTACGACGGCACACCTGTAGAGCATAGACAGGGCTGTGCTTGTGTGTGCATGTATGTGCGTGTGAATACATGTGTGTGTAATGGAGGGTCACCTGTTTCATGTCTACAGCCATGTGTACACTCTCAACAATCTGTATGCGGAGAATATGACGGTAAGGTGCATGCACACTCCCTTCCGGCATATTCAGCAGAAATCAAAACAGTGCCACATATTTTGGCTTAATTTATGTGCGCCACATGTATGTATGTTTAATTCTGATATATGCATCCCTCTGTGTGTGTAATATTTGTGTGTACTGGTTTTAGTGGTTTTCTGCCAGTCAGTGTGGTTAAAAGAGAAAGGCTTTTGTCGAATCAGGGTGTGTGAGACAGCAGTATTGTCTCGCCATTAGCTTATCTAACACCTCATTTATATGTGTGTGAACTCTCTGTGTCCGCCCTACTCTGGGATCCGATGGTTATTGTGTGTTATGTCACCTCTGCAAGCCTGTTGGCTGCTCAGCAGAGAGTCTGTCCTGTTTAGTGATTGTTGAAGATGGATGTATGTTTGTGGCATTATATGTGGCAGTGTTTTTCCTTATGACTATTCCTCAGTTAATCTGATCTGTTCTTTCTAACTGTGTTTTTTTTTTTTCTGTGTGTGGTTTGTACAGGTGATCCTGGTGCAGGTGAACCCGGGGGAGACGTTTACCATCCGGGCAGAGGACGGCTCACTGCAATGCATCCAGGGTGAGTCCCATCATACATTATTATATTATCATATTAACATGTGGCCTGGTGTCACTGTGAGACTGAGTATCTCCCATCACTTAAATTATATGCTGGCTGCACATGCTGTACAAACATGATGTTGTGGGTTGGAAATGCAATTTAATGATTTCACAAGAACTGATTTCACTATTTATTTTGGAACATCTGTCGAAAAAAATAAAGCTTAACATATGAAACCCACACATGGAATATCATGCCAGTTTGTCTTTATTGTGCGGTGATACAGGTGAAAGCATGGATTCTTGAAAGCGTATTTCCAATTCAGTGGTGCATTCATGTGCTGTTGTTGAGATTGGAAAAATTATTTGCTCCTTGGAGACACATTTTCAAAGCTTTTTTGAATCCAAGAAACTTCCAAATGATCCTTTTTACAGATGATATAACTCCCCACCAGCGCATGAATGCATCATATCAGTCCATGCTTTCAACTGCATTACCATACAGCAGTAATGTGACTTTTTAAAATCAGAAATTAACAATGTGATTAATTACCTATCGAAAGCAAGTTCTAAGTCTCTACACCAATGTTTGCCTTTCAGAAATTGTACAAAATAATGGTTTTGAAAATAATCAGCAGTAATGTGTGTAAAATGTGCAAAACCTCCAGAATGCTCCTTAATTGTATCCTTTTGTGAGATCAGTCAATAATGCAGCAGTAAGGATGAGGAAAAGGAAGTGATGGGGGAAATACGTGCATCCAACCGTGTTATCTTCAAATGAAAAAAGACTAGTTGAAAGCATAGTCAGTGACAGAGTGGCAGCCATGGTCTCACTCTCTGGCCTCATCTGATATCAGTACATGAAAAGACTGGAAATGTAAGCCACTTAGAGGCTCTTGAAGAAGGAAGGAGGTGGCAGTAACACGGGAATTCCCCAACTCCTGTGGAATCGCGTCTCACTTTGATGATGTCAGCAGAGTAAGCTGTTACTCTTTGAAACTTTGAAAGGGCGCCTTTGTTTTCTTCTCAATCTCTCTCCCTCTGTCTGTCTCTCACTTCTTCTCTCACTCTTTTCTTTGCCCTCTGTGTGAAGGTTTCCTTTGAGTGAGAGCAGTTCTGGCTCAGACACTGAACCCCCTCCGGAAAAAAAACCCACCACCCCATACTCTATGTTGTAACTAATTACAGCCCGCCTCTTTTTCTCTGCCCGCCGTGTAATTCAATTTTCCCCTGAAATCAGAGGGATCGACCCAGGCAGACCTTCGAGGCACAGATAATGCCAGATAGAAACAGTACATGATAGGATGGACGGACGCAAAGATCTGCAGATATAGTTGAAAAATAAATTTATAGATATGGATCAGTGACTTATGGAAAAATGGATAAAAGATGGATGAAAGAATGTTTTACTGTGTACGGTGAATAGATGAATGGGATACCAGACACTGATTTGCAAAAAGACACAATGCTGACGTAGTTGGGGTCTGGCGGTTGTCTGTTTATTTGTCTGGGTGCATGAGTGCAAATTTAGCATCGAAGGCACAGTGTGTATCAGTGTGTGCTTTTTTTGGTGCCTTTTACTACAGTCGACGACAGTTAATTGGGCGGGTGGCTGAGGGCTTGGGGTCATGTTTGAATGCACATATTATTAATGTGGAGGGCCACACACACACACACACACACACACACACACACAAACTCTTGCTCTCTCTGTCTCTCTCTGGAGGAGGTCACTGGGTTTAATGAGAGGTGGAGTGTGGCAGTGTGTTATGAAGGCAAACTGAGTCGCTCTTTAGACAGAGACTCGGTGTGATTACTGAGACCTCAGAGCTCCGGGTTTTTTGCGCATGCTTGTGTACTTGTGTGCCTCAGTGTGTGTTTGCACTTTGCCGTCCTTATGTGCAAGTGTGTGTGACAGAGAGCGAGATTACAGAGACCTCAGGGCACAACCAGGAACCAGCTTTTATATAAAGTAACCTCTGTTTAGCTACTGCACTGCGGTGCACGCATGCAAACATGCATACACACACACACACACACACACACACACACACACACACACAGATGCTCTGCCAAGGCAGAACCAGCCTGGAGACGTCGACACAGCAGCCAAAAGAGATTCTTTCATATGAGCCTTCAGCCTTCCTTCTCCTCTGCTCACTTCTCTCTCTCCCTCTTTTACTCCCCTCTACTTCTTTTCCACCCGCCTCCCCCCTTCTTTCCTCCTCTCCTCCTCATTTGTCTGCCTCTACCTGAAAGCAAACCTGGAGCGGCAAAGAGACGATTGTATTTGTTGGATTGATGTTAAGCACTGCTCATTAGCCACACCACCGCTAAATGCTACTGGCTGAATTATGCTTTTTTATTTGGACTGAAAGTTTACATAGAATTTTATTATGCTCAACAAATTCCATAACCTCAGGCCACAGAAAAATCCCTTTAGAACGACACTGTGCACATTCAAATAATCCATGCTTGCTCTGAAATATAGAAAGGTTTTCAGTTATTTTCAGTAGTTCTGTCAGTTGTGTCGGGGATAGGCTTTATCTGCTCTCACTAATTCGCTTCTTTCTTCCTGAGTGTGTTGCTGTGTTACTTTATGGGTATTTCTTTGTGCCACTTTTGTAGCAGTGAATCCCAAATCCTTTCCTGTATCAGTCTGTTAATTAGCATGTACTGTGTGTCTACTTGTCTCCATCCCCTGTTTAAACAGGCTGACCTCTCAGTGCTCCGGGGGTCAGCTTCGACTGACCCCGCCACCCCCACTCCCAGTCTATCCCTCACCGTCACAACATGTTGCTCTCATGTATACACTTTTCTCCCTCCTTTCCCCTCCCCCTCTCAAACCCCCCCCCCCAATCCCCTCTCTCCCTTTCTCTCTCCCTCCCCCACTAAGACCATTCCCCTGAGCTTTCCCACACTCACATCAAAGGACAAGACTCTAGAGGGTGTGTTAGAGCACCCTGCTATGGAATGCGAGTGTGTTAATATGTGTGTGCATGTGTGTGTGTCTATGTGTGTTTTACAAGGCTGTGTTGGTTTACTGTGTTGTTTGCTCTTTGTTGGACTTTTATGAGGGATGATGAGGCCAGGGGGTGAAGAGCAGGAAGCTGTGCCCTGCCAGGGAGGATGTGACATCATGCGGGATGGGTGGCAGCAGCTACAAGTCTCTGGTAGAGTCGCTGTACTTTGTGGCCTTGGTTGAGATTAAGGATAGTCAACAGCTGATTGGTTTGATTTTTATATGTAATGCAACCTCTGGTGGCCTTACCGGATGTCCTCAACATTTCAATAAAGTTGTGTAGAGATAGTTCATGTGTGCTGCGGCGGTAAATGAAACGAATCATTTTGCCACCAAAAACTGTATTTTGCATGTAGATAATGCTAACCAGCTACTCAATAGTTTTACGATAAACACATCATATTTTCCCAAAGAATTTTGTATCTACTAGAGTGGAGTTTCCAATGTCATTTAAGAGGCAAATTAAGCGCTTTGCATAAGTGGCAAAACTTTTCTTTGACATTACTACTATCTCATGACATGTTTGTGGAATGGGAGTTCAGTAGGAAAACGGTTTCCTCACCACAAGAGTGTTTTGGTTTAGAACCCTTAAAACTCTTTCTACGTCGAGTTAGCATGTTTTCCCCTTTTAAACCCGAGTTTCATCTGTGTGTTCCGGTTTTCTCCAGAAGAGGTGCATGTTAGGGACATCCAACGCTCTGGCCTTACATCTGGAACGTGTGAGGGTTATATACTGTAACTGTTAGCATGGGCTGTATGAGGAGAATGACATAACATTTGTAGCTGCTTTGCTTTGAAATTTTGAGAGACAAAATTCTGACAAGTGGGGGTATAGAATCACAACATAGTTATCTCTCATGCTGTTATTATGTAATAATAAATAAGTAATAATAGATGTGTTTATTTCATCTTTTTCTTTTGAGTTGTTTTGTTTGTGTGCGAGCGTACCTGTGGAGATAAGAGAGACCTTTGCTACAATCAAACTTTTTGTTTTTCCTTTTTATTAAAATTCAATTGGTTACAAAATTAGTAATAACCAAACCAATAACGGTCTTATCCAGTCAAAATGAAAACAAAAACAAACAAAATTGTTCCTACAGGCTATTTTCTCAGGTATAATTAACCTTATTAGAACCTTATTACTTTTTCATGCACAGACTGGTCTTTGTCTGTGAATGCAGAATGCATGCATGATTCAGTCCATTCTCACTGCTGAATTACTGCAGTGGCACAATGGGAAATGTAGTCCTATGCTCTGCTGCAGTCCGGTTAGCCCAGGCTGTTTTTCTGACAAACAATGGTTATGGTGGACACTGCCAGGGTGACCTCAGTGATGTGGTCTCTGCACCAGCTGTGTGCACATGTTTCTTTGCATGTGTGTCCTCTGGACAGAGCAGAGTGTGAATCATGTCATGGTCTGTTTTGTGTTTTACCAGCAGATGTGTGTTGTTTGTTTGCTCTCCCTCTTTGTGTCTCCCTCATTGTTACTCTCTCTCCCTCTGTGGGTGCATCCTAATCCTGTTATTTCGGATCTCCACGCTCCCGAAATCGTTCTGGCTCGCTGTCATTAAGGACGTTCCACTTACCTTATTTCTGCTCAGATTATCTTAGATGGAGGATACACAAGAGTACCTCAGACGGACGTCTTTTATCAGAGAGATACTCCCCATTGAAAATGTTTTAGTAATTGGATGCTGCATTGAAATCACATCACCACAACACTGCAGTTTTGTGAAATTACTGATGTGGATCGACAAATATTGTCAACAACTCAGGTTGAATATTATTCTAGTTCTTTTAGATTGTATTGTTTTCTTTTTCACCAAGTAGCTGAAGTTGGACTTCTCCTGAATATAATTTTTCTTTTTACTGTCTTTACAGAACTTGTTTGTATCACAAAGTACAGCACTCTTGCTGTTGTCAAAGTAATTGCAGTAAATTGTTTCTAAACTCATCATAATCTCGTATTATTAAATAATGGATTTATAAGTGAAACAAATGCAAACCATGCACATTCAGCGTCTGATCAGTAACTGATGTCTATTCAGATAATTTGTGATTCCTCGATTCCCACCTCAGTGCATCTCATCCTCAATTTCTTAAATGGGAGGAACTAAGCGTGTAAGGGGAAATGAGGAGATGATGAAGGGAGTTTAGATGTATCCTCTGGTTTTCTCCCCTCTTGAGCATTTCTCTCTATTTCTCTCAGCCCCTATCTCTCTATCATTCAGCCTCTCTGTCCCTTTCACTATTTTCGTCTCACTTGGTTTATGTCAGTTACTCTCTGCCTTGGTGTTCGTCTCAGCTGGATGGATGATGCTGATATTCCTCTTTCTGGTTTCACTGCATCACTACACAAGCACGCTGAGGTTCTCTTTCTCCAGCCTCCTGCCGGAGTGTGCACTTCTGTGCTTGCAGTCCTTTGATGTAAATGGAAATAGCTGGTTGAGAGAAATATGGTGGAAAGTCTCGCGGCCTGTGTTTACACCGAGCCAGATGGCTCTAAACAAGCTGGGGAAGAAGACACAAATACACTTTTCTCAGAAGGGCTTAATTTAGAATACTGTTTCGGACGGTCCCGTTGCTGTTTTGGGAAAGTCCCACCCGTATGGGCCAGTGTGACAATCAAACAGAGCAGGATTGAAAATTACTGTGGAAGACAGTTGTCTGATGTCTGTATTCCCGTTGACCTATATATTATAGGAACCCACATTATTTGGGGTTTTATGTGTAATTTAAATTAAAAGGAAGTGTATTCTTCATCTCAAAAAGTGTGTACTTGTGTAGGGATGTGTCTCTTTCTGTTTGTGTGTGTAAATGGATGTGACTAGACGAATGAATGAGGGTGTTGTTATTGTTATGGCACTTGCTTTTAGCCCCAGGCATAATGAATCCCATAACAGATTTAATGTGTATTGCATATTTATGCAGTGCTTTGAATCAAATGAACCAAATTAAGAGATGCATGGTTTTCACTCGACAGCGGCGTGTGAAGGTAAGATTTTCAAAAATACTATTGTAGATTTCATTATCTGCATCCCCAATACCTACTCCTAACAAGCCAGGCATCATATTTAAATCTCCCAGTACCATCATGTTGTCTGTCAGACCATGAAACCACATCATGAGGGTTCAGGCTCAGACGGTGAAGCCTCCATCTTGTGTTTTTGTAGAGCTAACACCACTGTAGATTTTTGGCTGGACTGGCTGGATTATAGGCGCAGCCCTCAAGGCGATCGCTAGTGGGTTCATCCATTGCTCGCGCTGCACTGAAGACTTTTAGTTTACGCCCACTTTGTACGTGGGCCCCACCTCGGTCTCACCTTGTGTATAGGTTTTCTGAGACCAGACAATCAGCTCCCAAAAACAGCTTTTGTATGCACAGAGACAGTACAATACCTGACACAAGGGAATGAAACTGGAAAACAACATAAAAACTTCTGCTGCGGGAAACAGAGATGATGGTTACGCACTGTAACAGTGAGGGAGAGCCCACAGTTCAAGCACCGCAAATAACAATCACTCTGACAAAACACTCAAAACAGAGTGAATCATAGAAAAACATCCTGCAGATAGAAACAAATGAAAGAGCAGGGGGAGTTAATAAATAATTTCTATGACCTTTCGAATTAATGTAAAGTGTCTTTGAGTACCCTGAAAAGCGCTCCATAATAAAATGTTTTGTTATTATTATTATTATTAGAATATTTGTAATTATAAGTAGAATAAGTTCTGTTTCCAATCAAACATCTGATAGGAGTGGAAAGTTTGGTTCTTGCAATTGCATCTATACATCTATACTTTTCTTTTTTTACTTAAATGTAGCTCAACCATGTCATGTGATATTCTGCTTCAGTACACTTTAAGGACAAATATTGGCCCAATGGGACCTCTACAGAAAATTGCACATTGCAGAGACTACCACTGACTATCTGTGTAACAGTTTGGCAGCAATATAGCACATTGACCATATACTAGGTTTCCACATAGACCTGTTTTTTTCTCCCCTCTCTGGTTAAAATCGGTTCAAGCTGACGACTGCTGACTCTGTATTTATGGAATATGCTTTACTGGGAAAAGGGTGAATGGGATTGGGTGGAGAGACACATGGTCGATCATATTATAGAGAAACCCTCTGTGTATGTGTTGTGTGTTTGAGTGCATGCGTGCATTTGTGTGTATACAGTTTTAGCTTGACAGCCAGCAAGAACTTTTTCCTACAGGTTTTTATGCCTTCGGGCCAACTGTAAAACCAATTCTGGAGGTGTGTTTTGTGTGTGTGTGTGTGTGTGTGTCTCTCTTAATTTTGTGTTATGTCCCATTGGATTTGGGAAACTGGTCACCACGGCAACGGATTCTCACTCCAGGTGGTGTGTAATGGAATGCGGTCCCTCTGGGCACAGTCTGTGTGTGTGTGCATGTGTGTGTGTGTGTATTTGTGTGTTGCATACCTGACTTTTTCTTTCTCCCAGTGTTTTCCACTCAAATGTACTTTGTAAGAAACAAAAGGACAGAGAGGATTGGTTTGGTTCATTTGGCACAGGGTAGTTTAGAGCTTGACTTTAGTGTGTGTGTGTGTGTGTGAGGCAGAGAGAGAGTTGATTGTTGTTATATGCCCTGCCCAGTGCTCACTTATAAACTCAATGCCCTCACACAGTAGGGCATGAGGAGGCAGATGGAGGAAGGGAGGGAGGAAGAAATGGAGTGGAAATAAAATGATAGAATGAAGGAAGGTAAATAAAGGGGGAGAGCCTGAAAGAAAAAAATGAGGGATCGAGTGAGAGTGAGAGAATCAGACGCTACATGTCTGGTCGCGTCTGCTGCCATGCATTCCGGGCGAGGCCACTTCCTCTATGCGATGACCCCAGCCACCCCTGTGCTGCTGACTTGGTCTGGTCTGCCAGCTCCAGGGAAGGCTGTATTTGCTGTTGGGACTGGCCCACTAAGGGCAACATGGGGGTGGGGGGGGGGGGGGTAGAAAAGAGTGGGCAAAACTCTGAAGAATACTGTGTCTTCGTATGTAAGGCTGTGTGAAAGTGGATGTGTGTGTGTGAACAGCAGCTGTGAAGAGGAGAGTGCTTGCAGAATTTTCCAGAGAGAGAAAGAAAGAGAGCTTTTCCAGGGATGAAATTCTTGGCTCCCTTGAAGCTCAGGGTACAGCTGGAGCACTTCTCCCTCCCTCCGCCCTCATTCCCTCCTCCCTTCCCTCTGGTTCCGACCTCCTTCACTTCCTCCCTTGCTTCCCTGTCTCTCCTTCTCTCTGTGTTTCTATCTTGTAGTATTTTTTTTTTTTAATTTCAGTCTTGCCCTCATAACAACAACTTAAGTTTTGGTGATTTGCATGCTGCTTTTTTGAATGAAATTAAACTTCATCATAACACTCGAGGGTCCTTTTAAAAATGTTGCTCATGCTGCTTTTCGTATTAGATTCAATTAGATTAGATGAATCACATTGGGGCTGTTGTAGCTGTAAGTGGTGATGGGATACATAAATAAAGCAAATGTGCCTCGGTTCCTAAGACCTCCTGCACAGCTGAGTGGAATACACATGTGATTGTTTACATCATGTGTGTTTAGATTTCACAGGGAAGCCCCTCTTTTTTTTTTCTTTTTGCTCTGATCTGATTGGATTGGGGGGGAAGTGTGTGTCAGTCAATGGGAGGGAAGGCCCAACCATGGAGGTCGAGGAATGATCGGAGAGACTGGTAGAGAAAAAGGTTTGATACTGGTCTAAAAGAGAAGTTGGATCACTTTCCCTCATATCTCTACCATATCTGCAACTCCTTGCTTGTTTGATCACCCAGCAGACATGGGACATGCACAAAGACTCTCATATAAACACATACACACAAACGGTGGAATTCAGAGTGGGGGAGTGGGGGAAAGTCCCTGCTAATCTAGGACTTCCAGTCTTGCCTTCTTTCTTTCCACATTCACACGACTCCTCTTCTCTTCTCTTCTCTTCCTCTCTTTCTCCCTACACACACTTTCTCTGCTCTTTGTGGTGGACACAAACTCCGTGCTGTTCAGACTGTGACTCACACACCAGGAATGCCCCACATTAACATGTGGAGAGATAGAAGGAGGAGAGTGAGGGGAGGACGGGAGAGGAGGAGAGAGGGAGAAGAGTACAGCTGGGTACTAACGTAGCAGGTTGTGCACAGAGGGGAAAAAATTAGTAAGACTGAGTAAAAGCATTGCTGTTCCTATATTGGGTCAAGGTTTGAGAGCTTGTTGCGTCTTGAGGATGCAAGGGAGTGGGAGAAAGAGGGGAAGATTATTAGACTCTGGGTCTGTTTACACACCAACAGCTGTTGCACTTCTTTGCTCTCACTCTTTCTTTCACTCTCTCTCTCTCCTTCTAGACATGTAGAGTTGATTAGCGAATGGATACAATGAGTCATCAGTGTCTGGAATGTGTGTATTTGCGTGCGCACGTGCATGCTTGCACATGTATGTCAGGGGTCTGCGCGTGCATGCATGAGTGCATGAACGTCAAGAGTGATAAGTGCAGTATGTCGCTCCATGCAGTGTGTGTTTGCATGGTTACCAATCCCAAAACAATTATATCTGCAAGCCAGAGAATAGCCTCATGGGATAGTACTGGAAAAGAGCTAGCTAGGGTGTGTGTGTGTGTGTGTGTGTGTGTGTGTGTGTGTTTTCGGAGTTGTTATGTCTGAATTTGTAAATGTATTATTGCCTGTGTGTGTGTGTGTGTGTGTGTTACATTTCTTGTGTGTTGTTTGTGGCACGGTGACCGTGATTTCTTTCAGTGTAAACTATTCAAATGTCAGTGTGTTTCAAGTCAAGTGAGTGTGTGTGTGTGTGTGTGTGTGTGTGTGTGTGTGTGTGTGTGTGTGTGTCCATGTCAGCATGACATCTTAAAGGGTTTATGCACATATGCCCAGGTGTTAATCTGGCATTTGTCTGCGGTTTTGAAATTTATTTGTCTTGGTGTGTGTGTGAGCAACGTACGTCTGTGTCCATGGGATTGTGTGGCTGGGAAGGTGTGTGTGTGTGTGTGTGTTTGCGCAAGTTAAGATCTTGAGAACAAAGCATGGCTGGGCTCGGTGTCCCTCCAGACGTTACGTTGCTCTCCTCTGGAGCAGACCCAGCAGCAGAAGTAGGTCGGGCCGACAGCACCCCTCCTTTGGGTGGGGGAGAAGCCGAGAGAGATGTGGGCTGGGTGAAGGTATGGGCTGGCACCCAGGCCACATGCTGGACACTAAACAGATCTAGGTTTGTATGCTTAAGGACCGTTTACACAGTGATCAGGGCAGGATAAGATGGAGATGTTAACATCATATTCTAGTTTAAGTTTAACCCTTTACGTTTGAGAATCATTTTGTATCCAATAATACAATTTCACCAAAACAGAAACTACTTCAGAAGGTAATCGGACACTTAGGATCTTGGTTGGAGAATTTTCCAATATTTTTTTAATCTGGGTCTTGTGTGTCTTGCTAATGATGATCCTAATGTGTTATGTTTTTTCCCCCCCATAAAATGGGTGTATCACATTTGGGAACAAAGCTCTCCATTTGGGATTAAATCATTTAAAAAATAAAAAAGAGGAGCAGTGTTTTGACTTATAATTACTTGCACATGTCTTCACTGCTCTGGGGCTATTGAGTGTTAAACACTTAAAGCGCTGCTGCTGTCTTGGCCAGTTCTCCCTTGTAAAAAAAAACCCAAACATACTGGAGCTCATTGGGACTAGCCTGGATAAATAAAGGTTACACAGAATAACCTAAAAGTAATAAATAAAGTTTAAAAGATGCCAAAGTTTCTCAAAGTCTTTAGGAACACCTGGAGTTCGCCGCAGACCTGGAGAGACTGGCAGCTCCATATTACAGGAAACATGTTTGACTTGGAATATAAATCAATCACCACACAGGTACTTCAAACATTTGAAAACCTATTTAGATTTATGAAGTATGTATGTCCACCAACATAAAAATGACACCTGTTGTTCTGAAATGATTGATGACAGACATATAATAATGTTTCTGGAAACATAACTCTTTAGCTGACAAAATGGCACTTTTATTGACTGTATGTGCAAACAGTAGAGAAGCAGAAGAAGGTTTC